>NC_044992.1:68092803-68394774 GCF_008728515.1 Papio anubis | reverse complement strand
TGATCTCAGCTCACTGCAACCTCTGCCTCCCAGGTTCAAGCGATTCTCCTGCCTCAGCCTCCCAAGCAGCTGGAATTACAAGCGCCCGCCACCACTCCCCAGCTAATTTTTGTAATTTTAGTACAGACAGAGTTTCACCATGTTGGCTAGGACTCCTGACCTCAGGTGATCCGCCTGCCTGGGCCTCCGAAAGTGCTAGGATTACAGGCGTGAGAGTCAACATAGGTTCTAGTTACACTGTATTATGGCAGAGGGGTTCTCTGCAATTTTATATTTTTTCTCTGGATACCATTTGGTAAGAATAATATAAGATAGACACACTATTTAGCTCCCACCCATTTATCTCTCTTTTTTTTTTTTTGAGACAGAGTCTGGCTTTGTCACCCAGGCTGGAGTGCAGTGGCATGATCTCAGCTCACTGCAACCTCTGCCTCCCAGGTTCAAGCGATTCTCCTGCCTCAGCCTCCCAAGTAGTTGAGACTACAGGCGTGCGCCACCATGCCCAGCTAATTTTTGTATTTTTAGTAGAGATGGGGTTTCACTGTGTTGGCCAGGATGGTCTCGATCTCTTAACCTCATGATCTGCCTGCCTTGGCCTCCCAAAGTGCTGGGATTGCAGGCGTGAGCCACCGCGCCCGGCCTGTTTATCCATTCTTCTACAGATGAATAACTTGAGTTGTTTTGACATTTTGGCTATTGTGAATAATGCAGCTATGAATATGGGTGTACAAATATCACCTCAAGTCTGCTTTTAACTCTTTTATGTATATACTCAGAAGTGAAATTATTGGATCACATGGCATTTCTAATTTTTTGAGGAACTGCCATACCGTCTTCCCAGTGGCTCCGCCATTGTACATTTCCACACACAGTGCACGAGGGTTTCAGTTTCTCCACATCCTTGCCAACACCTTTCTTTTTTCTTTTCTTTTTTTTTTTTTGGATAGCAGCCATCCCAATGGGTGTGAGGATACAAAAAACTTGACTATTAATGGAGACTTATTTGTACTTTTATGAACTTAAAAACTCCCAAGGGAATCGGGCGTGGGAGCTCACACCTGTAATCCCAGCACTTTGGGAGGCCAAGGTGGGCAGATCACGTGAGCTCAGGAGTTCGAGACCAGCCTGGCCAACATGGTGAAATCCCATCTCTACTAAAAATACAAAAAATAAGTTAGCTGGGCATGGTGGCAGGCATCTGTAATCCCAGCTACTCGGGAGTCTGAGGCAGGAGAATCGTTTGTACCCAGGAGGCAGAGGTTGCAGTGAGCCGAGACTGTGCCATTGCACTCCAGCCTGGGCAACGAGAGTGAAACTCCATCTCAAAAAACAAAAGACTCCCAAGGGACTTACTATAAGTCAACAAACAACAAACCAACCAACCAACAAAAACTCCTAGAGGAAAGAAATTCTCTGTGTGGGCAGCCGAAGCCCAGGTTTAAAGGCCTTCAAGTTGGGGTATGGGAAAACTGGGGAGGGGAGGGGGGAATGTTTTCATACTCACAGAGAAAAGCACCTGTGGTTCAATAAACGTTGCTCAAGGTCTAAGCCAAATCTAAATATAGACAATACAAAACTTCCAATAAAAGAGCAGGACATCCACACACACAAACAAGCACACACCCAATATGAAACTTGCAATAAAAGAGCAGGGCATCCACACACACAAACAACTACCGCATTTACTTAGCTACAAGCGTGAAGACAAAAGTTTTGAACAGCATATATAAGACAAGCATAAAAATTAAACATAAAATTAAACAATCTCATTGTCTCATTTCATCTTTTTAAAATTTTTTTTGAGCTGGAATGCAGTGGCGTGATCTTGGCTCACTGCAACCTCCACCTCATGGGTTCAAGCAATTCTCCTGCCTCAGCTTCCCGAGTAGCTGAGATTACAGGCGCCTGCCACCACGCGGCTAATTTTTGTATTCTTAGTAGAGATGGGGTTTCACCATGTTGGCCAGGCTGGTCTCGAACTCTTGACCTTGTGATCTGCCTGCCTCGGCCTCCCAAAGTGCTATGATTACAAGTGTGAGCTACCGTGCCTGGCCCCACATTTCATCTTTAACTCAAATAATGCAAATAATTTAAAAGATGATCTTAAAGTTATATAGTCATCTAAAGAGTTAACTAAGATAAAAACTATAGACATAAGAACTGAATAAAAGCAGCTGGGCGCGGTGGCTCACGCCTGTAATCACGGCACTTTGGGAAGCTGAGGTGGGAGAATCATGAGGTCAAGAGTTCAAAATCAGCCTGGCCAACATGGTGAAGCCCCGTCTCTACTAAAAAATACAAAAATTAGCCAGGCATGGTGGTGTGCACCTGTAGTCTCAGCTACTCGGAAGGCTGAGGCAGGCGAATTGCTTGAACCCGGGATGTGGAGGTTGCAGTGAGCCGAGTTCATACCACTGCACTCCAGCCTGGACAACAGAGCAAGACTCTGTCTCAAAAAAAAAAAAAAAAAAAAAAAGGCTGGGCGCCGTGGCTCAAGCCTGTAATTCCAGCACTTTGGGAGGCCGAAGTGGGCGGATCACCTGAGGTCAGGAGTTCAAGACCAGCCTGACCAACATGGAGAAACCCCATCTCTACTAAAAATACAGAATTAGCTGGGCGTGGTGGCACATGCCTGTAGTCCCAGCTACTTGGGAAGTTGAGGCAGGAAAATCGCTTGAATCTGGGAGGCAGAGGTTGCAGTGAGCTGAGTTCGCGCCATTGCATTCCAGCCTGGGCAACAAGAATGAAACTCCATCTCAAAAAAAGAAAAAGAACTAAATAAAAGCAAAACAAACTCCCCACAGGGGGAAAAGAAAAAATAAAAAAGAAAGCATAGTAGCTCATTCCTGTAATCCCAGCACTTTGGAAGGCCGAGGCAGGAGGATCACCGGAGCCCAGGATTTCGAGGCCAGCCTGGGCAAGATAAGAAGACACTGTCTTTACAAAAAATAAAAAAAATTATCTAGGCATGGTGGTACATGCCTGTGGTCCTAGCTACTTGGGAGGCTGAGGCAGGAGTATTGCTTGAGCCCAGGAGGTTGAAACTGCAGTGAGCCATGATTCTGCCACTGTGATCCAGCCTGGGCAACAAAGTGAGACGCTGTCTCTAACAAAAAAGTGAGTACAAAACTGAAAATGAATACTACAGCACAAAGCAAGTAGGAGGCAACCTAGGAAAAGTTGCGTTCCTGCCATACTGCATACAGCACTTCACTCCATTTCCTTTCCCTGTTGACAATAATCACCAGGAATCCTAGGGGTGACAAGATGCCATGGCTTCCTCAGATTAAAATTCTCAGTGTCATTAACAGAGGTGGCTTCACCTCCTTCTGCCAGCAGGATTGTACAGATCCATTATGAGCAAACAGAACAAGGGCCTGGAGAATGCAGGGCTTGGGAAAAAGGACCCAGTTGTCACCTTCCATGTAAGTCTCATTGTGACAGGTGACAAGGTGGGCAGCCTTGTAAGATGCTCCCCACCAATGCCCTCCCCTGAGGATAGGCTGGAACTAGTGACTGGCACCGAACAGACAGAGTGCAGCGGTGATGAAGTTATGAGAGACTGCAGCTTTTGTCCTGCTCCGCTCTCTCCGGCTGTCCTTGCTTGTGTCCTTTGATGGAGACAGCTGCCATGTTGTGGGCTGCCCTGAAGACTACTCCGTAGCAAGACGAAGGGCAGAGGGCAGTCTTTAGCCAATAGCCATAAGAAACCAAGACCCTTGGCCTGACAGCCTGTGAGGAACTGACTCCTGCAACAACTACATGAGTGAGCAGAGAAGCAGGCCCTCCCCCAGGGAAGCCTGGAACACACCTTCACTGCGGCCTGGAGGGACACTGCGCCCAGGACTCAGCTCAGCCATGCCCAGATTCCCGACCCACAGAAACTGTGATGAAATAGATGTGTGTTATTTTAAGTGGCTACGTTTTGGGGTAATTTGTTATGGCACATTAGAAAACTAATACACCTTGATAAATAATGTGCTTAAAGAGATAATAAATCACTACTTTTAAGTCTAAAAGGGCATTTGTAAATTATTTATATAGGATCGACTAAGCCAATGGAGGTTATATCAACTTCAAAAAGGAAAACCAGAATTTCAACATCTGGAACCACCGGGTGCAGTGGCTCATGCCTGTAATCCCAGCACTTTGGGAGGCTGAGGCAGGTGGATCGTGAGGTCAGGAGTTCGAGACCAGCCTGACCAACATGGTGAAACCCCATCTCTACTAAAAATACAAAAATTAGCCAGGTGTGGTGGCGCATGCCTGTAATCCCAGATACTCAGGAGGCTGAGGCAGGAGAATCGAACCTGGGAGGTGGAGGCTGCAGTGAGCCAAGATTGCACCACTGCACTCTAGCCTGGATGACAGAGTGAGACGCTGTCTCAAAAAACAAACACACACTCACACACACACACACACACACACACACACACACACCCCAGCCAAAAAAACAACAAAAAAAAGTGAGCTCTTGCTAGGTACAGTGGCTCTTGCTTATAATCCCCCCAGCACTTTGGGAGGCCATGGTGAGAGGATCACTTAAGCCCAGGAGTTCAAGATCAGCCTGAGCAACATAGGGAGACTGTCTCTACTAAGATTTTGAAAAAACAAAAAACTGAGCTCTCTCATTTACATGAAATGTTCAGAATAGGCAAATCTACAGAGACAGAAAGTAGATTCGTGGTTGCCATGCCAGATGAGAAGGAATGACTGCTGACAGGCAGCGACCGCTTTTCGGGGTGATAAAATGTCCTGGAATTAGATCATTGTGGTGGTTATGCAACCTTGTGAATGTACACTTTAAAATGGGACATTTTTACGGTTTCTGGATTTCATTTCAACGTAAAAAAAAAAATTAAGTGAACTCTTATGGAGGGAAGCTAACACTTCCATTTCAACATCTCCCCAAATAGTTATGCTCCATTCCCGCACACAAGATGATAGACTGGCACTGATCGAGGGGGACACATAAATGATGGCGTGACACTGGCCTGATGACACAGCTCAGATCTCACTCCAGGTTTGTTTGGGGGTTTCTGCATTGCATCTTTCCAGGAAAATTGCTAGCAAAAGTCCTCCCCCAGTAAATACATTTGTCTTTTTCAATGTTTTTGTTGTTATAGATGTTAGATTCCTGTTCTTAAGACTTAAAGGACCGCGCGTGGTGGCTCACCCCTGTAATCCCAGCACTTTGGGAGGCGGAGGCAGGTGGATTGTGAGGTCAGGAGTTCGAGACCAGCCTGGCCAACATAGTGAAACACCATCTCTACTAAAAATACAAAAATTAGCCAGGTGTGGTGGCACCCACCTGTAATCCTAGCTAGCTGGGAGGCTGAAGCACGAGAATTGCTTGAACCCGGGAGGCAGAGGTTGCAATGAGCTGAGATTGCGCCACTGCACTCTAGCCTGGGCAAACAGAGTGAGACTCTGTCTCTAAATAAATAAATAAATAAATAAATAAAAATTTTAAAAAAGACTTAAGACAATTTTTACCTTATTTCATAATACTTAATTGGCCACTCCTTGCTATGAGCTACAAGGTAAGAAAACTTATCAAACAAAACATCTACAGAGGAAGACATATTTTCAAAATCAAGATTTCATTTCAGCATCTTATTTGTTTTTCATAATTTAAAAAAATTATCATTATTATTCTTTTCTTTTCTGTTTTTTTTTCTTTTCTTTTCTTTTGAGATGGAGTTTCGCTCTTGTCACCCAGGCTGGAGTGCAATGGCACGATCTCAGCTCACTGCAACCTCTGCCTCCCAGGTACAAGCGAATTCTCTTACCTCAGCCTTCCTAGTAGCTAGGATTACAGGCATGCACCACCAAACCCAACAAATTTTTGTATTTTTAGTAGAGATGAGATTTCACCATGTTGGCCAGGCTGGTCTCAAACTCCTGACCAAAGGTGATCCACCCACCTCAGCCTCCCAAAGTGTTGGGATTATACGCATGAGCTACTGTGCCCGGCCTATTATTATTTTCAAGACAGGGTCTCATTCTGTTGCCCAGCCTGGAGTGCAGTGGTGTGATCATAGCTCACTATAGCCTCAAACTGCTGGGCTGAAGTGATCCTTCTGTCTCAGCTTCTAACTCCTGGGCTGAAGTGATCCTTCCGTCTCAGCCTCCCCAGCAGCTGGGAGTATAGGTGTGCACCACCACACCCAGCTTTGCTATTTATTTAAATGTCATTCCCCAACACATATCGGGAGTGACATATGCTTCCCATGATTACATAGCAAAACATACTCCATAGCCAGAAAAAATATTTATATGACATACGGCCTAGTATTCTAAATCAAGGCAAGATCTTCCAACACGAGCAGGAGGGAAAAGAAAACATGTACATTCTATAACATGATTATAAGAATTGAGATAGGTGAAATGAAAAACAACATCTTTGAACAATTACAGTTGACAGAACAGCTTTCCCTTATTCCACTTGCTTTAAATAACTCATATCTGTAAACTTGAACACCAACTCTGGCTGATTGAACAGTCTTAATCCCTTGATTTTCCATACTGAACATCACCCAATATATAGTGAAGATCAAAGGCGACTTCTTCCACCAAGCTCTGTGTCCAGCTGTGTTTCTGAGGTCACATGTGTCCCCTCATGGACACCAGATCAGATACTTCGGTAGTCAGAGCCGCGGGCTACAAAGGCGGCAGCTTCCCATTCCACAGTGAAGAATGAAATTGTTCCAAAAAACCCAAATATCACCATGACCAGGAGTTGCCAGTGAAGGAGAAGGTAGTTGCTGTAGAAAAATGCCACGGCTGCGCAAATAGACTAAGAACAAACAAAACAAATCACAACAGGCACACCGGGGGCCATGCTGAGCCACAATTAGCCCCTAGCCCCACTCCTATCCGGCCCCAAGGACACCTGGAACTGGCAGTGCTTTCTATTCTTTCTGCATCTAGGTATGACTTCCTCAGTCACTGACTCACAAACATGCACCATAAATTCCTGCTATAATCCCTGGTATTTAAAACAGCATTTTGGCCAGGTGTGGTGGTTCATGCCACCCAACACTTTGGGAGGCCAAGGTGGGAGAAATGCTTGAGCCCGGAAGTTCAAGACCAGCCTGCACAACATGGCAAGACCCCATCTCTATAAAATAAAATAAAATGAAACAAAAACAGCATTTTGTGGAAAATTGGAGTAACAAGAATGTACAGAGTAAGAAATACACTTGTCTGTATTACGAGTGAATAGAATTCTGGTATCTAAGGAAGGAAATCTCTAATCAGAGCCATAGAGACCAGAACGTAAAATCTGTTACACAAAAAATCTTATTGCTCATGGCTTCCTAATTCTATTCAAAAATCCTTTTAAATCCCCAACTTTTGTTTAAAAAACATAAGACAAAAGCAAAAAAAAAAGAAAAAAAAAGAAGAAACAAAAAAATAAAATAAAATAAAATAAGAAACACAATCTAGCCAGGGCAGTGGCTCATGTTTATAATCCCAGGACTTTGCAGGGCCCAAGCGGGCGGATCACTTGAGGCCAGTAGTTTACGACCAGCCTGGCCAAAATGGTGAAACCTCATCTCTACCAAAAATATAAAAACTTAGCTGAACGTGGTAGTGCATGCCTGTAATCTCAGCTACTTGGCAGGCAGAGATTGCACTGAGCCAAGATCGTGCCACTGCACTCCAGTCTGGACTACAGAGTAAGACTGTCTTTTTTTTTTTTTTTTTGAGACGGAGTCTCGCTCTGTCATCCAGGCTGAAGTGCAGTAGCTTGATCTCAGCTCACTGCAAGCTCCGCCTCCTGGGTTCACACCATTCTCCTGCCTCAGCCATCGGAGTAGCTGGGACTACAGGCACGTGCCACCACACCCAGCTAATTTTTTTTATATTTTTAGTAGAGATGAGGTTTCACCATATTAGCCAGGATGGTCTCAATCTTGTGACCTTGTGATCTGCCCGCCTTGGCCTCCCAAAGTGCTGGGATTACAGGCTTGAGCCGTGGTGCCCGGCCGACTTTGTTTTAAAAAAAAAAAAAAAAAACCGGCCAGGTGCAGTGACTCACGCATATAATCCCCAGCACTTTGGCAGGCCAAGGCGGGTGGATCACCTGAGGTCAGAAGTTCAAGACCAGCCTGATCAACATGGTGAAACCCCACCTCTGCTAAAAAGAAAAAAAAAAAACACAAAAATTAGCCAGGCGTGGTGGTGTGTGCCTGTAATCTCAGCTACTCGGGAGGCTAAGGCAGGAGAATTGCTTGAACCCGGAAGGCGGAGAATGCAGGGAGTCAAGATTGCGCTACTGCACTCCAGCCTGAGTGACAGAGAGAGACTCTATCAAAAAAAATAAAAGGAAATAAAAATTAAAACCACGATACAAATAACCAAGAAAAACAAGGTAATACACAAAGGAAAGAGCCCTACGTCAAACACAGTCACAATCTGAAGAGGTTACCTGAACAAACTTGAAGATGGCAAATGCTGGGGCACTGTCTTCAGAATACAGAAAGCCCAAGATACTAAGCAGCTGGGTATTAAAGCAGCTGTCTCCAAGGCCCAACAGAAAACTGCAGAGAATGGCAACTTCTTTGCTGAAGAAAACAAAAATCAATTTAGTATAAGCAATATCTGCTAGAGCCATTTAAAATATACAAGCAACCCACCCACAAAAGCATTCTACCTGCAAGTTTTAAATCCTATGAAACAAAAATAAAGACAAAGCTGGCGCGGTGGCTCATGCCTGGAATCCCAGCACTTTGGGAGGCTGAGGTGGGCAGATCACTTGAGGACAGAAGTTAGAGACCAGCCTGGCCAACATGGCAAAACCCCACCTCTACTAAAAATACAAAAATTAGCTGAGCATAGTGGCGCGTGCCTGTAATGCCAACTACTCGGGAGGCTGAGGCAGGAGAATCACTTGAACCCCGGAGGCGGAAGTTGCAGTGAGTGGAGATCGCGCCACCTCAGGAGGCTGAGGCACCAGAATTGCTTGAACCCCAGAGGCGGAGGTTGCAGTGAGTGGAGATCACGCCACTTGCATTCTAGGCTTGCAGACAGAGTGGGACTCTGTCTCAAAAAATAAAAATAAATAAAAATAAATAAATAAATAAAGACTAGAATTTATAAGGTAAGAATTTGTGCTCAAATGCACACACCTTTACATTCTAACAAACTCTGGTCTCACCCATTTGTGAAGAAAACGCAGGTTGAGTATCCCTTATCAAGACCAGAAGTGTTTCAAATCTTCTTTTCAGGTTTTGGAACACCTGCATTATACTGACCAGTTAGGTAATTTTAATCTGATAATCTGTAATCTGAAATGTTCTAATAAGCACTTCCCTTTGAGCATCATGTTGGCCCTCGAAAAGTTTCGGATTTTGGAGCATGTTGGATTTCAGATTTTCAGATGCGACATACTCAGTTTGTATAGTTTTGTGGGCTGGGCTCCCCTTGGATTTGTGGAGCTGGACACAAATGTCTGCATTTATAATGAACTTGAGAGTTGAGTGCAATAAACCAATATCCTCAAACGTTGTATAAACTGCTCTGGAAGGACTGAATGGCCTCCCCAGTTGCCAGGTTTTCCCTCGCTCCTCTTTGTTCTTCCTCCAGGCCCTAATATCTGGATATTTCACTGCTCAAGAAGCAGAGATAAAAAATTCAAATCAGATACTCATGTGCTCCTTCGAGGATCAAGAAAAACATTTAGTGGGGGAAGAGGTTAAAACCAACCATTACAAAAATAACTTAGGATTCTCTAAGGATTCCTATTTAAACTCAGTCTGACTCCATGAACACTTGACAGATGACCTTAGAGAGACACCAGGCTCTCTGAAGAGGATTAACTGCTCCACTTTCAATATCTAGCCATCCGTTACCTCCCACCCGTCCTCAAGTGACTAGAGAAATGACAGCCACTATACCTGGATTTGATGTAAGCACTGCTGTCAGTTCCTTTAACAGGAGCAATCGGGGCATCTCCAGGCATGTTGAGAAATATTAGATAAAAAGCTATAAAGTGCACCAGGATGCCCAACAGCACAACTGGATTTCTACCAAAACGATTGTTCTTGCTCAGCAGGCCGAAGAGGCTTCCACCTACAAGTCAAGACGGCAGAAACATCACTAACGTTGCTGAAACATTACACACCCAGGCCTGAGCTATCCACCAAGGAGCCAAGGAATAAACATTCTCACTTGTTAAATTTCTTCAAAAAATCCAACACCTCAGCACTTGCAGACAATGATAATGATGACCAAGCATCAACGATTAGAACAAAAAAGTAAGGTATCAAAATGACTTGCATTTCTATCCAGGAACATTCTTGTATTTCTTCTCTGTGAATTATTGTACCCCGCAAGCTATCCCCTTTGACCTGTAGCTTATAACAGAAATAAAATAAGGACACAACTTGTCATTACGACCATGTTTTTGTTGTAATCATAGCCAAACAAGCCAAGGTATCACACTGAAAGGCAGTCATTATGGATTCTGAGAATTATGTGTGAGCTCCGAAGAGGAGTCGGAGAGGCCTAGGAAGACTCAGCAGCCAGAACAGCTAAGGATGTCTCAAGAGCTGACAGGAGAGTCCTCAACAGTGAGAAGGGAAGAACTTTGTAACTGAAAGGAAGAAGACTATGGGGCATGACCTTTACAATTTTTAAGCGATTTCTACCCCAGAAATCTATACCAGCAAACCTATATATCAAAAGTGAAGGATGGCTGGGTGCAGGGTCTCATACCTGTAATCCCAGCATTTTGGGAGGCCAAGGTAGGAGAACTGCTTGAGGCCAGGAGTTCCAAACCAGCCTCAGCAACACAGCAAGACTCTTTTATAAAAAAATAAAGAAAACATTGTATATATATTTTAAAAAGTGGGCCAGGTGCGGTGGCTCACACCTGTAATCCCAGCACTTTGGGAGGCCAAGGCGGGCAGATCACCTGAGGTCAGGAGTTCGAGACCAGCCTGGCCAACATGGTGAAACCCTGTCTCTACTAAAAATACAAAAATTAGCCAGGTGTGGTGGCACATGCCTGTAGTCCCAGCTACTTAAGAGGTGGAGGCAGGAGAATCACTTGAACCCGGGGGGCAGAGGTTGCAGTGAACCGAGATCACGCCATTGCACTCCAGCATGGACGCCACAGTGAGACTGTCTTAAAAAAATTTAAAAAATTTAAAAAATGAAAAAAGTTGCTGGGCGCAGTGGCTCATGCCTATAATCCCAGCACTTTGGGAGGCCAAGGTGGGCAGATCATGAGGTCAAGAGATCGAGACCAGCCTGACCAACATGGTGAAACCTTGTCTCTACTAAAAATATAAAAATTAGCTGGGGCCGGGCGCGGTGGCTCAAGCCTGTAATCCCAGCACTTTGGGAGGCCGAGACGGGTGGATCACGAGGTCAGAAGATCGAGACCATCCTGGCTAACACGGTGAAACCCCGTCTCTACTAAGAAATACAAAAAAGTAGCCGGGCGAGGTGGCGGGCGCCTGTAGTCCCAGCTACTCGGGAGGCTGAGGCCGGAGAATGGCGTGAACCCAGGAGGCGGAGCTTGCAGTGAGCTGAGATCCAGCCACTGCACTCTAGCCTGGGCGACAGAGCGAGACTCCGTCTCAAAAAAAAAAAAAAAATTAGCTGGGCGTGGTGGCATGCGCCTGTAGTCCCAGCCACTCAGGAGAATCGCTTGAACCCAGGAGGCAGAAGCTGCAGTGAGCCAAGATTGCGCTACTGCACTCCAGCCTGGCAACCGAGCGAGACTCCGTCTGGGGGGAAAAAAAAAATTTAAAAAGTGAAGGTGAGCAGCAAAAACAAAACAAAACAAAAAAACCCTGCCTAGAAAATGGGCAAAAGACATGCACATACATGTCACCAAAGGAGATATAAAGAGGATAAATAAACACATGAAAAGATGTTCAACATCATTACCCATTAAAGAAAGTAAAACCACAATGAAACATGACTACACATCTATCACAATCGCTAACATCAAAAATAGTGATAACACCAAATGCTGGCAAGGATTCAGAAAAACGGAACCACTCATACATTGCTGGTACAGCCACTCTGGAAAATATTTGGCAGTTCCTCTCAAGAGTAGGCAACAGAGGGAGAAAGAACCCAGGCGGAGCCCAGCAGCCTCCATGGATTGAAGAGACGGGGATGTGAATCTAGGGATATCAGGGTAACCAGAGTTCACAGACAACGGTATCAGAAAGGAGAGCGACACAGAAAAACAATTCCAGAGAGCTGCAGACAGTCCCCCTGACTCTTCAGCTGAGGACTGATCAGCACATAAAGGGAGCAAATTAGCAGAAGCCAGGGAAAGAACCAGCCAAGAGGATTAGTGGTACTAGGGCCCCGCCCTCAGCTGGGTATAGTGTCTGGCCCACCAGCCACTTAAAAGCTTATGATTCACAGGAACTGGGTGGAGCACACAGAAGGGTCTTCCCTTAGAAGCAGGAAATAATTAGCCCTAGACTGAGTAATGCTGCAGTCTTGCCCAACAAATCTTAAAAGGTACGCTGTTTTCAATGAAATGAACTACATCTAAGAACAAAGCTCAAAAATACTGACAGGAGGGCCGGGTGCAGTGGCTCATGCCTGTAATCTCAGCACTTTGGGAGGCCAAGGTGGGTGGATCAAGAGGTCAGGAGATCAAGACCAGCCTGGCCAACATGGTGAAACCCCATCTCTACCACAAATACAAAAATTAGCCAGGTGTGGTAGCGGGTGCCTGTAGTCCCAGCTACTTGGGAGGCTAAGGCAGGAGAATTGCTTGAACCCGGGAGGCAAAGGTTGCCGTGAGCCGAGACCGAGCCACTGTACTCTAGTCTGGGTGACAGAGCAAGACTCTGTCTTTAAAAAAAAAAAAAAAAAGTAAATAAGGGAAAGTGTTAACAATAGGTGAATCCTGTTAAAGGATATTCAGATGTTCTTTGTACTATTCTTATTTTTGCAATTTCTTTTTTTGTTTTGGTTTTTTGACTTTTTTGAGACAAAGTCCTCCTCTGTCGCCCAGGCTGGAGTGCAGTGGTGTGATCTGGGCTCACTGCAACCTCCCACTTCAGCCTCCCAAGTAGCTGGGACTACAGGCATACGCCACTACACCTGGCTAATTTTTGTACTTTCTTTGTAGAGCAGGGGTTTTGCCACGTTGCCCAGGTTGGTCTCAAACTCCTGAGCTCAAGCAATCTGCCCACCTCAGCTTCCCAAAGCGCTAGGATTACAGGCGTGAGCACTGTGCCTGGCCTATTTTTGCAATTTCTTATCAATTTGAAATTATTTTTTTCAAAAAAGCAGGCAGTCTACAGAAAGTGAGTTTCTTCCCAGGTAGTCTACAGGCAGACACTAAACAAGCACTTACCAGACAGACTACCCTGCACCGACTCACCATGGCTAAGCTTCGTCCGCCATTTACATACTCTTAATTCCCAACATCAATCTCCGGCCCACGAGTCCCTCCTGAGCATCAGCCTGCATTTCCCACTGGACACTTCTCTATGTAGGTGTCTCTCTGGTACTTAGAGGTGTTCAAAATCCCATTCAGCAGATCTCCCCAAACCCCATCTCCTACAGCATTTTCTCTGCCCAGGTTACTCTCATCAACCTGGTCATCATTCTAGACACCTCTCCTCACCCCGCCATGCAACCGGTGACTAAGTTCTGCTGAAACCATGTTCTCATTATTCATTCAACACATTTAACTCATCTATTGGATGCCCAATAATATAGACCTTGTCCTGCTCCAGGTGTTGGCAATAAGGCAGGGACCAAAAAACAAAAACAAACAAACCCTCCAAAGTCCACTTGAGCCACGGTGCTCACCACTGCCTGACATGCAAAGTCTTCTGTTTCTATTATCTGTGTTCTTCCTGAGTAGCATATAAGCTCTACGTGGGCAGGTGTTTTTGTCTGTTTTGTTGACATGACAGATTACAATAAATCTTTGTTGAAGTTCCTCATATCTAACACAATATTCAATATACTGCAAGTGCTGAACAAATCTTTGTTGAATAAGAGTAACTAGTGGAGCATAATAAAAATATTTATTTGGTCTTTGCTGCTAGTTCTTGGCACAGAAATCCTAAAAGGTCTGGAATTTCCTCAGTGATATGAGGGACATTAGTTATTCAGAAGGAGCCACTTTCAATCATACCGAAGTTTATGTTAAGGGGGCAACTCTTGGGGACAGAGGGGTTGGCCTGGGATAGAGCTTCAGGATGGGGCTGGTTCCCAGAAAGACCAAGCCCTAAGCGCTGGAACTTCTAGGCCCCTTTCACTCCCCCTTCAGGGAGGGAAGGCTGGAGATTACATCAATCACCAATGGCCAATGATTGTTTTTTGTTGTTGTTGTTAAGAGACAGGGTCTCCTTATGTTGTCCAGGCTGGTCTCGAACTCCTGGGCTCAAGCAATCCTCCTACCTCGGCCTCCCAAAGTGCATGAGCCACTGCACCAGGCCATGTGGCCAATGATTTAATCAATCATGCCTATGTAACAGGATCTGCATAAATCCCCCTAAAAAGGGTTAGAGGAGCTTCTGGAGTGGTGAACCCAAAATCCATGGAGACAGAGGCTCCTGCACTTAGGGACCCTTTCAGACCCCACCCTTTGCACCTCCTCATCAGGCTGCTCATCTGTATCCTTTATAATAAACTCTAATAGTCAGGAGAGCATTTTCCTGAGTTCTGTGAGTTGCTCTAGGAAATTATCAAACCTGAAGGGGGAAGAGGGCTGTGGGAACCTCCAAATTTGTACCCAAGTCAGAGAGATGTGCCTGAGAGGCCTATGGACCCATGACTGTCTGTCTGTCTGTAGGACTGAACCCTTAAACCTGTGGAATCTGACGCTAACTTTGGATAGTTAAGTGTTAGAACAGGACTGAGCTGTTGGACACCCAGTTGGTGTCAGGGAATCACAGAATCAGAGTCAGGAATTCCAAGACATTCTAAATATTTTAAGAGGAAAAGTGGGGAGACACTGTGTGTTTTCTAACACAGGGTTTCCATCTGTGAATTATTTTGCAAATGTTTCATAATTCTAATTAGTATTCTAATTAGTCATATTAGAATACCAGTAATAGGCCGGGAGCGGTGGCTCACGCCTGTAATCCCAGTACTTTGGGAGGCCGAGGAGGGCAGATCACGAGGTCAGGAGATAGAGACCATCCTGGCTAACACGGCGAAACCCCGTTTCTACTTAAAATACAAAAACAAAATTAGCCGGGCATAGTGGCAGGCACCTGTAGTCCCAGCTACTTGGGAGGCTGAGGCAGGAGAATGGCGTGAACCTGGGAGGCAGAGCTTGCAGTGAGCCGAGATCGCGCCACTGCAATCCAACTCTAGCCTAGGCGACAGAGTGAGACTCCGTCTCAAAAAAAGAAGAATAGCAATAATAGAAAAATAAAAACATACATGTTTGGGTAAAAATAAGTAGAAAAAAACAGAAATTCAAGGACAAAGGTGAGGGGCACTTAAAATTTCTATTTTACCCATAATAAACCAATATTTTTAATGCTAATGCTTTTTTTAAAAACCAACCTAAAATTTCTCCAATGCCGATGAAAATGCCAGAAAGTCCAATAAGGCTTTTCTCTTCTGCTCCAAATTTATTTATAGCACCAATACAGGTTCCATATACACCAGAGAAGAAAGTTAATTCCAGACCTTCAGTTAAAAAAAAAAAAAGATGTAATTTATACATTCACATTTTTGTTTATCTTCCCATCTAGTAGTATCTGACAAAAGAATACTTGGGTAGTAAAACACACAAAACAAAACTCATAGAGACTGAAATATTAATCCCCAAGCAGAGCATAATTTGATGTGATGTAACTGATGAAATGGAATTAGCTTCATGCTATGGACTAAATGTTTGTGTCCTCCGGAACTGTGAGAAATAAATGTCTGTTGTTTAAGCCACACAGTCTATGGAAATTTGTTATAGCAGCTAAAATTAAGATACCACAAGACGGCATCTGCCATATATTTCAGATAAAAGTATATAACTCAAATGAACAGATATCCTTATGTTAAAACCTATCACTCTCCATACAGGTGGAGATGGGCAGAGGTGATAATTAACGTAACTTTGTAATAGTGAAGACTAACGTGCTCATTAACCTTGTTAGTAGCTTTCCAAAGAAACACAAACATTCCTATTTTTTTCTGAGAGAGGGTCTCACTCTGTTGCCCAGGCTGGAGTGTAGTGGCGCTATCTCAGCTTACTGCAACCTCTGCCTCCCAGGTTCAAGCAATTCTCCCTGCCTCAGCCTCCCAAGTAGCTGGGATTACAGGCATGCACCACCACACCAGGGTAATTTTTCCATTTTTAGGCATTTCACCGTGTTGGCCAGGCTGGTCTCGAACTCCTGACCCCATGTGATCTGCCCACCTCAGCCTCCCAAAGTGCTGGGATTACAGACATGAGCCACTGTGCCCGGCCCCTATTGGATTATATTCTCACTGTAATGGAAAGCCAATACATACTATACAATGTGTCTTAAAAGCACCATAATGTTTTAATTAAACCCTTTTTTCTAGGAAAAGAAAATTCCTAAGATTAAAAAATTAGAGTAAATCAGTAGGGGACCTTAATTCCCTAATGCTACAAAACCTTAACTGTTAAAGATGTTTAATGTTTATTCTATTTCACCTAAAAATATGTTGCACATAAAAGGAAAAGAGCAAATTACAGCATTTTTTAAAAGAAAACAAATTTCCTTATCATTCTTGACTTACGGGTACTCCACCTGTTATCATACCACATTATGACATGCTTCTATTTCACTAGAAATTATTTTTATTTTATTTATTTTTTTTTATTTTTTGAGACAGAGGTCTTACTCCCGTGGCCCAGGCTGGAGTATAGTGGTGCTATCTCAGATCATGCAACCTTGACTTCCTGAGCTCAGGTGATCCTCTGATCTCGGCCTCCTGAGTGGCCAGGGCTACAGGCATGCACCACCACACTTGGCTAATTTTTTGTATTTTTAGTAGATATGGGGTTTCGCCATGTTGCCCAGGCTGGTCTTGAACTCCTGGGCTCAAGCAATCTACCCACCTCAGCCTCCCAAAGTGCTGGGATTACAGGCATGAGCCACTACACCTGTCCAGAAATGATTTCAATCCATATAAAGTTACAGATTTCTTCATGGTTATTTTCTGTAGTGCTCTGTGTTGCCCTAAAACCACTGGTCCCAATGAGCCATGTGTCCTGGTTTTTCTGAACCTTGTGTGGAATCCTTCCACATTGAATTTGGGCCAACCCTGTGATTTGCTGTCACCAACAGAATCCACTAGAAGTGATGTTGGGCTAGACTGCAGCCTGAGCTTTAAGAAAGTCTGGTATTCTTTCCCATTGCCTTTTTTGGAGCCATCAGTCCATTAACTAAGGTGTCTGGCTATACTGCCGGGTCACAAGGTGATCTTATAGAGGGGGTCGTGTAGATGGAGAGCAGCTCTGAGACTACACAAAAAGAGAGATACTCAGCCTTTCATCTGACCACAGTGAAGGCGACATGTGAAGGAAACCAGCCACAAGAGACCCCAAGTGACACCATTAGAAGAACCATTCACTGAGCCCAGTCAATGCACAGAATTGTGAGAAATAATAACGTGGCTATTGTCTTCAACCCCTTATTATCATTATGAAGCAAGAGAAAACAAGAATAGTAATTCCATTACCTGTATAAGCAGTTGTGATACTAAGAAGGAGCATCTCCTTGGTGACACATAACTTAAAAGACTTTTCTGTAAAGAAAAAAATTTAAGAGTACTTAATTAGATTTTAGTTAATAAAACAAACATTCTAAAACAGTCCTTCAACCAAAACACCCCTTGTCAATAATGCCAGTAAACGAACACTTTGGGATAGAAGTTTCAGATTAAAATGCTTAAGGCATGCACTAAATTTGCCCTATAAATAAAATGCTTATTTCAAGTGCTTAAATATATTCTACAGTTGCATTTCCTCAGCACATTTTCCAGCTCGTATAACAAAAACATGAAAAGGAGGAAAAAAAATAGAATCAAACAAAACAACAAAGTACTTCAAAAGGCATGATTAACTGTTAGGCTCTTGAGACAACCAACAATCAGCAAAGCACTGACTTCCCTAAAGAATTATCACGGAGCAGCTTTAAGATTGGACTCAAGATCAGAATCACAGGGCAGGTTTTTGGCCACACAGAAGCTGGGCACCACTTTCCAAGATTCTGACTCTGTAGCTCTGAGGACTGAAACTTGCGTTGTGCCTATTTGTTTCTAGTCACTTTAGTGTTTGTTTTTTACACTGTTTATTTAGTTGAAATCTGCAATGGATAATGCATTTCTAAAAACTCTGCATTTACCTGACTTTTTTGGAACCTATTCACATTTCTTAATTTAAGGACCACTACTCTAGTACATAAAACTAACAGTGGATCCAGATTTTAATTGTGATTTATCTGCTGGCCACGAAACTTACCTAAGTCACAAACACTGTCCTAAATCTCTGCATATGTAAGAAAGGATACTTTATTCTCTAATTTCACTGAACTATACTAAGAATAAATATAAGACATTTTTGACCAATCACTTTCAAGTATTTCCAGGAAAAAAATACACGACCAGTGCAAAGTTTAAAACAATACTTTTAACTTAAAAAACTGCACTAGCATGGCCGGGCGCGGTGGCTCAAGCCTGTAATCCCAGCACTTTGGGAGGCCGAGACGGGCGGATCACGAGGTCAGGAGATCGAGACCATCCTGGCTAACACGGTGAAACCCCGTCTCTACTAAAAAATACAAAAAAAACTAGCCGGGCGAGGTGGCGGGCGCCTGTAGTCCCAGCTACTCGGGAGGCTGAGGCAGGAGAATGGCGTGAACCCAGGAGGCGGAGCTTGCAGTGAGCCAAGATCACGCCACTGCACTCCAGCCTGGGCGGCAGAGCGAGACTCTGTCTCAAAAAAAAACAAAAAAACAAAAACAAAACAAAAAAAAAAACTGCACTAGCAAAGCATGTTCATTTTACTTTATTTATTTATTTAGTTTTTGTTTGTTTCTTTTGAGACAGAGTCTCACTTTGTCACCCAGGCTGGAGTACAGTGGCGCGATCTTGGCTCACTGCAGCCTCTTCCTCTAGGGTTAAAGCGATTCTCCTGCCTCAGCCTCCTGAGCAGCTGGGATTATAGGCGCATACCACCACGTCCAGCTAATTTTTTTGTACTTTTAGTAGAGACGGGGTTCTGCCATGTTGGCCAGGCTGGTCTCAAACTTCTGACCTCAGGTGATCCACCCACCTCGGCCTCCCAAAGTGCTAGGATCACAGGCGTGAGCCACCGCTCCTGGCCACATGTTCATTTAAGAATAATCAGAAGACTTAAGTTAACACAAAGAAATTCTAAGAGATTATCTAGTATGATCCTATTATGACATATGCATGTCATTATATATTTGTACAAACCCATAAAACATACCACACCAAGAGTGAATCCTAATGTAAACCATGGTCTTTAGGTGATAACGACATATCAGTATTGGCTCATTATAACAAATGTGCTCTGGTGGGGAACATTAATAACAGAGGGAAGTTACGTATGTGTGGTATAGGGGCCACATAGGAACTCTATACTTTCTGCTCAGTCTTGCTATGAATAGTAAAACGATCTAAAACATAAAGTCTATTAAAAAAAACCATCAATCTATTTGCAGAAATAGATTGATCCCAAAATTCACGGCCAGACCTGGTGGCTCATGCCTATAATCCCAACAATTTGGGAGGCTGACTTGGGAGAATCGCTTAGCTTTGGCAACATGGTGAAACTCTGTCTCTACAAAAAACTACAAAAATTAGCCAGGCATGGTGGTTCACACCTATAGTTCTAGCTACTTAGGAGACTGAGACGGGAGGATCGCTTGAGCCTGGGAGGTTGAGGCTGCAGTAAGCTCTGATCACGACACTGTACTCCACCCTGGGTGGCAGAGCAAGACTCCGTCTCAAAAAAAAAAAAAAAAAAAAAAGGAAATCCAAGGGACCCACAACAGCCAAAATAATCTTGACAAATAACAAAGTTGGAGGATTCACACTTTCTGATTTCAAAACATACAGTAATCAACACAGCATGGTACTGGCATAAGGATATATCTATCTATCTAGAGATAAACATTTATATTTATAGTCAATTGATTTTTGACGAGAGACCAAAAAACAGACTTTTCAGCAAATGGCGCAACTACAACAGGATACTGACATGCAAAAGAATAAAGCTGGAGTCCTATCTCAAACCATATGTAAAAATTAACTGAAAATGAATCACAGACCCAAATGGAAGAGCTAAAACTAAAAAAACTCTTAGAAGAAAATGTAGGAGTAAATTTTCAGGACCTGGGGTGAAGCAAAATCTTAGGACATCAAAAGCACACACAAGAGAAAAACTAAACAAACTGACTACATCAAAATTAAAAACTTTATCAAAGCCACAGTAAGATATCCCCTCACACCTGTTGGGATGGCTATTATCAAAAAGACAAACAAGTGTTGGTGAGGATGTGGAGGAAAGAGAACCCTTGTCTGCTATTGGTGAGAATGTAAATTGGTACAGCGAATATGGAAAACAATATGGAAGGTCCTGAAAAAAACTAAAAACATGTTATGATTCAGCAATTCTACTTCTGGGCATATATCCAAAGGAAATGAAAGCAGTATCTCAAAGTGATAGCTGCACTCCCATGTTCATTACAGCACTATTGTATGTGTGTGTGTGTGTGTGTGTGTGTTTATTAACTATGTAGCAAAGACATGGAAACAACTAAGTGTCCTTAAACAGACGAATAAAGAAAATGTGGTATATACAATGGTATATTATTCAGCCTTATAAAAGGAAATCCTGCCATTTAGGGCAACATGGATGAACCTGGAGAGCATTACACTAAGTGAAATAAACCAGACACAGAAAGACCAATACTGCATGATCTTACTTAGATGTGGAATATTAAAAAGTTGAACTCATAGAAGCAGAGAGTAGCATAGTGGTTGCTGGGGCTGGAGGGTGGGGGAAATAGGGAGATGTTGATTAAAGAGTACAAAGTTTCCTTTAGGCAGGACCAGTGAGTTCTGAGGATCTAGTGTACAACTTGGTGTTGACAGTTAATAACACTCTATTGTACACTTGAAATTTGGTTGGAAAGTAGATCTTAAATATTCTCATTACACATGCAAAAAAAAAAAAAGATAACCATGTGAGGTGATGGATATGTTAACAAACTTGAGTGTGACCATCATGTCACAATGTATACATATATCCAAACATGTTATGTTCTGGCGCCTGGCCAGAACTTTTATCTAGAGTATATAAAGAACTCTTACAACTCATTAATAAAAACAGAATCCAACTTAAAAACGGGCAAAGGATCTAACTAGGGCCGGGCGCAGCGGCTCAAGCCTGTAATCCCAGCACTTTGGGAGGCCGAGGCAGGTGGATCACTTGAGATTAGGAATTGAAGACCAGCCAGGCCAACATGGTGAAACCCCGTCTCTACTAAAAATACAAAAGTTAGGCGGGAGGGGTAGCACGCACCTGTAATCCCAGCTACTTGGGAGGCTGAGGCAGGAGAATCACTTCAACCTGGGAGGTGGAGGTTGCAGTGAGTTGAGATTGTGCCACTGCACTCCAGCCTGGGTGGCAGAGCAATACTCCATCTCAAAAAAAAAAAAAAAAAAAAAAAACCACCAGAAAATAACTGCAAGCAGGTGGAAACAGTGGCAAACTCATCCTCTGCTAGTAGAAATGTAAAGTTGTGTAACAATCTGGCAGTTCCCCCACAGGCTAAGCAGTGAAATACCACATGAAGCAGCAATTCCACCATTCCTAGGTGTGCATCAAAGAGATCTGAAAACACATCCACACAAAAACCTGTACACGAACTTTATGTATTACTCACTGTGGGAGTTCAGTCAGGATGCAGAGGAAAATTATAAGACGCAAACCTTCTTGGAAGGCCTGGGGCATTTGCATAAGCTTCAGTAATAAACTTAGCTGAAGGAGCCTTGTCCCCTTAGTTAAATAAATTAGAGTAGAAACAAAGGAATGTGGGGAGTTTAAAAAAAAAAAAAAAAAGGAATGTGGGGAGTTTATCTAACTAGCTTGTTTACTCATGTGGTCCTAAGACTAACCTTTGATTTACCAGGGGTGCTTAATTGTTTTCTACTGGGGCAGTCCAACTGTTTTTCTTTTTTCTTTTTTCTTTTTTTTTGGAGACAGAGTCTGGCTCAGTCGCCCAGGCTGCAGTGCTCACTGCAAGCTCCGCCTCCTTGGTTCACACCATTCTCCTGCCTCAGCCTCCCGAGTAGCTGGGACTTAGCTGGGACTACAGGTGCCCGCCACTAGGCCAGGCTAATTTTTTTGTATTTTTAGTAGAGACGGAGTTTCACCGTGTTAGCCAGGATAGTCTCCATCTCCAACTGTTTACAGCACTCTGTGTGGAGTCTCGTAAGCTGCCCGGATGCTCAAACTGGTAAAGCAGAATATCTGTGTGTCAGTGTACTTTATTCATCCGTTGTTGGGTCAGGGTCGGCAAGACAGACCCCTGAAACTCATAATACATAAAATATAGAAATGACTCAAATTTTATAATATATTGTGACATGAATGAGCCTTGAAACCATTATGTTAAAAGAAACCAGGCACAAAAGACCACATGTTGTACGATTCTATTTACATAAAATGTCCAGAATAGGCAAATCTATAGACAGAAAGTAGAGGAATGGTTGCAACAGTAGTGAAAGGGGAGAAAGTGGGAGTGCCTTAGGGCGGTTGGATTAGGAGGCTGGAATGAGAAGTGACTCTAACGTGCATAGGGAAAATGCTCTAAAATTGAGTAAAGTAATGGCTACGCAACTCTGAATATAATAACTCGTACTGAATTTGCAATGGATTCTTTAAATTGATTAAATGGGTGAACCATATGGTACATGAATTATATCTCAATTTAAAAAAGCAGAATCTAATACCTTAATGAATCTCCTTCCAGACTTTTTCTATGCATTTTTTACAAAAACAAATTCTACTATATATACTCTATTTTATCATTTGTTTTCACATAATATACAGCGGAATTTTTTGAACATTCACAGAGATAATTTTTATGGCTAGGGTAATCTATTATACAGATGTACTAATGTCTAACAGTTGAATACTTAAATTATTTCCAGTTTCTCACTACTATAAACATCCTAGTAGCTAGATCTTACCACAATATTTAATTATTTCCTGAGGATAATCTTATTAGTGAAATTGGTTATTCCACTGGGGCAAAGGTTATAAATATTTTTATCGCTTTTGATACCTAATGACAAATCACTTTTTTATAAAGTAATACAAGTATATATCAGCAATGTAGTCTTCCCTGAGACGGAGTCTTGCTCTTGTCACCCAGGCTGGAGCGCAATAGCATGATCTCAGCTCACTGCAACCTCTGCCTCCCAGGTTCAAGTGATTCTCCTGCCTCAGCCTCCTGAGTAGCTGGGATTACAGGTGTAAACCACCACGCCTGGCTAATTTTTGTATTTTTAATAGAGATGGGGTTTTGTCATGTTGGCCAGGCTGGTATCAAACTCCTGACCTCATGATCCGCCCACCTCAGCCTCTCAAAGTGCTGGGATTACAGGCGTGAGTCACTGTGCCCGGCCAACAATGTAGTCTTATGCATGTAATTACCTGTCCCCCAACCCATAATATTGAGAATTATGTTTTATCTTTTGAAATCCAATAGAAACTGTTTCTGGCCAGGCACAGTGGCTCACCACCATAATCCCAGCACTTTGGGAGGCAAAGGCGAGCAGATCACCTGAGGTCAGGAGTTCAAGACTAGCCTGGCCAACATGACAAAACCCCATTTCTACTAAAAATACAAAAATTAGCCAGGTGTGGTGGCGTTCACCTGTAATCTCAGCTACTCAGGAGCCTGAGGCAGGAGAATCCCTTGAACCCAAGAGGCGGAGGTTGCAGTAAGCCGAGATTGCACCACTGCATTCCAGCCTGGGTGACAAAAGCGAAACTCCCAAGACTCCGTTTTAAAAAAAAACAAAGAAAGAAAGAAAACTGTTTCTAATTTGCACTTTACTTACACAGTTGACCCTTGAACAACAGAGGTTTGAACTTCAGGGATCCACTTCTGTGCAGACTTTCTTCTACCTCTGCCAACCCAGACAGCAAGACCAACCCCCTCCCTCCTCCTCCTTCTCAATGTGATGATGAAGATCCAGATGATCCACTTCCACTCAGCAAAGAGTAAATATAGTTCCTCTTCCTTAAAATTTTTTTCTTTTTTTTTTTTTTTTTGAGACAGAGTTTTGCTCTTTTGCTCAGGCTGGAGGGAAGTGGCATGGCTCACTGCAACCTCTGCCCTGCCACCACCCCCACCCCAGGGTTCAAGCAATTCTCCTGCCTCAGCCTCCCAAGTAGCTGAGATTACAGGCACCCACCACCACGACCAGTTAATTTTTTTGTATTTTTATTAGAGATGGGGTTTCACCATCCTGGCCAGGTTGGTCTTGAACGCCTGACCTCATGATCCACCCGGGATTACAGGCATGAGCCACCACGCCTGGCCTGAGAACATTTTTTTGGCTGTTTTCAGACATTCATCCTAGCAGATGAACTTCAGCATTGCTTCCTCAAGATCAAAAAATAAATGTTTAAAAACTTTGCGAACATATTTCAGAAGCACACTAAACGTATAAATTCAGTTCGGAAATTAAGTGCTTTTAGATAGTATGTAGGAACCTTCTCTGTACAACATCCATCATAGCCCCAACCACAGGAATGTCATGATTAATTAATAAATGAAGCACTAGCCACACACAGGTCACGTGAAGCCTTGCCATTCATTCTCCCTCTCTCCCTGTGCCTCTGGCTCCCTTGTCACCTCATGACCTCCTGTTGTGCCCCAATTCCCCAGGAACTGGCTCCTGAATCTACTTTCCCTGCAGCACCCTATGTGCCATACCTCATTTGGCTGCTGCCTTCCTTCTCCCTATTCAAACCCGACAGAACGATATCCTATGACAAATCAATCCTATCAAGTAACTGACCAGCTCCGTAATGCAAAGCGTGTGGCCCAAAATGTGTCAGTGCCTCCTTTTACAGACAAAATTGAGGCAAAGTCTGTCCAACTGTCTAGGTGAGATGTCCTGAATCTGGTGAACATTAAAGACAGCCAGAGGTGGAGCTATGATGGAGCAGCCTCACCATGGCTGGGGACACTATCCCATAAGCCAGGTCATCTACCTCCCTTTAATGACTCCGAGCTCACCAAGTAAGCCAATGTGGCTTTCTAGCCTGCTGACAAGAAGGAAATATCCATGAAAGGGCTCACTAAAAAATGTCAAGTGCCATCAAAAATGGTTAAATTGCCATTTCTATGAGTTTAGCTTGAGTCCTTTTCCCCTCCGCCCTCTGCGATCAATAATGGGTATTCTCTTTTTTTTTTTTTTTTTCCTGAGATGGAGTCTCACTCTGTCACCCAGGGTGGAGCGCAGCGGCGCAATCTCAACTTACTGCAACCTCTGCCTCTCAGGCTCAAGCGATTCTCTAGCCTCAGCCTCCTGAGTAGCTGGGATTACAGGCACCCGCCACCATGCCTGGCTATTTTTGTATTTTCAGTAGAGACGGGGTTTCACCATGCTGGCCAGGCTGGTCTCGAATGTTGGACCTCAAGTGATCCTCCCACCTCAGCCTCCCAAAGTGATGGGATTACAGGCATGAGCCACTGCACCCAGCCTAATAATGGGTATTCTAACAGACAAGTTTCTAGGCCTGCAAAGATGAAAGCCAAACTTTTGACAGTGATTGACCTCATATCTTGCTAAGGGAGTCAGAGTACAGTCCTTTTAATTATAACGTGTGGCTCAATTTATAATTATAAATGTATTCCCGAGCTGGGTGTGGTGGCTCATGCCTATAATCCCAGCACTCTGGGAGGCCGAGGCGGGCGGATCACTTGAGGTCAGGAGTTTGAGACCAGCTGGCCAAAATGGAGAAACACTGTCTCTACTAACAAATACAAAACTTAGCTGGGCGTCGTGGCATGTGCCTATAGTCCCAGCTACTTGGGAGGTTGAGGCAGGAGAATCACTTGAACCCAGGAGGCAGAGGTTGCAGTGAGCCAAGATCATGCCAGTGCACTCCAGCCTGGGCAACAGAGCATGACTCTGTCTCAAAAAAAAAAAAAAAAAAAAAAAAGGCAGGTGCAGTGGAGCTCATGCCTGTAACTTTAGCACTTGGGAGGCTGAGGCAGGTGGATCATCTGAGGTCGGGAGTTCAAGACCAGCCTGACCAACATGGAGAAACCCCATCTCTACTAAAAGTACAAAAATTAGCCAGGTGTGGTGGCACATGCCTGTAATCCCAGCTACTTGGGAGGCTGAGGCAGAAGAATCGCTTGAAGCCAGGAGGTGGAGGTTGCGGTGAGCCAAGATCACACCATTGCACTCCAGCCTGGGCAACAAGAGCAAAACTTCATCTTAAAAAAATATATATATACACACACACACACACACACACACGTACATATACATACATATACACATACATACATACATATATATAAAAAACTATGAATATATTCCTGAAACAATATACTATGTATAGAAGGCTCAGACTCTCATGCCCATAGACCCTTTCTAAAAAAAGAAGCTACAGGCATTCCTGGCCAAGAGTTAACATGCTTTGTGTCATCTGAGCCAGGCCATGGCTGATTAGATCAACAATTTGCACTTCAGCCCAAGGCAACCTAGAAACTAATCATAAGTGCTCAAGGGCCATAAGGGCCATATGTCATTAAGACCCTGTGGCCTACAATAGGCTTAATGAATACACATGGCCCCAAAAGGCTGCTCCCTTCTTGAGAATAACTGCCCCAGTCAGATTCCCTCTCCTGGGAAGACAAAGAAGCTGAGAGAGCCATAGGCAGAAGCAAAAGGGACTCACTGGAAGTTTCTGAAGGAAATTATGAGAATCTGGCTCAAATCCCAACTCAGCCACCTACTAACTGGTTGACCTTGGGTAAATTATTTAATTTTTTCTTTTTTTTTTTTTTGAGACAGTCTCACAGCTGCCCAGGCTGGAGTGCAGTGGCATGATCTCAGCTCAGGGCAACCTCCACTTCCTGGGTTCAGGCGATTCTCTTGCCTCAGTCTCCTGAATAGCTGGGACCACAGGCGTACGCCACCACACCTGACTAATTTTGTATTTTTAGTAGAGACAGGGTTTCGCCATGTTGGCCAGGCTGGTCTTGAACTCCTGACCTCAAGTGATCCACCCACCATGGCCTCCCAAAGTGCTGGGATTACAGGTGTGAGCTCCTGTGCCTGGCCCCTAAATTACTTAATTTCTCTAAGCCTCAGTTTTCTGTTCTGTTAAACTGAGCCAATGATAGGTGTGTATTATATCATACATAACAGAATTGTGAAAATCACATAGAGTAAAAAACAAAGAATTCAGCAGAGTCTTTGGCCAGGAAGACTTCTCAATGCATGAACATGATTATTCGTACTACCTTCCGGGTCACTGGAGCTACTGCTTTGCTCCAACTAGCAAGCAATCTGCTTTTTTGTTGTTGTTTGTTTGTTTTTTGAGATGGAGTCTCCCTCTGTCACCCAGGCTGAAGTACAGTGGGGCAATCTCGGCTCACTACAACCTCCACCTCCCAGGTTCAAGCGATTCTCCTGCCTCAGCCTCCTGAGTATCTGGGACTATAGGTGCACCCCACCACGCCCAGCTAATTTTTTACATTTTTAGTAGAGAAGGAGTTTCGCCATGTTGGCCAGACTGGTCTCGAACTCCTGACCTCAAGTGATCCGCCTGCCTTGGACTCCCAAAGTGCTGAGATAACAGGCGTGAGTCACTGCGCCCAGCCACAATCTGCTCTTAATTACCCTGCAAAAATCCCAGGAGATGCTTAACTCCAGGGAGAACCTGAGTGCTGTGCAGCCTCTTTCCACTTCCCTCACACACCTGGGCAGGTGGGCAGTCATACCATCATCCATCCCTCACAGCCCCCATGTTAGAGAGATGTTGATAAGGAAGATTAATACATTTCAGAGCAGCATACCTGGAAAAATGCAAACCCTGGGGTGTCATCAATCCAAAGTTACCAGGGAAATGGGGAAAGGCAAATGCGGAAGTTGTTCCTGAACAGTTCTTGCATTTCGGATACAGAAAATACTTACTAAAAGCATCTACCGCCTTTGTCAGATTGTTCTGGGCAGACCTGAGAAAATAAAATTTAAAAAAGTTTTTTCTTTTTGAAAATAAAACAACAAAAATACAATCACATTTTCATTTGTTTGTAAAAGCCCTGTCCTCTACCAGGTCTGAGATGCATTTCCAGTGACCTGAATGCTCCTTGCCCCAGGGTGTCCCTCATGGCCACGCCCTCGTTCCAGGTGTTTAAAGTCCCACCTGGGCACCTTTCTGTTAACTATGGAAGATGATTCTTTCAGATTACACTTACTGTACATGTTTATGCACGTCTTTCTCAGAAATCATACTTCAAGCAGTACAGAAATACTTTCTATTCTCTTACTTCCATTTTCTTTCTTTTTTTTTTTTTTGAGACAGGGTCGCACTCTGTCTCCCAGGCTGGAGGGCTGTGATGCAATCTCGGCTCACTGCAACCCCCACCTCACGGGCTCAGGTGATCCTCCCGCCATCGATCCTCCCACCTCAGCCTCCTGAGTAGCTGGGATTACAGGTGGGTCCCACCACACCCAGCTAATTTTTTGTAGTTTTGGTAGAGATGGGGTCTCACCATGTTGCCCAGGCTGGTCTTGAACTTCTGAGTTCGAGAGACCCACCTGCCTCAGCATCCTAAAGTGCTGGGATTACAGGTGTGAGCCACCACACCCGACCTATCCTGTTACCTTCAAACTGTGAAAATATCTGTGAGTATTCAATTTTCCATCGCCCTTACTATGAAAAATAAGTTCTTTGGCATTAAAACCCGTCAGAGACTTTTGTTATTTTCTGCATTCTGAGAGGTGGTTGCTTTGGATATGGTATCATGAAGGCTTTCTTGAAGTTAGCTTTCATTCATCTCCTTGCTGCTATGACTGTTTGGGGATCGAGAACCAAGAGACTTTGACAGGTACTGTACTCTCCATTGGCTTCACATCAAAATTCAAGCACTGACAGGTGACAACTGCTATGTGCTTTCTGATGAAGTGTTTTTGGGAACTGGATGTCCTATAACCAACGTGTGTCAAGATTTTTTTTTTTTTTTAAATATGGAACACTTCACGAATTTGCACGTCATCCTTGTGCAGGGGCCATGCTAATCTCTGTATTGTTCCAATTTTAGTATCTGTGCTGCCAAAGTGACCACAAGATTTTTATATGTTATATGTTTCTATACCAACAGTGGCATCAAATCTCAGCTTTTAAAACGGAAGGTTATTTTAAAATCTATACTAATATTTACCTCAGGAACATTACCAAGGGAAGGATTCATGCCTATCTCCTGTCCTGCTGAGAGAGGTGGGTCTTCATTGCAATCTGCAATTTCATTTATCCATACAAGGCGGGCCAAATCACAGACTTGGGCAGGGCTCAGTGGCTCACGCCTGGAATCCCACCACTTTGGGAGGCCAAGGCGGGCTGATCGCTTGAGGTCAGGAGTTTCAGATCAGCCTGGCCAAAATGGCGAAACCCTATCTCTACTAAAAATACAAAAAAATTTAGCAGGGTGTGGTGGTGCACCCCTGTAATCCCAGCTACTCAGGAGGCTGAGACATGAGAATCACTTGAACCCAGGAGGCGGAGGTTGCAGTGAACCGAGATCATGCCACTGCACTCCAGCGTGGGCAACAGAACAAGACTCCATCTCAAAACAAAACAAAAAAATCCCTGACTTTTCCAGTTTACCAAGACTACTGCCAAAACACTACTGTGTGCTTGAAATCATGCTCCAAAGCTTAAAACGCATTTTTCTTATTCATCCACCAAGATTGATGAAGTCAAGGAAGTGCCTAACATTAGATCATTGTACATCCTATGCCTCATTTTCTCTTCAATGGGAAATACAAGTGGGTTATATAAGGTGATATACAGAACAACTGCAGCTGTCTGAGGACTGAGCAACAACATGCCTAAGCTATAATACTGAGGATGGCAGAGTTCTTATTGATACCATTATCAATTTCATTAATCTGCAATGTTCATAAAGCAGACATTTCCTTCTATGAGTCCTTTGGAGAAATAAGTTTTTAATTATACTAGAATCATATTCAATAACACTCTTCAAAACCATGAATGCCCTCCTTGTGTCATGGCTGGGATGCACAATGATCTACTGGTTGAAACAAGGGCTTTGGAGTCAGAGGCCTGGCTTTGCCGCTAATTAGTTGTATGATTTTAGACAAGACAAGTGACTTCATTTCTCCAAGTATTATTTCTTCATTCATCAAATAGGGATGCTACGACTTACCTGTGAGAATTAAATAAGGTGATGCAAGTTAAACATAATTGTTAATAAGATTACAAGAAAGTTTTTAAAAGTATTTTTTCCTTAAATTTTTTTTTGAGACAGAGTCTTGCTCCGTCGCCCAGGCTGGAGTGCAGTGGCGTGATCTCAGCTCACTGCAAGCTCTGCCTCCTGCGTTCATGCCATTCTCCTGCCTCAGCCTCCCCAGCATCTGGGACTACAGGCGCCTGCCACCACGCCCGACTATTTTTTTTGTATTTTTTGTAGAGACAGGGTTTCACCGTGTTAGCCAGGATGATCTCGATCTCCTGACCTTGTGATCCGCCCACTTCGGCCTCCCAAACTGCTGGGATTACAGGCGTGAGCCACCGCGCCCGGCCTCCTTAAATTTTTAAAGATTTTCCTTTTTTTTTTTTTTTTTTTTTGAGACCGAGTCTTGCTCTGTCATCCAGGCTGGAATGCTGGAATGCACTGGCACAATCATGGCTCAGTGTAGCCTTGACCTCCTGGCTCAAGTGATCCTCCTGCCTCAGCCTCCCGAGTAACTGGGACTACAGGCATGCATTACCATGCCTGGCTAATTTTTAAATTTTTGCAGAGATAGCACTCCACGAGGTTGCCAGACTGCTCTGCAACTCTGGGCTCAGTGATCCTCTGACTTCAGCCTCCCAAAGTGTTGGGATTACAGGCGTGAACCACCACACCCAGCCTAGAAACTTTTTTTTTTTTTGAGATGGAGTCTCACTCTGTCGCCCAGGCTGGAGTGCAGTAGTGTGATCTCAGCTCACTGCAACCTCCACCTCCCAGGTTCATGATATTCTCCTGCCTCAGCTTCCCGAGTAGCTAAGACTACAGGCGCCCACCACCACGCCCAGCTAATTTTTTTTGTATCTTTAGTAGAGACGGGGTTTCACCATGTTAGCCAGGATGGTCTCGATCTCCTGACCTCAAGTGATCCGCCTGCCTAAGCCTCCCAAAGTGCTAGGATTACAGGCGTGAGCCAACGTGCCCAGCCAAAAGATTTTTTAAAGATTACATTTCTCGCCTGTAATCCCAGCACTCTGATCACTTGAGGTAAGGAGTTTGAGACCAGCCTGGCCAACATGGTGAAACCCCATCTCTACTAAAAATACAAAAATTAGCCAGGCGTGGCAGGCATCTGTAATCCCAGCTACTTGGGAGGCTGAGGCAGGAGAATCACTTGAACATAAGAGGTGGAGGTTGCAGAGAGCCGAGATCGTGCCACTGCACTCCAGCCTGTGTGACAGAGCAGGACTCTGTATCAAAAAAAAAAAAAAAAAAAAAAGATTACATTTCCTATCCTAACAGCCAAGTCTACTCCTATATCTCTAAATGGCATTTTTACCAAAAAAATGAATGCAAAGGAGATCTCGTTAACTTAAGAAATAAAAGGAATCTAATGGTGTTCCAATTAAGTTAAAAAATTACTAACGCACCACCGGGCACAGAGGCTCACGCCTGTAATCCCAGCACTTTGGGAGGCCGAGGCAGGTGGATCCCGAGGTCAGGAGATCAAGACCATCCTGGCTAACATGGTGAAATCCCATCTCTACTAAAAATACAAAAACTTAGCCAGGCGTGTAGTAGGCACCTGTAGTCCCAGCTACTCGGGAGGCTGAGGCAGGAGAATGGCGTGAACCTGGAAGGCAGAGTTTGCAGTGAGCCGAGTTCGCGCCACTGCACTCCAGCCTGGGTGACAGAGTGAGACTCCATCTCAAAAAAAAAAAAAAAAAAAAAATTATTAACACACAAAAAAATGGTATGCTCTAACCAGCAAGAAAACTTGTTTCCTCATCATAAAACTCACACCTTCCCTGGAAGCAAATACTATTTAGATGACATTAATTGGTAGTACCCTCATTTTATACTTGGATAGGATCCCATGTAGGATTCCAACATTTTACCCTTCAGGCCCCAATTAACTGATTTATACTCTACAGACCACTAAAATACAATAATTCAGCTGCAAGTCACTCCAATTTAATTCAGTGAGTTGTTTACCATTTAAGTTAGATCATGTCAGTCCTCTCTCAAACTCTCCAATGGCTTACCATCCCACTCCAGGTAAAAGCCACACCTGGCTCACCTCTGTCAGGCCCTGGCTTAAATGTTACTTTCTCAGCCTTCCCAACTCTATAACTACAACAACTCCCCTTCCACCCCCCCACTCTCATATTTCTCTATTACTTCTCTGCTTTTGGTTTTTTTTTTTTTTTTTTGTCGCCCAGGCTAGAGTGCTGTGGCACAATCTTGGCTCACTGCAACCTCTGACTCCCTGGTTCAAGCGATTCTCCTACCTCAGCCTCCTGAGTAGCTGGGATTACAGGCACACGCCACCACACCCAGCTAATTTTTGTATTTTTAGTAGAGATGGAGTTTCACCATGTTGGCCAGAATGGTCTCGATCTCCTGACCTCATGATCTGCCCGCCTCGGCCTCCCAAAGTGCTGGAATTACAGGCGTAAGCCACTGTGCCCAGCCTGCTTTATTTTTTTTATTTAAAGAACCAGATGGAGATCGGCTACAGCATACATTGTTCCTTCTTCTTTTTTTTTTTTTTTTTTTGAGACAGGGTCTCCCCCCGTCACCCAGGCTGGAGTGCGGTGGTATGATCATCTCGGCTCACTGCAACCTCCGCCTCCTGGGCTTATGTGATTCTCCCACCTCAGTCTCTCAAGTAGCTGAGAGCACAGATATGTACCACCATGTCTGATTAATTTTTGTATGTTTTTTTTTTTGGTAGAGATGGTGTTTCGCCATGTTGCTCAGGCTAATCTCAAATTCCTGGGCTCAAGCAATCCGTCTGTCTTGGCCTCCCAAAGTGCTATAATTTTTATTACCTGGAACAGGAGCCACAGGCCAAGCATGGGCCATCGCATCCTTCCTATGGCTCCTTTTTGGGGTAATAAAAGTATTCAAAAAATATTCTAAAATTGGTTTCAATGATGGATGCACAACTCTGTGAATATACTAAAAAGCACTGAAGTGTATACTTAGATGGGTGAATTATACGGTATATGAGTTATATCTCAATAAAGCTATTTTTAAAACCTGCCTGTTTCTTTTATCTCTGTCACCAACTAGAAAGTAAGCTCCATGAATGCATAAACTTCTGTTTTGTTTAGCACAATGCTTAGAATATCAGAGAACCTCAAATATAGGGAAAGGAAGAAAAGAAGGGAGAGAGGGAAGGGAAAGAAAGGATGAATGGAGGAAGGTAAGAAATGAAAGGATGGAGGGAGGAAAGAAGAGACGAAGAGAGGAAGGAAAGAATACAGGGAGGGAGGGGAGAAGGAGGATAGAGGCAACTGCCAATGAAGAAACACCTAGAGATCACCCAGCTAACAGGTCCTCAGAGATGTAAATTATGCACTTGAGACAGACGACAGTTTTTCTTTTTTTTTTTTTTTTAAAGACAGGGTCTTGCTCTGTTGCCCAGGCTGGAGTGCAGCGGCGTCATCACAGCTCACTGAAACCCTGAATCCCTTTGCTGAAGCTTCCCCCTACTCGGCCTCTCAAGTAGCTGGGACTACAGGCATGTACCACCACACCTGGCTCATTTTTTTTTTAAGTAGAGACTAGGTCTTGCTGTGTTGCCCAGGCTGATTTCAAACCCCAGGGCTCAAGCAATCGTCTTGCCTCAGCCTCCCAAGGTGCTGGGATTACAGGCAGGAGCCACTGTGCCCAGCCAGAAGACAGACAGAGCTGTCTCTTTGGAACTCTTCAAATCTTTCAGGTCTTCAAATCTTTTCCTGTGAGGCCTTTAGGTGGGAACCTTTAAAATAGAATTCTACTTATACCCTCAACAGCTTCTAATCACACTAAGAAGAAAATGCAAACCTCCTTATCTTGGCTTACATAATCCGACCCTGCCTACTGCTTCCACTTTTTCCTTCTTGGAGCCCAGAGCCCACCACACCTTTCCCACTGCCTGGCTCTGGCAAAGGCCACCCACTGACCTTCATGTCTCACCAGGCAGGTCTCCGGGAGCTATCCCACTCTCTACCCTCCTCCTCTCCATTCTTCCCCCCTTCCCTCCACTCTCCCCCTCTTTCACAGTCTTCCTAACGCTCACTTTGCTATTTTCTTACATGTGTATTGTCTACCACCCCCTCTAAAATTAAGTCCCATAAGAACAAGGACTTATCTGTCTTGTTCACGCCTATATCCCTCCGGCATAGAAGAGGGCTGCCACAAGTCTGTGCTATTTGTAGAACAAAGACACAGAAGTTCCAAATTTAGGAGACGATTCAGGAAGAGAGAATGCTACAAAGGCTGAGCAGTATTTCTAGAAGAGCACCTGCTCACAGTTACAGAACCCCTCACCCACCTCCCCAACTTGGCAGTTCCTTGAAAACAGGGATGGGCAGCATTTATCCTCTAGGACCAACACCAAACATGTGCTGACTGAATGGGGGGTCAGTTTTTGTTGAATTTGTGATATTCATCTTCACAGACTCCTTCTCTAATAACTACTGGTGTGTGCTTTAAAACAAAATGTTTTGCCAGGCGCGGTGGCTCACTCCTGTAATTCCAGCACTTTGGGAGGCCAAGGCGGGTGGATCACGAGGTCAGGAGTTCGAGACCAGCCTGGCCAACATAGTGAAGCCCCATCTCTACTAAAAATACAAAAATTAGCCAGGTGTGGTGGCATGTACCTGTAGTCCCAGCTACTCGGGAGGCTGAGGCGGGAGAAACGCTTGAACCTGGGAGGCAGAGGTTGCAGTGAGCCAAGACCACACCACTGCACTCCAGTCTGGAAGACAGAGTGAGACTCCATCTCAAAAAAAAAAGTTTCACCATGTTGCCCAGTCTGGTCTCAAACTCCTAAGCCCAAACAATCCACCTGCTTCGGCCTCCCAAAGTGCTCGAATTACAGGCGTGAGCGACTGTACCCAGCCCCAGGCACAGATGTTCTTAATGTGACCTACCCAGAATGATGACTCCTTCTCAAAAGGTTTACAATTTACTTTGCTTAGATCTGAAGAATCATTATCTATGGCAGCTATATCCTCAAGAAATGTAATTCTTAAATAATAAGACTTGAAAGTTGAAATTAGCCAGGCATGGTGGCACACGCCTGTAATCCCAGTTACTGAGGAAGCTGAGGCAGAAGACTCTCTTGAACCTGGGAGGCAGAGGTTGCAGTGAGCCAAGATCCCGCCACTGCACTACAGCCTGGGTGACAGAGCAAGACTTTGTCTCAAAAAAGCAAAAGCTGAAATTACTCCTTGATCCAGGGGCTGCAGAACAAGTGTTGTTAGAAGGCATGAAAACAACATTCATCTCCTTGTACACCTCCAACAAAGCACTTGGCTGATCAGGTACATCGTCAATAAGCAGTAATATTTTGAGAGGAATCTTCTCTTCTGAGCAGTAGGTCTCAACAGTGGGCTTAAAATAGTCAATGAGCCATGCCGTAAACAAATGTGCTATCATCCAGGCTTTGTCATTCCATTTCTAGGGCCCAGGCAGAGTAGATTTAGCATGATTCTTGAGGGCCACAGGGTTTCTGGAATGGTAAATGAGCACTGGCTTCCACTTCAAGTCATTAGCTGTGTTAGTCAATAACAAGAGTCGGCCTGTTCTTTGAAGGTTTAAAGCCAGGCATTAACTTCTCTCTAGCTATAAAATTCCTAGATGGCATCTTCCAATGTAAGATTGTTTGGTCTACGTCGAAAACCTGTTGTTCAGTGCAGCTACCTTTGTCAATTATAATAATCAGATCTTCTGGATAACTTGCTGCAGCTTCTCCATCAGCACTTGCTGTTTCACCTTGCACTCTGATGTCATGGAGATGTTTTCTTTCCTTGATCCTCACGAACCAATCTCTGCTAGCTTCACATTTTTCCTCTAAAGATTCCTCACATCTCTCAGCCTTCACAGAATTGAAGAGAGGGCCTTGCTCTGGATTAGGCTTCAGAGAATGTTGTGGCTGGTTTGATCTTCTATCCAGACCACTAAAACTTTCTCCGTATCAGCAACAAGGCTGTTTCACTTTCTTATCATGAGTGTGTTCCCTGGCGTAGCTCTTTTGAGTCCCTTCAAAAACTTTTCCTTTGCATTCAGAACTTGGCTGTTTGGTACAAGAGGCATAGCTTTCAGCCTATCTCAGCTTTCTTCATGTCTTCCTTGCTAAGCTTAGTCATTTCTTTATTTGTCATTAGCTGGGTGTGGTGGTTCATGCCTGTAATCCCAGCTACTTGGCAGGCTGAGGAAGGAGAATTGCATGAACCCGGGTGGCAGAGGTTGCAGTGAGCCGAGATCGTGCCACTGCACTCCAGCCTGGGTGACAGAGCGAGACTCCATCTCAAAATAAATAAATAAGTAAATAAAGTGAGAGACATGCATCTCTTCCTTTCACTTTAACACATAGAGGCTATTGTAGGGTCATTAACTGGTCTAATTTCAATATTGCTGTGTCTCAGGAGAAGAGGGAGGGAGATGGGGGAATGGCCTGCAGTGGAACAGTCAGAACACACACAACACTGATCAGTTAAGTTCACCACCTTATATGGATCCGGACTGTGGTGCCCCAAAACAATTGCAATAGCAACATCAAAGATTACTGATCACATCTTGTAACAGATGTTATAAGATTATAACAGATGTCATAACGACGAAATGTTTGAAGTATTGTGAGAATTACCAAAATGTAACAGAGAGACACAAAGTGACCACACGCCGTTGGAAAAGTGGCAAGGATAGAAAGACTTGCTCAATGCGGGGTTGCCACAAGCCTTCAATTTGTAAAAAAAAAAAAACCCAGTGTTTGTGAAGCACAGTAAAGATTAAGAAGGCAGGGCATGGCAACATATCCAGACCAAAGCACTGCCTTGCTTCTGCTTTACGCAAACTTACTGCAAATCTGGAGCATCTAATGCTCCTATGACTGGACAATTTTAGGCCCTTTCTGGATTACAAAGTCAGCATGGGATGCTCAATGCAAAAGTTTTAACAACAGATAAAATGCTGTAAGGCAATCTTAACAATTTATCAATTCACAAAGCAAAACAAGGGTGACAGAGATTAATTTCTCATCTCTCCTTCCTCAAATCTAAATGATACTGCAGATCACTAGCCTGTCATGCTTAAATAGTGCCACCTGCAACTGAAATGTGCTTAGGTAATTTACAATTTTTACAAAACACAGGGTTGTATACTTATTCCCCCATTTGGACTACTCTAGGGAAAACCACCCATGTAAGTTAGTGCAAGAGCCGGATACTATAAGCAAGAGCCTAGCGATAACTAAGGTTCATCTGTGACAACCATCACTGGCCCTGCCACTCACTCATACCACAAGAACAGGAAAACTTTAGAGCTGGATCACAGAAACAGTAACCAAGGTCAACACTGTCTTCTATTTTCTTGCCCATGAAAACATACTGATTGAGTGAGAAAGCTCAGGCCTGGAGACAGGATAGAAATTGCTGCCACTGTCCAGGATCACATACACATCAGTGGCAAGGCCAGGAATAGACTCAAAATTCCCTGTGCACCTTTTCACCACCTCCCTTCCTCTGGTGACCTTTTTTTTCTTCCTCCCTCGCAGCTCCTCCTTTATTTTCTTCCTTTTCTTGCCTGTAGTAACCTACAGAGAGTACTGGATATCAGTTAGGGCTAAACAGGTGGGTAATCTCTAGACTAGATCTACTCAAAATCTATTTTAAAATAAAATGGAATGTTCCCAACATCTTACTCGTTGACTTCCATGTCCTGGTCATCAGAAGACTCATCTTCTCCTAGGACATTTTCAGAATCTGGTTTCCGAATGAGAAAGAACAGAACTGTCCCCACAAGGCTAATTACCGTCAGTGCAATAAACACTGTTCTTCGGTCACTCTCTAAGGAGAAAAAAGAAGAAACTAGATAGTATCGACCAAACAATTCCAGAATTAGTATCATGGTACAAGGGTTGCTTATAACTGTCAACACACTTTCTCGTTACATTTTTACTTTAATGCATCAGTAAAAACTTAGGAAAAGGAGATAAATAGGATACCTTTACCTTTGTCTTTCAGTTAGAGAAATACGAATAAGCAAAGAAAAACAGCACAAGAGCTTAATCGCCTTCTTTTAATCAAAGAAGGGTCCAGAGAAAACAACTGAGCATTCAGAAGTCTTCTGAGAACCATATACTCATGAACAGTATTCTCGTACACTTGTGCAGAGCATAACCTCCCCTTAGACCCTGAGATGCCACTTAAAGCATAGCCATAACCTATAATCCTAGTTTAATAATAGAAACCAAGCTGGGAGCGGTGGCTCAGGCCTGTAATACCAGCACTTTGGGAGGGTGAGGAGGGCGGATCACCTGAGGTCAGGAGTTTGAGACCAGCCTGACCAATGTGGAAAAACCGTCTCTACTGAAAATACAAAATTAGCTGGGAGTGGTGGTACAGGCCTGTAATCCTAGCCACTTGGGAGGCTGAGGCAGGAGAATTGCTTGAACCCAGAAGGCAGAGGTTGCAGTGAGCCAAGATAGCGCCATTGCACTCCAGCCTGGGTAACAAGAGTGAAACTCTGTCTTAAAAATAATAATAATGAATAATATAAACCAAGGAAAAGGCTTACTAAAAGCTAAAATCTGCAAAAACTTGAGGTGTCAGGGTTCATGAGAACAATGCTTGAATAAAGCAATAATGGGTATTTCTGTATAACTCTTATTATGCTTTGAACATATCTGAATAAAGCAACGTGGATAAAACATACCTGATATCTGAGTTTTCCCTTGCCAGGCAAAATATATGTAGAGATTTCCAAAGAACAAGCTGGGGGAAGAAAAGGGAGGATAGGATGTTAGGAAATTATTTTAATATTATGGTTTTTTAAAAATAATTATTCCCATTATTTGTTGTAAGAGAGGGAGAGAGAAGGACATCATTTTTAAAGTATCTACCTGTCCTGGATCATTTAAAAGTATCAACTTCATCTGGACTCTGATAAACTTAATTGCCCCAGATGGAATTCAGACTCCTTCCATGTGACAGTAACCTGATTCAGAGGCACCCTTCAAAGAAGAATTGACTCACTTTGAAACATGTGATTTACTGCAACTCTGGAAATGACTCCCTGGAAATAAGCTTAAGCTAAATTTTAAAGAATCTGTTTCCAAAAATTCATGATTTAGTTATCTGCATCTAATCAGATACTTTCTTTAGCATACTTTCCTGAAGAATCATTCACTTACACACTAGTTTCTTAATATATAACCCTTTAAAATGTAACATTTGCATTTGTTAAGCCTTGTCAAGGCCAAAATTTTAGGCACGGTTCATGAGGGTAATTCCTCAGGAGAGATTCCAGAAATCCAACAGTCAAGAGCAGAATAGCCATTTTGCTTTCTTCTTAAGAAAACATTAACGCCAAGCATGGTGGTTCACGCCTGTAATCCCAACACTTTGGGAGCCCAAGGTGGGCGGATTACGAGGTCAGGAGTTCGAGACCAGCCTGGCCAACATAGTGAAACCCCATATCTACTAAAAATACAAAAAAAAAATTAGCCAGGTGTGGTGGCGGGCACCTATAATCCCAGCTACTCAGGACGCTAAGGCAGGAGAATTGCTTGAGCCTGGGAGGCAGAGGTTGCAACGAGCCGAGATCACGCCATTGCACTCCAGCCCAGGTGACAGTGTCAGACACCGTCTCATTAAAAAAATATATATATATATGGGCCGGGCACGGTGGCTCAAGCCTGTAATCCCAGCACTTTGGAAGGCCAAGACGGGCAGATCACGAGGTCAGGAGATCGAGACCATCCTGGCTAACATGGTGAAACTCCATCTCTACTAAAAAACACAAAAAACTAGCCAGGCGAGGTGGTGGGCACCTGTAGTCCCAGCTACTCAGGAGGCTGAGGCAGGAGAATGGCGTAAACCCGGAAGGCGGAGCTTGCAGTGAGCTGAGATCTGGCCACTGCACTCCAGCCTGGGCGACAGAGCGAGACTCCGTCTCAAAAAAAAATTTTAGTATGCTATATTCAGTATTGGTATAAATAATCCTGAGTAGCTAGTGAGCCAGCATACTCAGCCATCATTACAAGCAATTCTATAAAATTGGAATCATGTCACATTTAGCTAGAACTTAAGTCACGTAACATGGAAGATCCAAATTGTCAAAGACCTAAAAAATGGTATGACAAAAAAAAAAGAAAGAAAGACTGAACTTCAAAAGGGGAATTACCTAGACTGCAGAAGTGCCCAGAAAATTCCACTGTTTCTCCCAATGGTGTGCTCATCCGAATTTATTGTCAGGCAGTTTCCTTGTGCTGTCCAAAGCACTAAAATTCAACCCAAAAGTTTATCAAGAGAAAGAAATTCACTTAAGAGTTACATACTAAACACATAAATAATATCCTTAGATAGGCCCCAGAAAAGAAAGCAGATAAGTTAAAAATCAAAATGCTTACCAGCAGCAGCAATTCCAATGAAAACAGAGGCTGTGTAGAAGGACCATGGGAAAGGCTGGATAAAAACGGCAATGTACATGCTAAAATATAACAGGTCAAGGTATTATAGTCAAACGATACCTGAAATAGAGTGCCAATTATGCCTTCTAGGAATCAGTTCTGACATTCTCTTCTTTTAAAACTCAACCTATAAAGGATCGCTCCAGTTTTGAAAAACGGAACACAATCAAGTTTCTCATTTCTTATTTAATTAATTTTTTTGAGACAGGGTCTCACTCTATTGCCTAGGCTGGAGTGCAGGGGCACCATCACAGCTCACTGCAACCTCCACCTCCTGGGCTCAAGTCATCCTCCCACCTCAGCCTCGAAAGTAGCTGGGACTACAGGCATGTGCCACCACACCCGGTTAATTTTTTTTTATTTTGGTAGAGACGGGGTTTCACCATGTTGCCCAGGCTGGTCTCGAACTCCTGGACTCAAGTGATCCTTGGCTCAAGCAATACCTTGGCCTCCCAAAGTGTTGGGATTTACAGGTGGGAGCCACTGTGCCTGGCCCATAATTTATTTTTTCAAATTTGTAAAATCAGACATTTTACAGGTTTGCAGTGTTCTTTGCCAAGAGCTTAGCACATCATGGAACTATAGTTCTAGAGTTCAGAGAAACATTTAGTTATTTCATTTGAATCCCCACTTATTTTCAGTTAACTGACAGAAAATAAGATTATTTCATAGACGGTTCTTTTCAACCCTCATAGAAAGAGACTTTTGGATACTATTTTTATTCATGAAACAAAAGCAGATATAGATACATCCTATCACATTAGAATATGATATCCCTCAGCAACAAGTACTGAGCCAAAATTCCTAAAACACCACCTATATTTTATTCAGTCCAAGTCTATAAATTACTGTGAAAAGTTTACTATCTACTTGAAAGATCCTGAAAAGTGTTCTAATTAAATAAGTGCAAGATTACACTACTCACCTGTAAAATAAACCACTGGCAAACATAGAGAGTTGAGGTCCTACAATGGCAACCACTGACGGTGTAATCAAATTTGAAGCAGAGAACACTCCGTAGATAATAGCCATGCTGCACATATAATACACAAATCGAAAAAAAAAAAAGAACAAAGCCCTTGTACACTGTGTCACTTTTTAAAATCCATCTGAGTTTACAGATTTTACAATAAACACTCATATTCTTTAGTCAGAATTTATGATAGTCATATCATTAAATTCAATACCATATAAAAGTTTTCATTTGTACAAAATATTGAAGCCCCCCAACTGTGCCTTGGGATCAGTTTGCCTACAACAATACATTTTTTACATACTGGTAAGTCATAGTAATAGGAACTGTGCCAAGTACCTTATACATATTTTCTCTTTTAATCCTAGCAGCACTACAAAGAAGATATTGTTATTATCCTCATGTTAAAGAACAGAAAAAGGAAATACAGTGGGGTTAAGTAATTTGCCAAAAGTCCAGCTGGGTGGCTGGTGAATGTCCAGCCAGGATTGCACGATTCCAGAGGCCCTAGTCCACCAATCTACCCTACAAACTTAGCCTAGAACTCCTGGCAGCTTCATGACATTTCTCTGCTATAAATAACAGCACAGAGTTACAACTTGCTTGAGCCAGAATTTATTTAACTCAATCTAATGGTCTCACTTGAACATTACTCAGTTACTACTGACCCAGCCCTAGTACATACATCTTGAATGAAGTGTGACTAAAACCATTTCAAAGGCCCTGAATTCATTTACTAGACACTATTCATAAATCCAAAGTAAATTATTCTTTGGTTTTTATGAATCTCTCAAATATCAAATGTGTTTTTGCATTTGTTCTTTAGAACACACATGAAGACAAAGAAGTACAAAAAGCTGTGCTACTAATCACTTAGAAAAACGGACAGTAACATCCCTTCATTCTCAAATATGACATACAAGGCTTAGGATAGGGATAAAGAACCAAGTATAAGTTATGGATTTGTTGGGGGTTGAGGGGGGTGCCATGATCCAATCTCTAACTCTAGAGAAATTAGGAACCTGTTTCTATAGCTCAATGTAGCCATTCCATGGCACGTATTTCAAACATGTTGTGCACAACAAATAATATGCAATTTTCATTTGTCAATTAAAAAATCTAATTTTAAAAAAGAAAAACCTGTTTGTGCATATATATCGGTACATATTACATTCCCAGCTCCAATCACAAGGTTCTAGTGACTTATGAAGATCTTTTCATTTTACCCATCTGTAAAATTGGGACTAAACACCGTAACGAAAATCTAAAAGCTCCTGACATACGTATATTAATCGTTATGAAATTACAAAACCAGAAGAACCAAATGTTCAAGAATCACAACATCTTCTGTTCAGGACTAGGAATTCTAATCATGACAATACTAGAGTGCTTATTCAATGCCACGCACTGTGCCCAGAGACGCATTGTCTGAGCTAGGAAATTGGGCTCGTGGAAACACTTGCCTAAGATAACAGTGCAATAAATACCTTGTAAAGTCAGGATTTCAAACCTAGTGTCTAATTCCACAGGAAACCTAAACTCATCAACTTTATTCTATTGCGTTCTCTCAGTCTAGGTACGGAGAAGAGAAAATGCAATCACCACTAATTCAATCGCAATATTCTATTGCTGGTGATTCTGATCAGATTTAAGCAACTACTGTTAAATATAAAACAAAATCAATCATACGGTACAATACCTGGTATATCCACTGCCGTGAAAATCTGTGCTATTTAAACTCCTGATGACAGTTTGCTGTGTGGAAGATAAAACTCATCAACGAAAACGTTTTCCAGTCTCCCTCCCCCACTTCGGAAGTGTGACTCCAAGTACTCAGCAAGAGAATAAAGTAAAAGTTCATAATGTACCTAACACTGAAGTCCATTATGAGAAAAGAAAAAGGACAACATAACTGGAGAACGCAAACCAATGACAGGGACGGGGGAGGACAACCAGCTGTAACTACGCCTGGGTTTCCTTCCTTAACCATCCAAGTACTAGGGAAGAGCTTAATGCAGACAAGAAATAAAATAGGTTAACATCCAAACCCATAATCAAATCAGATAAACGGTAATGCTTAATTCCCCCATATAAGAGAATGTCTGACACAAGAAATCAAACCTAATCATAACAAATGAGGAAGCCTGGGTGGGAAAAATAAAAGATGCAATTAAAGCGCGCTATTAGATATAATTAACGTTTATTATCATTTCTGTAATGCATTATGATGGGCACTTCAAAGGAGGGAGGACAGATTCCAACTCACCGCCACATTTCCACAAGTTTGAAAGGCAGTGAACATAAACATAAAGGCAACTCCTAAAATAATGATGTTGAAAAGCTTTTTAGATTCCGGGGACATTTTGGCTCAGCTCTGCCGGAGGCAGCAGCCCAGGGCAGTCAGCTCTCCTCGGGGCGAAGCCACTGACAATCCTGGAGAAAGAAATGAGATGGTGAGTGGAGAAGGCAGATGCAGGAGCCAGGCAGCCAAGCTGTCAACTTCCAGTTCCTGGATCAGAATCCCAGGTTTAGGGCGCAGTTCTCCCCACCGGCAGTTAGAATATTCCTAAGAAGCGATCCGAGTACGGAAGAGAACAACCCCCGGCGAAGCCCCAAGAACGTGGCCGCTCCAGCTTGAGGGGCCCACGAAGGGGATTAAAGGGCCAAGGGCGAGCCCCAGCAGCCGGCGCGGCCCCGCCCTCCCGGCCTCACTCACTGCGGTCAGGCGACCGGGTCACCTGACCGCAGCATCGGCGCCGTCTGCTCGGCCCGCTGGGAAACGTAGTCCCGGATGGCCTGGCACGCGCAGGGGCTCCGCGAGGACTCCCCACCGCCAGGACGCAGAGCCGACTGAGCTCGCGGGCTCTGGCGAAAGGGGATTGGGAAGCAGACCCCGGCGAAGAGTAGTCAGGAGCTGTTGGACGGGGCCGAGAGACGACGTAGCGGAGTCTGAAGGGGCCGGGGTCACAGGGAGAGGCATATGAGGGCAGAAGCACCCTTCTCACAGACGGGGCTGACGGCGGAGCAAAAAAGGGGCGTGAACTTTGAGTACTGGCATGAAAAGAAGGTGGAGCCCAGATGGGGAGCACCTCCTCTTCCTCCTGCCCGAGCGCGGTCGTCCGGCCTCCCAGGCGGAAAAAGCGTTTCGCGGGCTTTCCAACTGCCCGCTAATTCCGCTCCCCCTCCCTCCAGCCGTGACTCCGCGCTTTTTGGCCCGCCCGCCGGGCTGTGCGCAGGCGCTTCGGGTAGGGGCGGGGCGCGCGTCATGGACGTTACGGGGGGGGCACGGCAGGCCAATCAGAGGATTTCATTTCCGGGTGGCGCGGGCGCCATTTTGTGAGGAGCGCTATAAACGGGCGCTGGGGCCGGCCACCCGCTCAGTTGTTGCTCAGGTGCGCTCGCTGGCGGGGCTTGTCTGCCCTGTTTTCCTGCAAGGCCTTTCCCAGCGTCCCCACGCGGAAAGCAACTGCCTAAGAGGCGCGGCGTCGCACCGTCCAGAGCTGAGGAAGTCGGCGCCAGTTCGTGGGGCTCCAGGCCGCCAGTCAGAGCCATGAGCTACGGCCGCCCCCCTCCCGATGTGGAGGGTATGACCTCCCTCAAGGTGGACAACCTGACCTACCGCACCTCGCCCGACACGCTGAGGCGCGTCTTCGAGAAGTACGGGCGCGTTGGCGACGTGTACATCCCGCGGGACCGCTACACCAAGGAGTCCCGCGGCTTCGCCTTCGTCCGCTTCCACGACAAGCGGGACGCCGAGGACGCTATGGATGCCATGGACGGAGCCGTGCTGGACGGCCGCGAGCTGCGGGTGCAAATGGCGCGCTACGGCCGCCCCCCGGACTCACACCACAGCCGCCGGGGACCGCCACCCCGCAGGTATGGGGGCGGTGGCTACGGACGCCGGAGCCGCAGGTAAACGGGGCTGAGGGGACCGCGGGAGGCGGGGCGGGGCGCGCGGGAGACCCGGGCGGCCTCACAAAGGTCCGCGGCGAAGCACGTGGTGCGGGCTCGGACGGGGCGGGGGCTGCACGCCGCGGACCCTGCGGCCGCCCCGCGAGCTTCCGCCGTCTGCGACCCGGGAGTGGCCGGGGTGTGGGCGGCGCGGGGCGGAGGACCCCGCCTCGCGACTGGGGAAATGGCGTCTGGCGGCGAGATAATGGCGGCCTGGGCGGGAGCGCGCGGGCGGGGCCGGCCCCGCTGCCTGGAATTAACCCCGCTGTGCTTGCTCGTCCCGCCTGCAGCCCTAGGCGGCGTCGCCGCAGCCGATCCCGGAGTCGGAGCCGTTCCAGGTCCCGCAGCCGATCTCGCTACAGCCGCTCGAAGTCTCGGTCCCGCACTCGCTCTCGCTCTCGGTCGACCTCCAAGTCCAGATCCGCGCGAAGGTCCAAGTCCAAGTCCTCCTCGGTCTCCAGATCTCGCTCGCGGTCCAGGTCCCGATCTCGGTCCAGGAGTCCTCCGCCGGTGTCCAAGAGGGAATCCAAATCCAGGTCGCGATCGAAGAGTCCTCCTAAGAGTCCTGAAGAGGAAGGAGCGGTGTCCTCTTAAGAAAATGGTAATGTCTGGGAATCCGAGACACATAACCCTAATTCATAAATGGGATTTGGGGTAGGTCTTTTTGAGCCGTGTTAATGTAAGAATGACTCCTATCGTTAGGAGTGCTGCTCGGAGGTTACTCACCTTTGGGAGTAATACTGAAGAGAGGGGTCTGCAGAAAGGATGTGTATGAAGCTTAGATAATAATGGCTGTTTCATAAACTGTTTGAGACCTATTAATGAAAATGACTATTTCTTGCTGTTTTTATCCAACGTCTGCATTTTCCCCCTTTAAAGCTGCGGTCTCCTGTTTGATAAAAGAATATTGGCCAGTATTGCAGATTTTAACTGATTTGGCTGATCCTCCAGGGACCAGTTTCTGTGGGCGTGTATTGGAGCAGGTTTGTCTTTAAATGTTAAAGATGCACTATCCTCTTAGAGAAACAATCAGTTCAACTATTGTTGTACTGACTGGGACTTCATATTCTAATGGATGTGGCAAACGAATTGCAATAAGAAGCAGTGAACATTTGGAACCCCAAAAGAAAGTTACAGGTATTGCACTGGGTGGGGAAAGGATAGTGTGTCTTTAACTCTTAAATTGTTTGGTCCTATTTTTTAAAAAGGAAAGGGCCCTAAGTAGCTCAGATATTAAAGTAGTATTCTCAATTACCAATGTTTCATTTGAAACAATTTATCTTAATGAAATATAGACCAATTCTCTGATTTCGAGTTGTTTTTGTTTGGATACAGCCCTTTTTTTTTTCTTTTTTTTTCTTTTTTTTTTTTTTCTTCCCCTTACCTTTCTTCACCTTGGGTATTTGGCCAGGAATATGTAAATTCAAACTTGTACATGCTGATGGTAGCCTTTGTGAAATTTTCCTAATTGGGCCTTTAAAAAACATGGCTGGGTGGAACATTTCTGTACCCTACTGGTTTCACCAGAGCCTTAGTAAGTACATGCCTGAAACTGAAACCATGTGCACTTTAATGGAAGGTGAGCTGAACTTCTTTCTTTTCAAACCTAGATGTATCGGCAAGCAGTGTAAACGGAGGACTTGGGGAAAAAGGACCACATACTCAGTCCATCGAAGAAGAGTCCTTGGAACAAGCAACTGGCTATTGAAAAGGTTATTTTGTAACATTTGTCTAACTTTTTACTTGTTTAAGCTTTGCCTCAGTTGGCAAACTTCATTTTATGTGCCATTTTGTTGCTGTTATTCAAATTTCTTGTAATTTAGTGAGGTGAACGACTTCAGATTTCATTATTGGATTTGGATATTTGAGGTAAAATTTCATTTTGTTACATAGTGCTGACTTTTTTTGTTTGAAATTAAACAGATTGGTAACCTAATTTGTGGCCTCCTGACTTTTAAGGAAAACGTGTGCAGCCATTACACACAGCCTAAAGCTGTCAAGAGATTGACTCAGCATTGCCTTCATTCCTTAAAATTAAAAACCTACAAAAGTTGGTGTAAATTTGTATATGTTATTTACCTTCAGATCTAAATGGTAATCTGAACCCAAATTTGTATAAAGACTTTTCAGGTGAAAAGACTTGATTTTTTGAAAGGATTGTTTATCAAACACAATTCTAATCTCTTCTCTTATGTATTTTTGTGCACTAGGCGCAGTTGTGTAGCAGTTGAGTAATGCTGGTTAGCTGTTAAGGTGGCGTGTTGCAGTGCAGAGTGCTTGGCTGTTTCCTGTTTTCTCCCGATTGCTCCTGTGTAAAGATGCCTTGTCGTGCAGAAACAAATGGCTGTCCAGTTTATTAAAATGCCTGACAACTGCACTTCCAGTCACCCGGGCCTTGCATATAAATAACGGAGCATACAGTGAGCACATCTAGCTGATGATAAATACACCTTTTTTCCCTCTTACCCCTAAAAATGGTAAATCTGATCATATCTACATGTATGAACTTAACATGGAAAATGTTAAGGAAGCAAATGGTTGTAACTTTGTAAGTACTTATAACATGGTGTATCTTTTTGCTGATGAATATTCTGTATTATAACCATTGTTTCTGTAGTTTAATTAAAACATTTTCTTGGTGTTAGCTTTTCTCAGAATATGTCCTGGTCTTTTTTTCCCCCATTTATTTGAAGGAACTATGCAATTTTGTGATTGTTGCTGACTGCATAGTATGGAAGTGGAATATTTAGTGCCTATCATTTCCTAAGTTAAAGTGGAAATGCTAGTTGAACACCTAAAAGCAATGCTTTAATGTGGCACTTTTCTTGAGGTTGTGATACCCCCTTCTCAACCTAATTTATATCCTATTTAATGACAAAGGAACAATCCAAGTACTTGTAATATGTATTTTAATTTTTGTTTCATATGAGTTAATGTAAGTGTTGTCTAGGTGACATCAAAATCTGATGCAAACAGACTTGACCATCTTCAGACCCACTGCATTCTCAAGCTGAAGGGGTCTGCTCATAGTTTGTGTGCCAGGTTGCTCATCAGTATTGATACTGTCCCAGAACAAGTTGTAGGTGTAATTCAGAGACTGTCCTTTGCAAAGGAAATGACCAGCATTTCAACTGTATGTCTTCCTGGAAGGGCAGATTCTGCTATATCTTCTTTGTCTGCATCAAAAGATTCCAGAGGAATATGGACACATTTCATATCCCATTTGTAGAGTAAAGCTTCAAGTGACCAGTCAGCACTTAAAAAAAAAAAATAAATGGTTTTTTTAAAGTCATGCCTTTTCTGTTTTGCTTCAGATATATTTTATTAAATTATACATTGCATGGGTAGAGTAGAGTAAGGCTTAAGTTACATACAAAAAGTAAGCTAGGGTTATCCATACTTGCCTTCTAACTTGATAAGTAGACCACAATTGGACCTTGGGATTCTTGTGCATCAAAAAATATACTGTAGTTAAAATGTCTTCAAAATCTGAGAAGAAAGGATTTATGAATAGACTTTCATACAGCATCACTGGCCAAATGTACTATTGAGCCAAAAAAGTTTACCTTCTGGTTCAAAGAACACATCAGATGCAAGGATAATATCTTGTGGTGGTAGAGCCAGAAGATCCCAAGATACATGACCCCAAGTTAGTCCTACCACCTGCAGCTGTGGCAGGTTATTCATTTGGCAGCTTTGCCGACAGACTTCCAGACAGTGAGGCAGTTCTGAGCTGTCTGACAGTATTACTTCTGCACCACATTTGGCAGCCAAAATTCCTGGAAGGCTCACTCCAGCTCCAATCTAGTAAGTTAGAAAAGATGGCATTTAACAATTATACTTGGAACTGCAAAAAATTGGGAATCTTAGTACTTTTTCATTCTTTCATTTTTAAGTAAGCATAGTCAGTCAATCTGGGTTTCTTTCTGTAAAACGTGTACCACAACTGAACATTACTATAAACATGGCAAAAGTGCATTCCTTATGAATCGACTGCTAAAGGGTAAAAGCTGAACCCTTCAATTTTAACATTAAAGGGCCATGTATCGTAACTGGCAGTTAATTGCTATGCACACAGTAGTAGTTTTGGGGCACTTGATTCCTCTGCCATGATTTTCAGTTTTTGGGGTTTTGTTTGTTTTGTTTTTTGTTTTTGAGTCTTGCTGTTTTTGTTTTGTTTTTTGTTTTTGAGTCTTGCTCTGTTCCCCAGGCTGGAGTGCAGTGGTGCAATTTCGGCTCACCACAACCTCTACTTCCCGGGTTCCAGTGATTCTCCTGCCTCAGCCTGCTGAGTAGCTGTCTACCAAGCCCAGCTAATTTTTTTTTTTTTTTTTTTTTGAGACAAGTGTTTCATTCTTGTTGCCCAGGCTGGAGTTCAATCTTGGCTCACTGCAATCTCCACCTCCTGTGTTTGAGCAATTCTCCTGCCTCAGCCTCCCAAGTAGCTGGGATTACAGGCGTGCACCAAGCCCAGCTAATTTTACATTTCTTTAGTAGAGACGGGGTTTCTCCATGTTGGTCAGGCTGGTCTCGAACTCCAAACCTCAGGTGATCCACCTGTCTTGGCCTCCCAAAGAGCTGGGATTACAGGCGTGAGCCACCATGGCCAGCCACCCAGCTAGTATTTTGTATTTTTTAGTAGAGACAGGGTTTCACCATGTTGGCCAGGCTGGTCTTGAACGCCTGACCTCAAGTGATCTGCCAGCCTCAGTCTCCCAAAGTGCTGGGATTACAGGCATAAGCCACAGCACTCGGCCTAGTTTTCACTTCTGTTAGCATGTTCTATAGTTGATTGCTCTTCTGTAGCTAAAACCTAACAGATCTGTAACATGGCTTTCTAGTAAAGATTTTCCAGTTGGGCCTTGAAAGTGGCAAGACGCTTTGTAGACACTAAGAAATAATACCAGAGAATGCCTTCATAAGTATTAGCATAAACAGAAGCTTCCCATTTTCCAGTTCAAGGAAGGACATAGAGATTAATTCTGAGTGCCTAGCAATTACAACTAGGGCCAGAGGTGTGTGCCAAATCCTACCCCTAATTTCATTTACTTGGTGTAGTAAAAGTTAAGAGTGGGATGTTAAGCTTCTGGTTTGTCTATTTAGCCTTTGGTCTTAAGTATGGTGTGAAAGTCTATTTCTGCAAATGTGGTAAAAATGGTTTTTCCAAGCCTTCACCAGTCTGAGGCCAGATAGGTTAGAAAGAGAATGGGATACATTTTTTACACTAATCTCAACATTTCCAAAAACAGAAAGGGCTATACTACGGTCTGAACGTTTGTGTTCACCCAAAATTCATATGTTCAAATCCTAATTACCCATCTGATGTGAGTCTTGGGGGGCAATTACATAAAGGCAGAGTTCTCATGATTAGTGCCCCTATAAAAGGCACTGGAGAGTTGCCTTGCTTCTTAAGGCACTTAAGAACACAGAGGTACTGAACTAGAATTCTGGCCCTCACCACACTGAACCTGTAAGGACTTTGATCCTGGGACTTCACTGCCTCCAGAACTGAGACACAAATGTCTTTATTTTTAGATTTTTGAGATGCAGTCTTGCTCTGTCGCCCAGGCTGGAGTGCAGTGGCATGATCTCAGCTCACTCCAACTTCCACCTCCCGGGTTCAAGCGATTCTCCTACCTCAGCTTCCTGAGTAGCTGGGACTACAGGCATGTGCCACCAGGCCTGGCTAATTTTTTCTATTTATAGTAAAGATGGGGTTTCACCATGTCGGCCAGGCTGGTCTTGAACTCCTGACCTCAGCTGATCTGCCCACATTGGCCTCCCAAATTGCTGGGATTACAGGCGTGAGCCACAGTGCCCGGCCAGAGACATAAATTTCTGTTATTTATAAGCTACCCAGTTTATGGTATTTTGTTACAGCAACCTGAATGTAAAAAGCCTGCATGACACTGCTGGGACGCCTAAAACAATGGCCTTAAAGACTGCCACAGCCGTGGAAGGGATTCAGGGGCTTCATCTAGAATAGCGGTCAGCAAACTAAAGGGCTAGAGAGTAAATATTTTAGGCTTTGTGGTCCACCTATAGTCTCTAACACTTCTTTCTTTTTTCTTAGAGACAGGGTTTCACTATGTTGACCAGGCTGGTATCAAAATCCTGGGCTCAAGAGATCTTCCCACCTCAACCTTCCAAAGTACCAGGATTACAGGTGTGAGCCATCACACCCAGTGTCTTTTTTAAAAAACCACTTCTTTTTTTTTTTTTTTTTTGAGACGGAGTCTTGCTCTGTTGCCCAGGCTGAAGGGCAATGGTGCGATCTTTGCTCACTGCAACCTCTGCCTCCAGGGTTCAAGCAATTCTCCTGTTTCAGCCTCCCAAGTAGCTGGGATTACAGGCATGCACCACTGTGCCTGGCTAATTTTTGTATTTTTAGTAGAGAAAGGGTTTCACCATGTTGGCCAGGCTGGTCTCAAACTCCTGACCTCAAATGATGCCCCCGCCTCGGCCTCCCAAAATGCTGGGATTACAGGCGTGAGCCACCGTGCCCAGCCAAAAAAACCACTTTTTAAATGAAAAAAGTTCCAGGATTATCTCTGTACCTTAAGACAAAAACAAAACATTCTTAGCTCACAGACCTTACAAACTAGTTAAATTACCCGATTTAAAAATACTTAACAAAAGCTAATAACAAGCAGTATACACATGTAAACTTAACACATCTGAACATAACCCAGAACTCTGGAAACTTCAGGGGCATCTGTACCTCTAAGATGGCCTTGCCTGGCAGAGATCTTCTGTGAAACCAAAGGTACTGGGCCAGGACCACAGCACAGGGCCAAACATACATTCCATACTGGAGATGCAGGACCTGAAAAGAATGTTTTTGTGTGCCATAAATAATTTAGCTGCTGGAAGTTGGAATCATTTATACAGCAATTTCTGTCAGGCATTGGCATCCATTACAAAAATGGCAACCCTGTTCAGCAATCCATGACCTTTGGGAATATAAAACTGCAATGCAATGTGATAGAAACTCTTGATAGCATTCTTCATTCAACAAGTGCTTCTAGTGTCAAGAGTATCAGGGACCATTCTTAGACTGGGGATGTAGCTCTCCCTGAGCACATACCCTACTGTAGAAAGACAGGCAACGAGCAAGCAAATAAGATAGTTTTAGTCAGGGGCCGGGTGCGGTGGCTCACGCCTGTGATCCCAGCACTTTGGGAGGCTGAGGCGGGGGCTCAGCTTCAACACGGGCCGGAGGAGGTTGCAATGAGCCGAGTGCGCTGCACTCCCAGCCTGGGAAACAGTGACACTACGTTCAAAAAAAAAAAAAAAAAAAAAAAACAAACCACAGGCGGTGGCGGTGGGTCACGCCTGTAATCCCAGCACTGGGAGGCTTGGTGAGCGGGGATCATGAGGTCAGGAGATCGAGACCATCCTGGCTAACAGTCGAAACCCGTCTCTACTAAAAATACAAAAAATTAGCGAGGCGTGGTGGTGAGCCTGTAGTCCCAGCTACTCCGGGCTGAGGCAGGAGAATGGCGTGAACCGGGAGAAATGGAGTTTCGCGGTGAGCCCGAGATCATGCCACTGCACTCAGTTTGGTGACAGGCAAGACTCCAACTCCAAAAAGAAAAAAAAAAAAAGAAAAAGAGGCTTCTATTCTCACAGGCAGTACCATCACCCCCTACATTTAGGAGGAAATGCAAGTGTATTTAAACGTGAAGCCAGCTGGGCGCAGTGGCTCACGCCTGTAATCCCAGCACTTTGGAAGGCCGAGGGGGGTGGATCACCTGAGGTCAGAAGTTCAAGACCAGCTTGGCCAGCATGGCAAACCCGTCTCTCACTAAAAATACAAAATTAGCAGCTAGGCATGGTGGCTGAGCCTGTAATCCCAGCTACTCCAGAGGCTGAAGGGCAGGAGAATCACTTGAACCCGGGAGGCGGAGGTTGCAGTGAGCCCAGATCGTGCCATTGCACTGCAGTCTCGGCGACAGAGCAAGACTCCGTCTCCAAAAAAAAAAAGAAAAAAAAAATCCCTGAAGCCAGATTAGGTGTGGTGGCCGACGCCTGTAGTCTGTTACTTGAAAGGCTGAGGTGGGAGGATCACTTGAGCCCGAGGTTGAGGTTGCAGTGAGCCCACCACTGCACTCCAGGGCAAGAAAGCCAGCGTCTGGGTCAAAAACAATAAAACGTGAAGCTGTTTGGAGACAATCAGAAATAGCCTCCACTCCAATCTTTTGGTTTTTTTCCTCTTTTTGACAAGGTCTTGCTCTGTTGCTCATGCCTGAGTGCAGTGGCCTGATCATAGCTCACAGCAGCCTTGACCTCTCTGGCTCAAGCAATCCTCCCACCTCAGCCTCCGGAATAGCTGGAACTACAGGCACACGCCACCATGCCTGACTAATTTTTCTATTTTTTGTAGAGACGTAGTATCACTATATTGCCCAGGCTGGTCTCAAACTCCTGGTCCCAAGCGATCCTCCCGCCTCTGCCTGCCATTTAACTTCTCTAAAGCTGTTTCTTTAGCATGGGACATGCCTCACAGGCTGCTGTTAAAACCAAATGAAATACAGCAACGTGAAAGTGCTTTGAAAAACCGAAGACAGGCAGGGCATGGTGGCTCACTCCTGTAATCCCAGCACTTAGGCAGGCGGGAGGATCACTTGAACCCCGGAGCTGGAGGTTGCAGTGGGCTGTGATCGCGCCACTGCGCTCCAGCCTGGGCGCCAGAGCGAGACAGTGTCTCAAAAAAAAGAAAAGAAAAAGAATTATCATTGAGAGTTTTGTGGCAGCTGTGAGCTTAGAGAAAGAAGCGAGGTCCAACCGAAAAAACTATTAGGGCACCAAATAAAACTGGAAACCCTGGTCCCAAAACTCACACAAAAGTGAGAGAGAAGGATGAATCAAGAAACCCTTGAACAAGATCAAAAGAAGCATTAGAGGTCAGTCAAGAATGTCACTTTCCTGGAAAGAGCGATTCGATGTGGAGAAAGCCGGCCCGGCGCGGAAGCTAACGCCTGTAATCCTAGCACTGTGGGAGGTCGAGGCGGGAGGATCACTTAAGCTTACAGTTCGAGACCAGCCTGACCAACATAGTGACCAGGGTCACTTCTTGGCAGGGTCTCCAAAATTCTTACTGAGAGACATTTAATGCACCGAAGGGACTCATATCCGACGTTTTCGCTCCGGGGGCCAACCTAAAGCAGGAAGCTGCGCAGCTGAGCGTCCGCATCCCGCCGTCCCTCAGGACCCCAGCCAAGTCAGCCGAGAACCGCTCCTGCCCTCAGGCGCCTCCCGGCGGGTGCTGCTGCACGCACCTGCGGGACGTGGACCTCCAGGACGGCCCCGTCGGCTCCCGGGCCCGGCTCCTCCGAGAATCGAAAGCGCTGGGCCCGGACCCCCTGTCCTCGGAAATCGTGCTCGCTCAGGGGGGCGTCGTTGGGCCCCGGGTGGGCGGGGGACCGTGGAAGGCTCCGGGCTGCCAGGCTGCGCAAGCGGGAAGCCCCGGGCCACGTGGCTCTAGCACCTGACTGCAAGAAAGGGAAAGCACGGCGCTGGTGATAACCCTGCCGCGCTGCAAGCGAAGAAACCCCGGAGCAAGGCGAAAGAGACACAGATTCGCAGGACTGGCAACCGGCGGCTGGCGCGACCGGAAGTGATGCGCACAGCGGCCGCGCGGGAGGGGCGGGGCGGGGCGGGGCAGTGACGCAGCCGACGTGACCTTCCCAACATGGCGAAGGCCCGCCGTGTGTGAGGGCGGACCCCAGGGGCGCCGAAGCCAATGGCAGACCGCGAGAGGCGTGGGGGCGGGGAAGACAGCGGCCGCTTGCCCAACCCGAGACTCGGGAGGTGGCTGGGGAGTGAATTTTCTGGAAGGCGATTTTAAAGGCGCCGGGACTGAGCGAAGGGCGTTTTGGTGCTGCCGCCGTCGCCGCCGCCCAGGCCGGGGAGGGGTGCGTTAGTGGCAGGAAGCGGGCTGCGCCGAGGTCGTAGCGGAACCAGCTGGCGACCCCGCAGAATGAACCACAAGAGCAAGAAGCGCATCCGCGAGGCCAAGCGGAGTGCGCGGCCGGAGCTCAAGGACTCGCTGGATTGGACCCGGCACAACTACTACGAGAGCTTCTCGCTGAGCCCGGCGGCCGTGGCGGTGAGCGGGTGGGGTGGGGGTGGCCAGGCCGGGCATCGGCACCTCCAGCCGCTGCGCACTTTTCTCTGGGCCCGGGGCTGCCGTCGCCCCGAGCGCGGCACCTGGGACCTCGTAGAGGCTCAGCCGCACCCCGCGGAGTTTGGGGTCCCCGAGGCGCGGATTCCGGGGCGGGCCTGCTTCCTCCCATGCTGTGGCCGCTCGTCTGCTCCGGCGGACGACGGGAGTCCCATGCCTGTGGCGCTCTCAACTAGAAGGCCGGTCGTCCCTGACTCCTTTGGGCGGCGGGTCCCCTCGGGGACCTGGCTGTCAAGGCTCTCGAGGGGGTGGCTGTAGGAACGACGTGGCCTCACGCACGCGCCCTCCCCCCACCCCGGAGGAGCCAGATGAGAGTCAACTTCCTTCGGTTTGCCATTACCAATTAGCCTTGGGGACACCCTTATCTGCCACTGGACTTCTTTTTTTTTTTTTTTTTAACTGGACAGGTCTTTTCTAATTCCCTCAGGATAACGTGGAAAGGGCAGATGCTTTACAGCTGTCTGTGGAAGAGTTTGTGGAGCGGTATGAAAGACCTTACAAGCCCGTGGTTTTGTTGAATGCACAAGAGGGCTGGTCTGCGCAGGAGAAATGGACTCTGGAGCGCCTGAAAAGGAAATATCGGAACCAGAAGTTCAAGTGTGGAGAGGATAACGATGGCTACTCAGTGAAGATGAAGATGAAATACTACATCGAGTACATGGAGAGCACTCGAGATGACAGTCCCCTTTACATCTTTGACAGCAGCTATGGTGAACACCCTAAAAGAAGGAAACTTTTGGAAGACTACAAGGTGCCCAAGTTTTTCACTGATGACCTTTTCCAGTATGCTGGGGAGAAGCGGAGGCCCCCTTACAGGTAAAGTATTCTGCAGCTAAGTGGTTAAAATCTTTTTTTTGAGACGGAGTTTCACTCTTGTTGCCCAGACTGCAGTGCAGTGGTGCGATATCGGCTCCCGGCAATCTCCATCTCCCGGGTTCAAGCGATTCTCCTGCCTCAGCCTCCTGAGTAATTGGGATTACAGGCATGCGCCACCACACCCAGTTAATTTTGTATTTTTAGTAGAGACGGGGTTTCACCATGTTGGTCAGGCTGGTCTCGAACTCCCGACTTCAGGTGATCCGCCCGCCTCAGCCTCCCAAAGTGCTGCGACTGTAGGTGTGAGCTACGCGCCCGGCCTGTGGTTAAAATCTTATCTACAACAGCATTTGCTCACTGAGTTCAGTTGGTAATCTTTTTTCGAAACAGTGAGTACTCTCTCAGCTGTGCATTGAACTCACTTAGGGGGCTCCTAAGGCCTGTCTGGGCCCTGCTGGGGAGACTGATTTAATACGGGTGATGCCGGCATCAGAATTTCTGAAAGCTCTTCAGGTGACCTGAATGTGCAGCTAAAGTTGAACCACTGATCTCTTTTTTTTTTTTTTTTTTTTGATACGGAGTCTTGCTCTGTCGCCCAGGCTGGAGTGCCTTGGCGCGATCTCGGCTCATTGCAAGCTCCGCCTCCTGGGTTGACGCCATTCTCCTGCCTCAGCCTCCGGAGTAGCTGGGACTACAGGTGCCTGCCACCACACCCGGCTAATTTTTTTTTTTTTTTTTTTTTTTTTTTGTATTTTTAGTAGAGACGGGGTTTCACCGTGTTAGCCAGGATGGTCTCTATCTCCTGACCTCGTGGATCCTTCTCGGCCGCCTCCCAAAGTGCTGGGATTACAGGCTTGAGCCACCGCTGCCCCAGCTGAACCACTGGATCTCTAAGGGAAATTTTTAACAAGTCCAGCAATACACCGTGATTCGCGGATTTTTCTTTTTCTTTTTTTTTTGAGACGGAGTCTCACTCCTGTCACCCAGGCTGGAGGCAGTGGCCGGATCTCAGCTCACTGCAAGTCTTCCGGCCTCCCGGTTTACGCATTCTCCTGCCTTCAGCCTCCCAGTAGGTGTGGGACTACAGGCGCACCACCTCAGCCTGGCTGTTTTTGTATTTTTAGTAGAGAGGGGGTTTCACCGTGTTAGCCAGGATGGTCTCCATCTCCTGACCTCGTGATCCACCCGTCTGGGCCTCCCAAAGTGCTGGGATTATAGGCTTGAGCCACCGCGCCCGGCCTCTTTTCTTTTTTCTTTTTTTTTTCTTTATTGAGATGGAGTCTCCCTATGTCGCCCAGGCTGGAGTGCAGTGGCACGATCTCGGCTCACTGCAGCCTCCGCCTCCCGGGTTCAGGCAATCCTTCTGTCTCAGCCTCCTGAGTAGTTGGGGTTACAGGTGCCCACCACCACACCCAGCTAATTTTTGTATTTTTAGTAGAGATGGGGTTTCACCGTATTGGTCAGCCTGATCTCGAACTCCTGACCTCAGGTGATGCACCCGCCTCGGCCTCCCAAAGTGCTGGGATTATAGGCGTGAGCTACCGCCCCAGCTGATTTTTCTTATTTTGTTAGGAATCAGTCCATGAAAAATGCGCTTAGTGTTTCTGTGTACCAGAATTTATACAATCTTTGAAATAAAGATGATATAATATATCACAAAATTAAAACCTGGCCAGGTGCCGTGGCTCAACCCTGTTCCAGCACTTTGGGAGCCCAAGGTGGTTGATCACTTGAGGCCAGGAGTTCGAAACCAGCCTGACCAACATGGTGAAACCCTGCCTCTACTAAAAATACAAAAATTAGCCGGGCATGGTGGCATGCGCCTGTAATCCCAGGTACTCAGGAGGCAAAGGCAGGAGAATCGCATGAACCTGGGGAAGCAGAGGTTGCTGTCAGCCAAGGTCACACCACTGCATTCCAGCCTGGGTGATAGAGCAAGACTCTCTCAAAAAAAAAAGAAAAACTAAAAACTTACTGTTTTGTGTGGTATGTGTGTAACTAAATTACACTTCACATCTTGGATATCTCCATTCTGTAGGTGGTTTGTGATGGGGCCACCACGCTCTGGAACTGGGATTCACATCGACCCTTTGGGAACCAGTGCCTGGAATGCCTTAGTTCAGGGCCACAAGCGCTGGTGCCTGTTTCCTACTAGCACTCCCAGGGAACTCATCAAGGTGACCCGAGAGGAAGGAGGGAACCAGCAAGACGAAGCCATTACCTGGTTTAATGTTATTTATCCCCGAACACAGCTTCCAACCTGGCCACCTGAATTCAAACCCCTGGAAATCTTACAAAAACCAGGAGAGACTGTCTTTGTACCAGGTATAGATGAACTGGAAGAAAGTACATTCTTTGATTTCAATATTTTGTCATTTTGAAGCAGAACTGTTAGAGAGTGAGTCCAGAAAATCCTTTGGATGCTGCCTGGTAAATGAACTGGTACTTACCTCTGACAGTAATGTATCTATAGCGTCACATACTTTGGGAGCTCTTGTTCACATTTTACACGGCTGTAAAACTCTTGATAAACTATGTAGGCCGGTTGCGGTGGCTCACGCCTGTAATATCAGCACTTTGGGAGGCCGAAGTGGGTGGATCACTTGAGGTCAGGAGTTTAAGACCAGCCTGGCCAACATGGTGAAACCCTGTCTCTACTAATAATACAAAAATTAACCAGGCGTGGTGGTGGGCGCCTGGTTAATCCCAGCTACTTAGGAGGCTGAGGCAGGAGAATCACTTGAACCCAGGAAGCGGAGGCTGCAGTGAGCTCAGATTGTGCCACTGCACTCCAGCCTGGGTGACAGAGCAAAACTCCGTCTCAAAAAACAAGCTGTATGTAAAGATGCAACTTTATCTGCGGTAGTCACCTATTGTCTTTGTATATGGGTAGCGACTTATTTGTGTTTCTGTAAATTGGGGTTTAATTCCTTTTTTTTTTTGAGATGGAGTCTCGCTCTGTCACCCAGGCTGGAGTGCAATGACACAATCTCGGCTCGCTGCAACCTCCACCTGACAGGTTCAAGCGATTCTCTTGTCTCAGCCTCCCAAGTAGCTGGGAATACAGGCGCATGCCTCCACGCCCAGCTAATTTTTTGTATTTTAGTAGAGATGGGGTTTCATCATGTTGCCCAGGCTGGTCTTGAACTCTTGAGCTCAGGCAATCCACCCACCTCAGCCTCCCAAAGTGCTAGGATTACAGGTGTGAGCCACCACCCCCAGCCAGGGTTTAATTCTGTAAATTGAGTTGGAGGTCTCACTGTTATCCAGGCTGGCCTCCTTGGTGCAAGCAAGCCTCCTGCCTCAGCCTCCCAAAGTGCTGGGATTATACGTGTGAACCACTAAGCCCAGCCTAAATTGGGTTTTTGATGCACTGTAGCACTGTCCGGGTTGAGTCAGGAAATCCCACACCAGACAACTGCACTTTGGTAAGTGAAGGAAAGTGAGCGTATTTAAAGTAGGTGTCCTCTTCCTAGAAGCTGAAGAACTTTATGCTTTTGCACTTTTGGTCACAGCTTTGGATTAACAGGAGTGAACAAACTTTTTCTATAAAGGGCCAGGGAGTCAATATTTTAGGTGAGCCAGACTGTCACAACTACTCACCTCTGCCCTTGTAGCTGGAAAGCAGCCCTAGACAATCCGTCACCAGATGGGCATGGCTGTGCTCCAGTACAACTTGATTTCCACAAACAAGTTATTTGCAATCCCTGGATCAGAAGGAACATTTACTACCCTGTATGTCTGTAGGCTCTCCCTTATGGATAGGAGTTCCCAATTTCTGGTGTGTGTGTTACACAGTAATTAGATAGGATCAAACCTTGTTTAACTGTTTTTATTTGTTGGATTTCAGGAGGCTGGTGGCATGTTGTCCTCAATCTCGACACTACTATCGCCATCACCCAAAATTTTGCCAGCAGCACCAACTTCCCTGTGGTATGGCACAAGACGGTAAGAGGGAGACCAAAGTTATCAAGGAAATGGTATAGGTGAGAGTCATTTTGTTGTTATTTCTGCTTGGTTTCAATTTCGACCCCAGAGATAAAATGGCGAGTCCACTGCTGCGATGTTGTGTGCGCGTTGCAGACAGGCCTGGGCAAAGCTGGGGCTGCCGATCCTCTGGGTAGAAGAGAGAGGGGCCAAGGTCAGGGCGAGTCCTCAGGGTGTTTGCCAGCCTCGAGGTGGCAGGGTGAGACTCTGCATGTTGAATCCAAGCCAGTCAGTCAAAACGTCATAATTGGGATTGTTTCTCATTTTGTTTTGTTTTTTGTTTTTCAAAGCTAGCGCTAGCTAATTTTATTTGGGTTTTATTTGGGTTATTTATTTTTCTTACCCAGAAGCATTTTTCCCATTTGAACTTAATACCTTGAGTTCTTGTGAGTGAGGTGACTGCCCTGGAGACTTAGCTCCTCTGTTTATCCACAGAACAGATACAGCACGGGCAGCGGCAGTGCAAGCCACCCACAGCCACCCCGTGCCACTGTGTCCCAACCCTGACCTGGAGGGACCAGCTCTCGGGGTAAGAGAGGGATTCTGGCTTGTTCTGTGCTCAGCCTCCCTGCTGAGAGGGCCAGTAAGGGTGGTGGCTTCTGTTCTCCCTGGACTCTTGGGCATCTGAGGCCCACTTACCCCGCCCCGTAGGCCACTGCGTGCTGCGATCTGGTCACACCGCAGGCCTTATCATACAACAGGCCTTTTGTCACTGGTTACAGTGGATGCCAGACAAGGTTTCTGAAGGGGAGGGCTGCTGCTCTTCAGTTCAGTTTTACGATCCCAGTGAGGGGGGACCATCTCTGTTATTTGACACCTCGTATTTCTTACAAATCTAATTGTTTCTGCTCTTAGAAATAGAATCTAACCAATGCAGCTCTGATCATTATGTGCCGTGCTGTGGAAAGGAAAGATTTTTTAAAAATCAGCTGGGAAAGGTTCAGGAAATAAAACTAGGAAGAGGAACTTTTTCTCCCAAGGGAATAAAACTAAGACTAAAGGAAAATTGTGCCTCGTGTGTTGGTGGCATAGCTGGCTCATTTGTGCAGGTGGTAGTATATTGTGTGTAGTTAGCATAGTTTTCCTTGCAGAAAAACTCGGGCACTGTATTGGGTTTCTCTTGTTCCCAGCCTGGGGTTTTGTCCTCACCATTATACAGTACCCATTCTGAATGGACACACCTGGCATTCCCAGGTGTTTCTGAGAGACACAGGCCTCAACTCTAAGTGAGTCTTTGTGAGTGGGTATGGCTGTCAGTGCACTGAGAACAACACTTCTTGCTTCTCAGGATCTTGAAGCAAGAGCACCCCGAGTTGGCAGTCCTGGCAGACTCGGTTGACCTTCAGGAGTCCACAGGGATAGCCTCCGACAGCTCCAGCGACTCCTCCAGCTCCTCCAGCTCCAGTTCGTCAGACTCCGACTCAGAGGTGAGGCCTTGCTCGCTCGCTGGCTGGCTCCTGGAGCCTCCAAGGCTCATGTCACTCAGCCACAACCAGGTGTGACTCTTCCTCCTCCTGTCCAGGAGAAGGATATAGAAGTTTTTCCACCTTGGTCTAAGGGTTACAGTTGTCACCATTCCTGCTGAGTGGTGTATCTTGCCCATTTTACAGCTTCGCACATGTGCATGAATTGTTTGTTTGTTTGTTTGTTTTGAGACTGAGTTTCGCCCTTGTTGCCCAGGGTGGAGTGCAATGGCGCGATCTCGGCTCACTGCAACCTCTGCCTCCCAAGTTCAAGTGATTCTCCTGCCTCAGCCTCCCTGGTAGCTGGGATTACAGGCGCGTGCCACCACACCCACCTTTTTTTTTGTATTTTTAGTAGAGACTATAAACTCTATATACTTTAGTAGGATTTCGCTATGTTGGCCAGGCCGGTCTCAAACTCCCGACCTCAGGTGATATCCGCCTCAGCCTCCCAAAGTGGTGGGATTACAGGCGTGAGCCACCATGCCCAGCTAAGAACTGTTAAAACAGCCTCGAGGTATCGGGTGTTTGGGGATTTAGTGAAGTAAATGGCTTAAGATGAAGTAGCAGTGTCAGATTTCAAACTCATCCTTCTGACCTCGAAGCTCATATGAAGAATTTCCCCCATGGATGGTGAATTGTAAGCCTAGAAATTCAGCAAATCCAGTGACCTTAAACTTGAAGCTGACAGTAATACTGGGTGAGAGGGCCCTGCACCTCGAACAGGTGAAATTTCTATCTCAGCCTGGCGCGGTGGCTCACACCTGTCATCCTAGCATTTTGGGAGGCCAAAGTGGGTAGATTACTTGAGGTCAGGAGTTCAAGACCAGCCTGGCCAACATGATGAAATCCCATATCTACTAAAAATACAAAAATTAGTTGGGCATGGTGGTACACACCTATAATCCCAGCTACTCAGGAGGCTGAGGCGGGAGAATCGCTTGAACCCAGGAGGTGAAGGCTACAGTGAACCAAGATCACACCACTGCACTCCAGCCTGGGCGACAGAGTGAGACTTTGTCTCAAAAAAAAAAAAATTCTGTCTTTTCACACAGTCTACTGATTGAGTCTTTTCTCGTCAGGCGGGAAACGGGCTCTGGGAATGTTCAGTGCTGTACCTAGTTCCTTTCATGCATCAGGCTCTGTTGGTAGAGTGAAATCTCATAATGCACTTTCAGAATTCTGACTAAAAGATTTTTACAATGGGTATCGTATTCAGACAAATAACTGCACCGTTAAGAGAACAGTGGGCCGGGCGCGGTGGCTCAAGCCTGTAATCCCAGCACTTTGGGAGGCCGAGATGGGCGGATCACGAGGTCAGGAGATCGAGACCATCCTGGCTAACACGGTGAAACCCCGTCTCTACTAAAAATACAAAAAACTAGCCGGGCGAGGTGGCGGGCGCCTGTAGTCCCAGTTACTCAGGAGGCTGAGGCAGGAGAATGGCGTAAACCCGGGAGGCAGAGCTTGCAGTGAGCTGAGATCCAGCCACTGCACTCCAGCCCGGGCGACAGAGTGAGACTCCGTCTCAAAAAAAAAAAAAAAAAAAGAGAACAGTGGAGGGATACTTGGCCTCTGAGGGAAGTTTGAAATTCTTAGGGAGCCAGGAACATCCAAGGAGGTGGCTATGAAGGCTGCATTGTGGAGCTCCCATAATGACTGCTTTGCATCTGGGAGAAAGTGACCAATATCTGTGCTGTCTCCCGAGGTCAGAGGTTTGTTTAATGAAGAAGTGGGTTGCGTCCAGGCTGACTCCTTGTTTTCTCTCCTCCTGTGTCCAGTGCGAGTCTGGATCCGAGGGCGATGGGACAGTGCACCGCAGGAAGAAGAGGAGGACGTGTAGCATGGTGGGAAACGGGGACACCACCTCCCAGGACGACTGTGTCAGCAAAGAGCGCAGCTCCTCCAGGTGACCCAGCAAGGCTATTGTCTGTATGGAAGGACACGCTCGCGGCAAGGGCAGGGCCTGGGGAGGGCGGCCTGTCCAGTCCTGCAGACAAGGGGAGGCCTGACAGAGCCTGAGAATGAGGACGCCCTCGGCACGGGAACCCATTCACTTAGCGTTTGCTCCAGTAGCTTTCCCTCTGCTACCGATGCAGATAAACGCGGCTTGTTTTACTCAGAAAGGCAAGAGAATGTGAATGGTGCCAAAAAAACCCTTTATTTAATAAAAATTGAATCCATTTTCTATCTTGGAAATGTTTTCCTTTGAGAATACCAGAGCATTCCCTTATTGCTCTTCTCTTGATGGTCTTGAGGGAAAGCAGTGACTGCTGCTGCGCCTCCTTGACTGTGGAGTCGTTGTCCCAGCAGTGAAGGGAGAGCCATTGGAAAAGTCACCCGGCATCTTCTGCAGAACCTGAGGCATGGTCTCTTGCATTTTCTCCCAGTTTGCCATTGCTGCTTGAGTGCTCAGCCAAATCAGACAGCAGCAGAGAACTCTTCTTTTTTTTTTTTTTTTTTTTTTTTTTTTTTTTTGAGACAGGGTCTCGCTCTGTTGCCCATGCTGGAGTGCAGTGGCATGACCATGGCTCACTGCAGCTTCAACCTTCCAGGCTCAAGCGATCCTCTTGCCTCAGCCTCCCAAGTAGCTGACTATAGATTCACCCCACCACACTCAGCTTATTTATTTATTTATTCATTTATTTATTTTGAGACAGAGTCTCACTCTGTCATCCAGGCTGGAGTGCAGTGATGCGATCTCGGCTCACTGCAACCTCCACCTCCCAGGTTCAAGCAATTCTCCTGCCTCAGCCTCCCGAGTAGCTGGGATTACAGGCATGCGCCACCACGCCCAGCTAATTATTTTTTTATTTTTAGTAGAGGCAGAGTTTCACCATATTGGCCAGGCTGGTCTCAAACTTCTGACCTTGTGATCCACCCACCTCGGCCTCCCAAAGTCCTAGGATTACAGATGTGAGCCACCATGCCCGGCCAGCTAATTCTTATTATTATTTTTAGTAGTGACGAAGTCTCTCTGTGTTGCCCAGGTTGGTCTTGAATTCCTCGCCTCAAGTGATCCCCCCACCTCAGCCTCCCAAAGCAGTAGGATTATTACAAGCATGAGCCACCTCACACAGCTTTTATAAAAACTTAATCACATCTCCAAGTACAAGATTGGATCTAAATAAGTTAAAACTTAAACATCTATTTGCAAGCACCTGGGCATGTAACAGGCTCATAATGAAATTTGTTCACTCTCTGCATTTGTCTGCGGTCTTTAAATGCTACAGGTCTTTGATGTGCTGGTTGAAGGGTTAAGAGAAATTGTTGGAAGATAGTAAAATACTGAAGGTGAAGCTGGGCATGAGCTCAAGCCTGTAATCCCAGCACTTTGGGAGGCCAAGGCAGGAGTATCGCTTGAGCTCAGGAGTTCAAGACCAACTTGGAGAATATAGTGATATCCTGTCTTTAAAAAAAAAAAAATATATATATATATATATATATATATATGTTTTAATACTGACGTTCACAGGATTTTGAATGTCTGAAGCCCTTGACTGCTGAAGGTGACATTCCTGTTACATTCTCTCCCCCAGCAGCCGAGTCTTTCTTAAATGCATTGGGGAAGTGCAGGACCCACAGTCCCTCCTATCATGTATTCTCTATTCTCTGTGGGTTAGCTGAAATTCAACGGGGAAATTCAAGTGACATAATCAAACTAGAATGTGCATTTCTCAACCTTTGATGTCCTTTCACAGCCATACTTAGACTCTTTTTGCCTTTTTAAATTGTTTCTATTATTATAGATTTATATCTGCACTTGATCTGTGACTTTGTAATTTGTAAAAAAACTCTGTAGAAAGCCCTGCCATGACTTCCACGTGGGGTCCCGGGGGTCCTGCTTTTAACATTGCCTTCCAGCTTTGCACCCAGCATGCTGTCTACGTGCTGATTACAGGCAGTTGTACTTTCCTTGGCAGGATTAGGGACACTTGTGGAGGCCGGGCTCACCCCTGAGCAGATAAAGAGACTCTCCCTGAGGTGGCTTCAGCGTAAGCTTTTGGCAGCCACCCAACTCAGTTCTCACGTCTTCTACTCCTACCTTCTCCTCTGTCTTCTTTGAATTTGGATATTCCTTCCCTGGTCCAAGCTCCTATCTTCAGTCAAATGCTGTTTTTACTGCTTCCTAAGGATAGATTATCAAGAAGTTTAACAGCTCGGCCAGCTCAGTGAAACACTGAAGCTAATGGGATGTTGGGTAAGAAGGTTCTGTGCCGTCTCATTGAAAACCGAGCCGGTCAACCACAAGGCTGGCGGGGTGTGATCCTTGTAACGTCTTGTTGTGTCTGTTACTCACGGATGTTGGTAAGGAGCTTCCACAGAGCCAGCTGTGTACCACAGAGACACTGAGAGTGGTGAGTGGACTTTGTATGTGAGCCAATTATGTGTCGGAAGGACTTGGAGTCTGCCCTCCTTCCAGTATGTCACCATCAGCCCACAAATGCATTCAGTGGCAGTGACCCAGCACCATCACCCACTGCTCAGTCTGTCTTAGGATTCCTTATCTTTTTCTCCATCATCATAGAGACTGAAATTTCAGGGGTGTTTTTGTGTAGTGTATTTTTTTGGGGGGGGTGATACATTGGGATTTTTTGTTTGCATAGAGTGGGAATGGTGTGCAGTGTGCTCTTACCACAGAACTTAAAGTATGAATAGGCTTCATTCTTCCCCACCACAGGATCCCTAAGAAGCGCTCACTTTGCAAGGTACTCTGAGATTGGCGTTCCTCATTTGTTTGACCTACAGACGTTAAGTGGGTGGCTTGTGTTACACATGGGGAGTAAATTGGAGATGGCAGGTCTAGTCTTTGCGGTCTGTTGATACTTCTAAGTAACTGGATGACTTTTTGGGGATTGACCAGCAGGTGACATCTCTTGCCCTCTTGATTCACCTGCTTGCCTTAATTTGTCCCTAAATTCAACTAAACTTAAATAAAAAATAAGAGGGGTTGTCAAGGCCATGGTGCCCACTTGGAAGCACTGCCTGGGCTGGAGCGTTGGAGGCATTGGCAGGCAGGTGGGAAGGAGCTCTCACTGCAGTGTTCACAGGCAGGGAGGCTGCGTGTGGATGCGTTAGAATTGTGTGCTGTTGCCTCTCAAAATAGCCACTAGAAACAGGTGTAACCAGGAAAATACAGGTCTCTGCCCACTGTTATTAACAGACTGTCATTTCCTGACATTGGGTCATGTGGCTTTAGGAGGCTGGTTCTCTATTTTTGTCTTAGTTCAATTTTTTGCCTCCTAAAATGCCAAACCCAGTATGTGGCTGGGTAGGTAGAACTGTGCTGCCTGCCTGCCATGGGGGCTGCTCTCCCGCCTTACCCTCACGCCCACAGCTCCCTTGGTTCTGTGGTGGGCACAGGATGTGTTTGGCTATAAAGTCAAACTCTGAATGTATAATCTCTTGGTAGTAACATCTGAGTGGTGTTGCTCCTCCTGCTTTTTAAAAAGACTTTTCTTGCCATCTACAAAAAGCTTTTTTCTTTTTCCCAGTATTGCTCCTGTGCTGCCACATTTGCCCTTTTTCCTTACTTTCCTCTCAATTTTCTATCAACCACTCCTCTAAACTTCAGTTTAAAATTAAAATAAAGCCCAAAAAGGCTATTTGCCGCCAGGGGGCGTGGTAGGACACGTTGCCAGTGGTCTGGATCGTAGAGCAGAAATTTTGAATTTTAAAAATTAGCCACCCAGGCCAGGTGCAGTGGCTCACACCTGTAATCCCAACACTTTGGGAAGCTGAGGCAGGGGGATCGCTTGAGTCCAGGAGTTCAAGACCAGTCTGGGCAACATGGTGAGATCCCATCTCTCAAAAAAATAATCTAGAAAATAAAGATTAGCCACCTGGTTTTCCTTCTCCAGATGCTAAAGGTGATTCCTGTTTGGTAACAGTATTCCAGAAATGAGGGGAATAACATACCTGATAGGCCCAAGTCAGCTCTGGATAGTACCGTGTCTGGATAGTACAGATTATGTGCTCCTGGGACATGCTTTGTTTATTCCTGCCAGGCCAGAAATTCAGCAGCCCTACCCCCTACCCTGCTTACTGTCACTGTGGGCTAGCCAGGCTCTCTGTTATGTAAGCACAGCAGGGGCAAGGTGGGGAAACCGTGTGTGAGAAAGGAGTGGCATGGTGGCAGGTGGCCAGTGTAGGGTAGGAAGAGTGGGTACCCAGAGACCACTTGTTCAGAAGTTAACTCTTCTTCCCATCTGGCGTGAGTTACTCCATTGAAGGGTGCCAACAACAATAAAGTGAAGGAGATAATGTTAGATTATTTTCAGGGATGATTCTCCAAGGTGACAGCAGATCTTAAAACCAAAGAGCTGGGTCCTGGAAGAAGGGGTCTTAGACTATTAACTTCTGATGGAAGGACCAGGGTGGGAGAGACATGAGTTGGGGACTGAGAACATCAGGAGGACCCTGGGTATGAGGACCTTTGGGGATGAGGCTTCACCATCAGCTGGAAGAATCCATGTACGTGCCTCTGCAGTTAGTGGTACTGGGATGTTTAGTGTGACATCCTTGAGGGGAGAGCCACTGAAAAGAGGAACATTATTCACATTTTGCTGTATTCTTGTAGCTGTCCGTGTCTTAATAATTCAAGCGTTCAATAGATGTTTGAGGGCCAGGCACTGCTCTTGAGGTGCTGGAGATGTGGTGACAAGCCCAGATCCCTGACAAGCTTAATGGACAGTGAATGTGCAGCTGCTCACAAGGCCGCTGGTGAGGGCAGGTAGAAGGAAGTGCAGACCTTCTTAAATGCAGGTGTACGGGCTCTACATGAAAGAGCGTAATTAACACCACTGTATACTTAAGGTAGTAACAGCTTCTTCGTAAAGTAGCAAAACTAAGGATCTGTGGAAAAGTTGCTGGTGCAAGTGCTTTACAAACTTACTAGAGACTCAGCCTTGGATTTAGGACTTTAAACAAGAGTATAGGATGGAACAAAATTTTTGCAGTAAATGTAAAAAATGCTGTGTAGGAGGTAGGCGGCGTATAAGGATGCCCCAGCTGTAGGTTCTTTAGATTGTCTTTAGTATTTCCACAAGTAAGTTGTTTTTGATGCGTGTACTGGTATTGCTGGTAGATTTGAAGTGGAGTCTGGCAGCTTCTTCCGCACTCCCCTCCCACTAGCTTGTGTCAAGGTGTGACACCCTATACAGCAAAACTAGATGAACTTATGCCCCCAGGCGGTGGCTCTCAACTTTCATTATTAGTTTAGAAATTTTGGTCAGGCCGGGCGCGGTGGCTCACGCCTGTAATCCCAGCACTTTGGGAGGCCGAGGCGGGCGGATCACAAGGTCAGGAGATCGAGACCATGGTGAAACCCCGTCTCTACTAAAAATACAAAAAATAAGCCGGGCGCAGTGGCGGGCGCCTGTAGTTCCAGCTACTCGGGAGGCTGAGGCAGGAGAATGAAAGCGTGAACAGGAGGCGGAGCTTGCAGTGAAGCCAGGATCAGCGCCCTGCCTCCAGCTTAGGCTGACAGAGACTCAGTCTCAAAAAAAAAATTTTGGTCAGGTGCAGTAGCTCGCCCCTGTAATCCCAGCACTTTGGGAGGCATTGGTGAGGTGGATCACTTGAGGTCAGGAGTTCAAGACCAGCCAACAGGCCAACATGCAGGGAAACCCGTCTCTACTAAAAATACAAAAGTAGCCAGGCGTGGTGGCATGCCTGCTCAGTCCCAGCTGGGTTGGCTGAGGCAGAGGAGAATCACTTGAACCTGGGAGGCAGAGGTTGCAGTGAGCTGAGATCATACCACTGCACTCCAGCCCGGGCAACAGAGCGAGACTCTGTCTTTAAAAAAAAAAAAAAAAGTCATCTAAGCCCCAGTGAACCTCCTGGAAGGAGAGCTAGCCCTGGCCAGCTGTCTCCAAGGTGACTGGATGCTGCAGAAGAACTGGGACTGTCTTCTGCGGACTCGTGCCTCCTGGAGTTGTCAGAACACTGTCCTGTGTCTGTCTAGCCATGGGGTCTGCCATGAAATGCCTGTGGATCTGTCACTGGGTTGGTATTTTTAACTTTCGCTTGGGTGAAACTTGTTCATCATTTTAAATAAAGCAACATGATTTGGAGTTGTGTTTTTGGCATTGTTTTGTCCTTATTTTCTTTCTTACTCATTTGAAAGTCAATAGAATGTACTTTGTCAGCAGAACAGGACTTTTTAAAAATGTATTTATACTTTAAAACAAAGAATGGGGCACAAAAGTAAGACCCTGGGCCAGAAGCGTAGACGCACACCTATAATCCCAGCTGCCCGAGAGGCTGAGGCCGGAGTGTCACTGGAGCCCAGGATTTCGAGGCTGCAGAAAGCTATGATCATGCCTGTGGATAGCCACTGCACTCCAGCCTGAGCAACATAGTGAGACCCTGTCTTTTTAAAAAAAAAAGAAAAAAAAAAAAAAGACCCAGTCTCTTTAAAAAAAAAAAAAAAAAAAGGAAAGAAAGAAAGGTCAGCTGGTGCGAAAGCTCATGCCTGTAATCCCAGCATTTTGGGAGGCTGAGGCGGGCAGATTGCCTGAGGTCAGGAGTTCGAAACCAGTTGGACCAACATGGTGAAACCCTGTCTACTAAAAATAGAAAAAAAGTAGCCGGGTGTGGTGGTATGTACCTGTAATCCCAGCTACTCAGGCAGGAGTATCACTCGAACCCGGGAGGCGGAGGTTGCAATGAGCCAAGATCACGCCACTGCACTCCAGCCTGGGCAACAGAGTAAGATTCCATCTCAAAAAAAAAAGAAAAGAAAGAAAAAAATAGGCCCATACACTGACTGAAAGTTCCACAGTGGTCAAAAGCTAGTTGCCCATAAATAAAGCCTATTTCACTTTTTTTTTTTTTTTTTTTTTTGAGACAGAGTCTCGTGCTGTGTCACCCAGGCTGGAGTGCAGTGGCGCGATCTCGGCTCACTGCAAGCTCCGCCTCCCAGGTTCACGCCATTCTCCTGCCTCAGCCTCCGAGTAGCTGGGACTACAGGCGCCCGCCACCACGCCCGGCTAATTTTTTGTATTTTTAGTAGAGACAGGGTTTCACCGTGGTCTCGATCTCCTGACCTTGTGATCCGCCCACCTCGGCCTCCCAAAGTGCTGGGATTACAGGCGTGAGCCACCACGCCCGGCCACATTTTATAGTTGGGGGCTCTTTTCATCAACCACCACTAAAAGGAAATGCATGGCCCTTTTAATATCATGCAGTGCAGCAGAATTCAGCTCTCCCTGTTGCTAGGGGGTCTTGTTTGTATATCTTCATTTAAAAAGAAGCACTTCATCTCACATCTTGGTTTGTATCACAGATCAGCTCAGGCACTGTAATTTTCCCAAAAAAGTATTAAATGCATCCTCAGCAAAAACTGGAACCGTGTTTTTTTAACATTAGGCCTTATGTTTGGCATGATACCTGACATGCCCGTCTTGTGTTTATTTAAAATAACTAAAGAGTGGGTGGGGCGTGGTAGGAAAATATGTTTTTGGTTACAACGTGTTTATCTCAAAATCCACTGTTCAGCAACAGAGGCCTGGGAGGATCTGGAGAAACAAAAACAATAGCCTTCATTTCCTTCACTGCACCCTCCCACCCTGCATGCATTCTGGAATTGTGCGAAGAAGAAAGTCCGGTAGGAGGAATAGCGTTGACCAAGGACCTGCAGCTGAATTTCAGGTCTACAGGGACGCCTGTGTTGAAGACTGCTGGCCTCAGCGCCGAAGGGAGCATTCACTGGCTGGGATCTGGAGATGTCCTCTGCGAAAGTGCATTAAGGCAACCCTAAGGATTAAAAGCAACTCCTGACATGCCTATAAAAACGGCAGTGGCTAAACGTAATCCGGCTTTTCATTGTTTTACAAGGCAATCCAGGCTGCTGTTTCCATGAATCTTCCCGGGTTTGCTTGTCTCTCTGCATTCCCCAACTAGCACTGATATTTCCAAAATGCTCTAAGACGAACTGCTGTACCAAGGCCAAAGATGACAATCTCAGGGCACATCATACAGTATTTCAAATTGAACCTGAGTTAAATGTGCCCCAAAGCGTCAAGGCTGCCCAGGCTGGGCAGGGGTTGGCTCTCCTGTGCCTCCCAGAGGGTCAGGGCTCTGCCCCCCTACACCCCCGCTTACAGCCTGTGCGTCACCACCGGGGGCCGGAGGATGCCAGGGGCGGGGCGCGGGCGACGGGGGCTCCGCCCCGGGGCGGGGCGCAGCGACCGGGCGCGGCGGGCTCCCTCGGGGTCCCAGCGGGCCGGCACTCGGCGGCCGCGGCGCAATGGAGGCGCCGGCCGAGCTGCTGGCCGCGCTGCCTGCGCTGGCCACCGCGCTGGCCCTTCTGCTCGCCTGGCTGCTGGTGCGACGTGGGGCGACCGCGAGCCCGGAGCCTGCCTGCACGCCCCCGGAACCGGCGCCCCCGGCCGAGGCCACCAGGGCCCCGGCGCCGTCCCGCCCCTGCGCCCCCGAGCCGGCGGCCGCGCCCGCGGGGCCGGAGGAGCCTGGGGAGCCCGGGGAGCCTGCGGGACCGGGGGAGCCCGAAGGGCCAGGGGATCCCGCGGTGGCGTCAGCGGAGGCGGAGGAGCAGGCGGCGGAGGCGAGGCAGGTACGCACCGGGGCCCCCGCGGCCCTCTCCCCACCCCCGGGGCTCCAGCCGCCGCTGCCGTTCCCCGCCGAGCCAGGGAGCGGGACCGCAGCCTCCAGCCCAGGCTGCCCCCGGGAAGCGCAGAACCCTCGGCCCACAGGAAATGCAGGTCCCGCCATGCTAAGCCGCAGGCCCGCAAAGTCGCCGCCCTCCCCCAGAAAGTGTGGCGAGGGGCGACCCCGAAGGAGTTTGTTTGGAGGTGTTTTGCTCTCCCCTCACCTCGGCCTCTCCCGGCCCAGGGCGTGCTCCGCAGCTGCTGGCTCCCAGGCCTCGCGACCGGGACTTGGAATTTTGCTCCACACCCACCTCTGACCCCTCCCGCCCACCGGTTCCCAAATCCACGTGCCTATGGCTTATTTCAAGGCCTGCCATGAGAGTTATCTTGATGTTTAAAAAGTAGTACTTTCGGGGGGCGAGGGAGGAAAGCTGGCTTTTCTTTTTCAGTCAATTTGAAGTCAAGATTTCAGAGTCAGTGCTGTGGTGTTTTGTGAAGCCCGCAGGCTGAGACTGAAAGAAAAGGCACCCGAGCCCAGCAGTTCTTTTTATTGTCGTTTTAAGCTACACATCTCCTAACACCCTCCTACCCCCACTCCCCCGGGTTGTAGGTAAGCTGGGCCTGGAGTGAAGATGCAGGATAAAGCCCTCCTGGAACACCAGTGAGCACCCCAAAGCGGCCCTCCCTGCCTCTGCCCCAGGCCTCCCACCATGCTGTCCGTCAGCTCGGGCCCTGGCCACCCTGTCCTGCCTGTGGATATCAGGAGAGGAATCGGATTTCCCTCATCCACTCATCCTAGTCCCTACACTCTAGACTGGAAACCTGTGTGCTCATGTTCCCAGGAGTTCACCACGCTTGGCTGGTCCAGGCCACCGCCATGGTCTCCAGTCGGATTGTAATCCCTTGTTCTTACCCCTGAGCTCCTTTTCTTGGAAGGGAGGAGAGCCGGGATGCGCGTTGTCTGCGTGCCTACGTGCCCACTCTGTCCTGTGCTGGACACAATGGTTTACCCTGGAGAGAAGCCCTTCGGGGGAGGAGGAGGCAGCCAGGCTGTGCTCAAAGACATTTCTCTTTGCTGAGTAAGTGCGCCAGACCCCATCTGAGCAGGCGCTTTGCTTGACAAGTGGGTGACTAATTGTGTCATTAGAGAGGATTCTAACCAGCCCGTTTAATGGGGTGGGGGGTCGGGGGGCAGGCCCTGCCGTTCTTGCTTGAGGTGGGCTTGCAGACCTCAGGGGGTGATGGTGGAGGGGGACGGTTCGGACATGTGCTGACCTGTTGTGTTTGCTCCCATATTTGGGATTCCTGCCTCCGTCGAGGTCTCGCGGGAGCAGGAGAGGCCTTTAGACAGTTCTGGAGCCGTCATGCACCCTCAGTCAGTCAGCCCTGGCCTTACAGGGCTGTCCCTTTATCACCCACACCAGGCTCTGGACTGAAGTGCAGAATGTCCTTTAGCAGCGCCCTGTCTTATCTCAATCCTGTGGGGCACGACGCTTAAAGAACTTTATACAAGGCTTTCGGCTCTCAGCACATGATACCTACAGGAATAGGTTCATTGGTGTTTAAATAGGGCCCCTCGCATAATTTTCCTCTGTCTGGGTGAATGCACGTCCTCTGAGGCTGAATGGGTGCTCTGAAGGACAAGGCAGTTCAGGGGTTCACATGCCAGCCAGCCCCCATAACATAGGTGCCAGTGAAGATGACTTGAGGCTTGTGTTTGTCCTCCCAGTAAAGCACCCTCCAGAGGGAACCCACCCAACAGGAGAATTCAACTGAAGTTAGTGTCCTTCCCCTTTGGGCTCCAGTCCCCAGGCCTTCCTGAGCTGGCCAAAGCTCCCCCAAAACTCCTGCCTGCAAACATTAAGCCAGGTGCTGTGGGGACACAGATACTGTGTCATCCCACCCACTCCCAGTGGTGGCATTACTTAAGAAGCTGCTTAGAAATTGTCTTAATGAGCTTCAAGTCAGTGACAAGTAAAAAAAAAAAAAAAAAAAAGAAAGGAAAAGAAATTGTCCTGAAGTGTACTCCAGCATTTCCAAGAGCTTCCAGTGCTTTCTTCTGATGATCACACTGCTGGGGCTTGGAGGACAGATCAGGAAAAAGGCCCCCTGGGGAAGACAACTCAAATCGGGGTTGGGAAGTGGGGCGATGCCCTCTGCCAGCCTCCTTCTTCCTCCCTCCCTCCCTCCCTAAGCAAACCCCATCAACAGCAAGGGAGGAGGGTAACACCACCTGCTGTTAGCTCGGAAGTCACTGCCCTGGGGAGCAGCGTGTAACTCACCTCTCCCCTCCCTCTTCATTTTCCATTAACTGCTTCCTTTCTAATCCAGTCCTCTCCCTTCCCAAGGATGCCTGGGCTGGCTGGGGCAGCTGCTGCCACCGACTACAAAGCTGATTATTGAGAGGATCTCTCACCCTGGGAAGCAGCCTTCAGCTGCTGTTGGGGATCACTCAGGAGCGTCCCCTAGGTGCACGGTACCCTCTTTGGCCAAGGACAAAGTAGTGGGGAGGGGCCACTGTAGGCTGAGACCCTGAAAATGGACCAAAGAAATGGGGATGAGATCAGTGCAGCCTCCCCAGGGCAGCACAGGCCAGGGCAGGGAGGCTGAGGAGAAGCAGAAAGATACTGCTAGAACCTCTTTTTCTTTCTCTCCTAAGGATTAGCGAGGGGTGGGCTGTGAGGAAGCATTACAGGCAAGTCCTGTTCACACAAAGAATCATGAACCAACGAAGTCAAGAACAAGAGCTGGCCTCTTTTCAGGCCAGGACTCAGGGCTTTCTTGGTGCTCTTGTGTAGGTTGGGGTTTTAGGATTGCCAGGCCTCTTACCTAATGGAGTTGTGGATTCGAGGAAGGCTGGATGGTTGGATTCCCAAACAGTGGTCATTGGCAAAGCGTCAAGGGTCATTTGAATAGCACTAGAGTTAAATCTCTTGTCTGTGCCAGGACTCAAGTATCTCGGCACTTGGGGCCTATCTCTGCTCAAAGACAGACTAGAGGCCAGGCACGATGGCTGAAGCCCGTAATCCCAACATTTTGGGAGGCTGAGGTGGGAGGATCACCTGAGGTCAGGAGTTCGAGACCAGCCTGGCCAACATGGCAAAACCCTGTCTCTACTAAAAATACAGAAATTAGAAATTAGCCAGGCATGGTGGCGGGCGCCTGTAATCCCAGCTACTCAGGAAGCTGAGGCAGGAGAATCACTTGAACCCAGGAGGCTGAGGTTGCAGTTGAGCCAAGATTGTGCCATTGCACTCCAGCCTGGGCGACAGAGCGAGACTCTGTCTCAAAAAAAAAAAAAAATGACAGAGTAGGGACTTCCTGCAAGGCAGTGGGCCGGTGTCATGCACAGAGAGACTCTTCTAGATTTAATTGGGATTTAGGAGATTAAAGCAATATGACACATAAATACAATCTTGATCCTTGATTGGATTCTCGATCAGGGATGGGAGTAGGGAGCTATAAGAGACACACTGGAGATAATTGAGACATTTTTTAAATAAATGGGTGTGTTAGGTAAGCTTATTGAATCAACGCTGAATATTTTGTGTACAATACCGGCAGATGGCTGTGTAAACAATGTCCTTATCCTTAGGAAGATGCACAGTGAAACATTTTGGGATGACATGTCATGATTCAAATAGTTACAGGCACATTCACACACACAGTGTGGGTGTGTATGGAGAGAGAGAGAATGCAAAGATGGCAAAATGTTAACAACTGGTGAATCTAGGTGAAGGGTGTATGGTATTCATTGTATTATTCTTTCAACTTTTCTGTAGGTTTGGAATTTTTCAAAAGAGAATGTTGAAACAAAGAAGCCCAGTGGGAAATTTCTTGGGAAAGGGGTTGGTTTTTTAGCCACTCTGGTGGTGGTGGTCTGAGTGGGTAGCACAGCCTCCATCTGTCTGTCTTCACCATGTGACTTGGCCCTGGTCCCCTGAAGTCATCCTGCTGTCAGGTCCACCTGTGTCCTCTGCCCTCACCAACCTGTTCACCATAGGTGTGGGCTCTGGAAGCTGTGGAGACCCCAGCCTTCCCAGAATGACCCAGGGCGGGTGAACTTCCCCATCATCTGTCCTGTGTTTGTGATGGCAGTATGGTCCTACTTTCTGTTCTCTTAGCAAAATCTCAGAAGCCAAGTAGTGGAGGGCCAAGCAGATATTTGCCAGTTGTTTATATCACTTTAGGTCCTTGTCTTTAAGAAGCTTAGGCTGATATATCAAAATACCACAGACTGGGTTGCTTAAACAACAGGCATTATTTCCTACACTTTTGGAGGCTGGGAAGTCCAAGATGAGGTATTGGCAGATTCTGGTTTTGGTGAGGGCTCTCTTTTGGACTTGCAGACAGCCACCTTCTTGCTGTACTTTCACATGCCAGAGAGAGAGGAATGTCTCTTCCTCTTCTTATCAGAGCCCTCATAGCATCGTAGGGGCGCCACCATCGTGACCTCATCTAAATCTCACCTCCCAAAGGCCCCCACCTCCAAATACCATCACACTGGGGGTTAAGGCTTCAACAGATGGATTTGCAGGGGACACAAATATTTAGTCCAGAACAGGCCCAGCGACTTACTGGGGAAAAAAACTAGAAATAATCCAGATGTTCATTAATTAGCACATTGGATTCATTAGCACATTAGTATGAAATAAGTAAAAAGGTAGAACGTAAAATACTGCATTCACAATAATTATAATGATATGGAGCAGCTGAATAGAGAAGATGCCTTGGAGGGCTGTCAGTGGACTTCTATATTCAGTAGTTCCAGTGGGTATTTTTTTGTAAAGTTGTTTGAGCGCATAACTTAATTTTTTTCCACATATGAAAGAAGTCCAGGGGCTTCCCTAATAGCTAAACTTTGTTCTTTCCGAGAGAAAGAGTCTTGGTTACAGCCTCATGTCAGCTAGAATTTTCTGCTTAGCAAGGACTATGTTTTTAAAGAATATGTCTTGAGAAAAAAGCCACCTAGCTTTGGAGAGCTAGAAATGAAATGGTGAGCATGCAAACAGTTTCTGTTTTGTAGCCCTGCTCTTTCCCAGTCAGTCCAAACCACAGTGTGGGAGGAGGGAGACCAGCCTGGGCCTCTGGTGGACAGTCTTCCGGAGAAGTGCCAGATCCCTGATGGTTAGGAGTATTTCTGAAACAACCTGCATTTGGCCACACTGGGCTTGCCACTGTTAAGGACAGATGTATGGAACAGGACGAGGAGATCAGGTTCAGAAGCCCCTTCTCTAAGGGGGCCTCATGCAAAGCTCTTTCCAGCATTCTTTTTTTGTTTTTGAAATGGAGTTTTGCTCTTGTCACAAAGGAGTGCAGTGGCGCAATCTCAGTTCACTGCAACCTCCACCTCCCGGGTTCCAGCAATATTCCTGCCTCAGCCTCACGAGTAGCTGGCATTACAGGCATGCACCACTATGTTTGGCTAATTTTTGTATTTTTAGTAGAGATGAGGTTTTACCATGTTGGCCAGGCTGGTCTTGAACTCCTGGCCTCAAATGATCTTCCTGCTTCGGCCTCCCAAAGTGCTGGGATTACAGGCGGGAGCCATCACGCCCAGCCCTGTTTTCGGCATTCTTACTGCTTGCTGCTTGGTCAAAAGACTGGAAAGGGCCAAGCGCAGTAGCACTTTGGGAGGCCAAGGCGGGAGGATCACTTGAGTTATGGAAGTAGAGGCTGCAGTGAGCTGTGAAAGCACCACTGCACTCCAGTCTGGGTAGCAAGACCCTGTCTCAAAAAAAAGAAAAAAAAAGAAAAAACTGAAAAGGAAGCTGGAGGGTGCTGCAGCAGTCATTCTAGTCATTGTGTCCCTCGATGCGGGGCGGTAGAAGCGATGCTGTTTTCTTTTTCTTTTCTTCTTTTTTTTTTGGAGACAGAGTCTCCCTCTGTTGCCCAGGCTGGAGTGCAGTGGTGCAATCTCAGCTCACTGCAACCTCTGCCTCCTGGGTTCCAGTGATCCTCCTGCTTGCCTCCGCCTCCTGAGTAGCTGGGATGACAGGTGGCCACCACCACACCTGGCTGTGATGCTGTTTTCTGGACACAGGGTTACATTGGCTAAAAAATGGCTACATGAGATTTAATGGCTCAGAGAAAACCCATTGCAGGACTTATGGAACTTGTTTATCTTCAAATGTTGCCCCTGAATTGCCGTAGGACTTACAGAAGTGATTGTCCACTTTCCAGGCATCAGCTCCAGTGTTTCTGTTTGTTTTTTTCAATGTGTTCTTTTTTTTTTTTTTTTTTGACCTAGGGCCTCGGCTGGTCCAATGGTGTTGGGTTATCAGAATTTGTTGACATTAGTGTCACTAAACTTGATATACAACCCCCTACTGCTAAAGTTAACTGGCTTTAAAAAAAAAAAAAAAAAAAAAACAGGTTCTCACTCCGTCACCCAGGCTGGAGTGCAGTGGCACAGTCTCAGTTCACTGCAACCTCTGCCTGCTAGGCTCAAGCCATCCTCCTACCTCAGCCTCCCGAGTAGCTGGGACCACAGGCACGCACCACTACACCTGGATAAATTTTGTATTTTTTGTAGAGATGGGGTTTTGCCATGTTGCTCAGGTTGGTCTCAAAGTGCTGAGCTCAAGCAATCTGCCAACCGCTGCCTCCCAAAGTGCTGGGATTACAGGTGCGAGCCACTGCGCTCAACCCTTCAGCTCCAGTTTTGTGGCCTGTGTATGTGTGTATTTAATGTTTTCAAGTGAGAACTCCTTGCACACATTTATAACCCGCTGACCAACCTGACGTCTGGGTGAGACAACCCTGGCAGATTCTCAGCAAGGGCCTTCTTGTGTGATGACCTTGGTATTAATCGCTTTTCTCCTGGCGTGATTCTTATTTGCTGAGGACTCAGAGTCTGAGATAAATCTTGCTGTTTTGAAACAAGGTCTGGTTCTGTCACCCAGGCTGCAGTGCCGTGGTGCAATCTCAGCTCACTGCAACCTCCACCTCCTGGGCTCAAGCCGTCCTCCCACCTTAAGAGAAGAAAATGCCACCAGCCCAGTGGGGTTCTGCTGGAGATCTACTATGGAGTAGCAAACCCTACTCCATAGTCAAGTCAGCCGTTAGCCTTTCATGAAGTTATTCCTATGGTGAGGGCTCCTCAAGATATATGTGTGTGTGTGTGTGTGTGTGTGTGTGTGTGTGTTTTAAGAGGGAGTGTCGCTCTGTCACCCTGGCTGGAGTGCAGTGGCGCAGTCTCAGCTCACTACAACCTACCCCTCCCAGGTTCCAGCGATTCTCCTGCCTCAGGCTCCCAAGTAGCTGGGATTACAGGCGCCTACCACCACGTCCAGCTAATTTTTGTATTTTTAGTAGACACAAGGTTTCGCGGGTTACAGGCCAGGCTGGCCTCAAACTCCTGCCCTCAAGCGATGCACTTGCCTTGGCCTCCCAAAGTACTGGGATTACAGGCGTGAGCCACTGCACCCGGCCCTCAAGAGATTTTAAAAACTGACCACCTGCCTTCTTCTTCTTTTATTTGTTTATTTAGAGAACCAGGCTGGGGTGCATTGGCACAATCATAGCTCACTGCAGCCTTGACCTCTTGGGCTCAAGGGGTCCTCCTGCCTCAGCCTCCTGAATAGCTGGGACTGCAGGTGCACACCACCACACCCAGCTAATTTTTTAACTTTTTGTAGAGATGGTGTCTTGCTGTGTTGCCCAGGCCTGGTCTCGAACTCCTGGCCTCAGTCCAGCCTCCTGCCTCTGCCTCCTGAGGCTCTGGGATTACAGATGTGAACTGCTGTGCCCAACCCTTATCTTCTGTTACTATATTTAAAGCTGGTCGTGGTCAAAATTGTTCAACCTGGTTTTCCCCAATAAAATTATGCCATTTTCTCCAACCCTCTTCCATCGGATTTTATTCATCTCTTCGTTTTCTTCTCTGTCATATATTTTCTCTATCCCACAATGTAGCGCCTAGAATTCGACCTGATATTCCCTGACAGGGGTTGCGGAGAGGACAGATTGCTGCCCAAGAGTGTTTTGTCTTTTTTTTTTTTTTTTTTTTTTCCTTTTTGTGGAGAACGGGGTCTCGCTATATTACCCAGGCAGGTCTCGAACTCCTGGGCTCAAGCTGTCCTCACCGCGCCGGCCCCAAGAGTGTTTTGTTGTTGTTGTTTTCCTTTTTTGTTTTTTAAATGAAGCTTTTGATGTCCTCTAAATCCTCTTTGTAGGAACTTGCCAAAAACTGTTAATCTGATAGGATTGAATCTGGCATGCTCCAGTCATCTGAGCAAGAGAGTTTGTTTAGGGCTTGTGAATGTGCCCTTGATTGGGATGTGAGGTTGGAATGCAGGACGACGCTTTTAGTCTGGACATTGGAACACAGCGGTCGGCCCTAGGCTGGGGTGGGGCCCGGATGGGGTCATGCTCCTTGCAGAAACAGTGATCTGGTCTCTCCCCAGACACCCCCACCTGCAACATACTCCCTCCTTGTCAGCTGCTTCCCCAGCACACTCCCTCTGCTCTTTGCCCTGCTAGAAGAGCTCATGCCCATACTATCAACTGCAGGACTCCTGGACCAGGCCCGCCTTGCTGCCTTCCAGAGCACACCTGCCGCCCCATCCTCCTGATCAACAGCTGATGGTGCCCACATCTGTACGCCCAGCTCTCGCCTCCCCTGAGCTCCCTGGCCCCTGGCTTGTCTATGTGCACCTCAGCCCAGCACGCTGACCAGTGCCTCATTTCTGCTGCCCTCACCCGGCATTCCTCATCTCATCCCGGATCCACCCCCAACGCTCAGCTGCTCAGACCAAAGGCCCAGGCTCGTCCTTGTCGTCCTGCCTCCCTCTCGCCCTGAAGACCTGCTGTCTGCAGTTCTGGTCACCTCTCTCCAGAGTGTGTCCCGAGAGCAGCCCTCCCTCCTCCCATCTTTCTGGCGCCTGCTTCCGTGGCTGTTCGGTGACCTCCTCCCTGGTCTCCCTGTTTCCCATCCTCCCCACCCCTGCCAGGCTCTCCCAACAACCAGCATGACCTTCCTAGCACAGCACCCATAACAGCCCCTGCTCACAGCCCTCCACGTGCAATTCCAAACGTCCCACAGCCCCAGGCCCAGGAGCACCCTGCCTACTCGGGCTCTACTCCCAGCCCTCTGCGGCCACAGATTCCTTTCTGGTGCTTAGACCTGCCAGCCCTGCATCCACGTCAGGACCCTGCCCAGCACACCCCTCCCTGCCTGAGCCTCCACGCAGTCAGTCCTCACCTCTCTCCTCTCCGTGTCCTTGCCCCAGTGAGCGGATGTAAAGTACCCCGCCCCACCACTCCCGCCCCGCCCACTCTCTCTCCAGTGCATCGTCGCGTTGGGCTTTCTTCATAGCCCTTCGTCCGGTCTGAGGTCATCTTTTATTTCAGTGCGCGTTGTCTGCCGCAGTGGAACGCCTGCTCCGGAGAGCGGGGCCCTTGCCCGCCACGTCCCAGCTCCTGCAACAGGCCCGCACGCCGTAGGCACCTGTTGAGTAAATACACCGCAATGCCACAAAAAGAAAGAACGGAAATCGCTGTGGGCTCCTGCCTAGAGGCAGGGCCTGTCTCTTTGTCTCCCACCTGGGGCAGCAGGAAGGCATCTTGCTTCTCTCCCTGCCCAGGCCTCTAGCCCAGTGCTCTGCACAGCCGCCTGCAGTTCTTGCCCTCGAGCTGGGTGTTACGCCTCAGAGAGGAAGACTGCTCGGTAAGGTAGTGAGTTCCCTGTGCCGGAAGTGTTCAAACAGAGATGGATACCAGCAGTTCATCCCAGGTTCCCTCAGCAAGTGTTTTTCCTTAGGCGGAAGCCACATTAGGTCAGTGGTTTTCCAACATTTTCTAAAACACTGGATCCTGGCCGTGTCTGGTGGCTCATGCCTGTAATCCCAGCACTTTGGGAGGCTGAAGCGAGCAGATCACCTGAAGTCAGGAGTTCGAGACCAGCCTGGCCAACATGGCAAAACCCAGTCTGTACTAAAAACACAAAAAGCCAGGTGTGGTGGCGCATGCCTGTAATCCCTACTTGGGACTAATCAGCTACTTGGGAGGCTGAGGCGGGAAAATCGCTTGAACCCAGGAGGTAGAGGTTGCAGTGAGCCGAGATTGTGCCACTGCACTCCAGCCTGGGTGACGGCGTGAGACTCCGTCTCAAAAGTAAATAAATAAAAAATAATAATAAAACACTGGATCCCTTCTTGCCTCTTCAGTGTCACATGGAAGCCCAGGACATAAAGCAAAAACAGAGCTGCTCCGGGTGGCAGTCTAGGCTCCTTTTACTCTGTCTGCTCCTCCTTGCAGCAGTCTCTGCAAACCTAGAGTAGAGTTAAAGGGCCTCCAAATCAGGTCCTGTGATCTTAGGGGACCCCTGCCCAGACAGAGGAAGGAGAGGGGTGCAGAGGTGAATGTGGAACGACAGATCACGTTCCTGAGGCCATGGTGCAAACAGCACCCCGAGTCCCAGCCCACCACCCCCACCTAGTGGCACCCCCGGTTCTTAGCCATCAAGGAGAGAGACCTCACCCAATCTGATGGCAGGAGAATCTGGAAGTAGAACTTGGAGAAACAGAGATTATTATATTGAAATTGAACAAGGTTGGGCAATGTAGGCAGGTGGCATGGGTTTTGAGCAGGAAAAGCATTATGAAGCTAGCATTTGAAGATATTCTTAAAGCTGGATGAGGGCTGGGTGTGGTGGCTCATGCCTGTAATCCCAGCACTTTGGGAGGTTGAGGCAGGAGAATGGCTTGAGCCCAGGAGTTTGAGACCACCCTGAGCAACATAGTGAGACCCAATCTCTTCAAAAAATAAGAAAACTAGCTGGGAGTTGTGGCACACGCCTGTGATCCCAGCTACTTAGGAGGCTGATGGTGGAGGATTGCTTAAGCCCAGGGAGGTTGAGGCTGCAGTGAGCCATGATTGAAACACTGCACTCCAGCCTGGGATACAGAATGAGACCATCTCCCAAAAGAGGATGAATTGGAGGAGAGCAGATGTAGGTGCCACATGAAGTCATCGAGTAGTTGTAGCAGGAGAACAGAGAATAAAGGGGTGAAGCCAGAAGCCTGTTGGAGTGAAGGGGAGACTCTAGAATTCAGAATAGAAGGGAAGTCAGTGCTGGGCACGGTGACTCATGCCTGTAATCCCAACACTTTGGGAGGCCGAGGCGGGCGGATCACTTGAGGTCAGGAGTTTGAGACCAGCCTGGCCAATATGGCAAAGCCCTGTCTACTAAAAATACAAAAATTAGCTAGGGGTAGTGGCGTGCACCTGTAATTCCAGCTACTCGGGAGGCTAAGGCAGGAGAATCTCTTGAACCCGGGAGGCAGAGGTTGCAGTGAGCAGAGATCGCACCATTGCATCCCTGCCTGGGCAACAGAGCGAAACTCTATCTCAAAAGAAAGAAAAAAAAAAGGAAGGAGATCAGGTTGGAATCAACATTCCCAGGCCATGTTAAGGTGTCAGAGATGGTGTGGCTGCCAAGAAAAACTGGACAAGTGAGGGGGTCGGTTTGAGACTTGGGTTTCTAGGTTCTGGACAGAAGTTCCTGGGACATGTCTCATCCAGGTGCAAATACGGATTTAGAGAGTGGAGCCTGCGTGTCCCCAGCCTGGAGTTGTAGTTTGGAGGAGGAGATGGCTGAGTTGTTTTGCTAGGTGTGGAGGAACAGTGGTGACCCCTGCCCCAGCCTGTCCTCCCTGCCCACCACCAAGCCCCCGGAGCTGATGCCAGCTGGGCTTTGCTGCTCGCCCTGCAGCTGATGCTCCCCCAACCCCCATTGCAAAAGATGAGCAGCCGATTGGCTAATGGAGTCCTTCTGGAAGGAGTGAGAGCATTGTCAGGCACTCTGGAGGCAGCCCTGGGCCTGGCCCATTCTGGGGTGGGGAGGCCTTTTGTCGCCTTCCTGTTATTTCCGTCCTTGCCTGCTGCAGGCAAGGGAGGGACAGATGCCCTCTCGGGAGTTAGGAATGGCCTGCCTCCTGGAGCCACTGTCCTCTAAAGTCATTCTGGATTAGCCATTGGGATTGGTGCAGCACAGCAGGCAGCAGCTCTGGTGGCCACAGGGCCACAACAGACCCTCTTTGCACTGCCCCGTAGCAGAACCATCTCCTTGGGCAGCTGACACACAGACAGAAATCTGTCTCTATCACTGTCTGTCTCTCTGTTAGTGTTTCTCTCTCTCCCCCCGCCTCCCTTCTCTTATCTAGCCTTCTCTTCTCTCACCTCCCACCTCCCCTCTCTCCCTCTCCCGACTTCAGCACTTTGCATCACGCTTGAATCAGTTTGAATCAGCCAGGGCAGCCATAAATGGCAGGGTGCAGCCTGCAGGGCATGAGCTTGGTTCACTGTCTCTCCCAGCCACTGCAGCCTGGCCGGGCCCCTCAGCTTGGCCTCCGGGGCACCCTGGTCCTAGGCTCCTGGCACTGGGGAGGCTGTCAGGAGGCACGTCCCCTTTGCCTTCCCCCTCCTGCCTCCACCTCCTCCATGGGAGAGAAAAGCTGAATTAGAAAATTATCCCAGAACATGACATTAAAACGTGGTCTCTATTCAGTCATAAAATGCTGAGGCTCTGGTCAGTGAAGTGATGGAGCTTGGGCTCAGCCCAGCCTGCCCTGGGGACCAACCAGCTGCCTGTCTCAGTTCACTCTTTCCATGAAATTGATTGACTTTCGTCAGAAACATGATGTATTCGTTTGCCAGGGCTGCTACAACAAAACACCACAGACTGGGCACCTCCAGCAACAGATGTTTCTTTTCCCAGAGTTCTGCAGACTGGAGGGCCAAGTTCAAGGTGTCCGCAGGTTTGGGTCCTCCTAAGCCCTATCTCCCTGGCTTGCAGTTGGCCTCCTTCTCTGCCTCCTCACATGGTCTTTCCTCCGTGCACTCACAACCCTTGTGTCTCTGTGTGTGTTCCAGTTTCCTCTTATAAGGAAGCAGTCCTTGGGTGAGGCCCACCCTAATGGCCTCATTCTAACCTAATCACCTCTTTAAAGGCCGTGTTTCCCAATAGAGTCAGGCTGAGATGTAGTTGGGGCTAAGGCTTCAGCATATGAATTGGGGCATGGAACACAGTTCAGCCCATGAGCCGAGTAGCCTGAACACTCCTGGGACCAAGGGCATGGACAGGAACTCCGCAGTGATGAGGGCCTTGGGTGAGGTTTGAGTCAGCGCTCGAGCAGCTGCTCTGTTCCGTTTCCTTTAAGACCCCAGGAAGAATCAGCTGCATACTCTGTTGGGTTCCTGCCGCCTCCAGGAAATGATCCTGGTTGCGCCCAGCATGGCACAGCTGCCTCATGGTGGGAAGGACTCAGACCATGAGACCCTGGAGAGATTGCCTTTGGCCGGCCACACCTTTACTGATTCATTCAGCGCTGAGCTGAAGACCAGATGCCTTTAGCATCGCAGTGGGGGCCTTTACCGTCTCTCCCCTGAGCCCCGTACCCTCTTCTCATAGTTCCTCCTGCCTCTTCTCTTGCCCCTATTGCGATCCTCCCACCGCAGTCTCCCAGGTGCGCTCTCATTCTGTTTGTCCCTATTTATTTTTTTGTTTGTTAAAAAATTTTGTATTGATACCTGTTTTTTATTTTTATTTATTTTTTTAGAGGCAGGGTCTCCCTCTGTCACTCAGTTGGAGTGCAGTAACACCATCATAGCTCACTGCAGCCTCAAACTCCTGGACTCAAGCGATCCTCCCACCTCAGCCTCCCAAGTGCCTGGGGCTACAAGCACATGCCACCACCCCCCCACCCCAGCTAATTTAACTTTTTGTAGAGATGAGGGGTCTCACTTCATTACCCAGGTTGGTCTCGAACTCCTGGCCTCAAGCAACCCTCCCACCTCGGCCTCCCAAAGTACTGGCATTACAGGTGTGAGCCACCGCGCCTAGCCTTGTTTGTCCCTGTTTGAAAGCTTCAGGTGGTTTCTCACTTCCTGAAGAATGAAACCAAATGCTTTAGTGTCCTGTATATGATCTCTGTGGTTGCAGACCCTGCATTTCTACGCAGTTTCTTTTCTTTCTTTCTTTCTGTATTTTTAGTAGAGACGGGGTTTCATTGTGTTAGCCAGGATGGTCTCGATCTCCTGACCTCGTGATCCACCCACCTCGGCCTCCCAAAGTGCTGGGATTACAGGCAAGAGCCACCGCACCTGACCTCTTCCTTTTTTCTTTTTGAGACACAGTCACGCTCTGTCACCCAGGCTGGAATGCAGTGGTACAATCTCGGCTTACTGCAACCTCTGCCTCCCGGGTTAAAGAGATTCTCCTGCCTCAGCCTCCCGAGTAGCTGGGATTACAGGCAGGCACCACCACGCCCCGCTAATTTTTTATTTTTTTAGTAGAGGGGGGGGTCTCGCCATGTTGGCCAAGCTGGTCTCGAACTCCTGGCCTCAAATGATCCACCTGCCTTAGTCTCCCAAAGTGCTGGGATTACAGGCAGTAAGCCACCACACCTAGCCTCTGCACACTATTTCTGACCATGTCACACCCACCCTGCAATCATACCCAAGTCTGTGGAGTCATTGGAAGAGCCGAGGTGTTCCGTGCCTCCATGCCTTTACATGGGCTGTACACTCCGCCCAGATTCCCTTCTCTCTGCATCTGCCTGGCAAGCCCATCTTGGACCCAGTATGACTTTCTCATCCACTCTAAGGCCTTGCCTGCTCCCCGCAGACACAGCTGAGCTCCCTTTCCTCCAGGCCCCCACCGTGCACATTCCTGAAAACATAGCTGCAAACTTGAATGTGCCAAAGCGGAAGGAAAGACAGACGTGCCATGAGGGAGGCACGAAGGTGAAATCCTTAGTGCCAGCTCTCTGTTGGGCACAGCCTTAGACAATGGAGCTCTGGTATTTCGCATGAGGTTTTGCTTTATCCCTTCCCATCCCGTTGCACACACACCTGAGGCTGAAGAGCCACCCCTTGCGGAAGGGTTTGTGTCTTTGTCTCCATTGCACTGTGTCTGAAACTGGCACTTCTTACTACTGGAGTTAGCACTTTCACTTTTCTGTTGTGTACACACTTTTATAAAATCAGGGCAAAATGAAATCAACGCTGGTGTTTTTTTTGTTTTGTTTTTGAGATGGAGTTTCGCTCTTGTCGCCCAGGCTGGAATGCAATGGCGTGATCTTGGCTCACTGCAACCCCCGCCTCCCAGGTTCAAGCGATTCTCCTGACTCAGCTTCCCAAGTAGCTGGGATTACAGGCGCCTGCCACCACACCCAGCTAATTTTTTAGTAGACACAGGGTTTCACTTCGTTGGCCAGGCTGGTCTCGAACTCCTGACCTCAGGCAATCCACCCACCTCAGCCTCCCAAAGTGCTGGGATTACAGGCATGAGCCACCGTGCCCGGCCCCCATTATTTCTTTAAAAAGTAAAACACAGCCGAGAGCATGGAGGCTGAGGCAGGCAGATCCCTTGGGCCCAGGAGTTCAAGACCAGCCTGGGCAACATGGCAGAACTTCATCTATACCAAAAATAAACAAATTAGCCAAGCCTCGTGGCCTGTGTCTGTAGTCCCGGGTACTAGGAAAGCTGTGGTAGGAGGATTGACGGAGCCTGGAAGGTCAAGGATGCAGTGAGCCGAGATGGCATCACTGTAACCCCAGCCTGGGTGACAGTAAGACCCGGTCTCAGTAATAACAATCATAATAATTGGAATTTGTTCAGTTATTATTAGTATATTCTCTAAAAGCCTAACAAGTTACCCAGGTAAAAGAATGTTATTTCCAGTAGAAGCCCAGGTGTGGGGTTCTGGGATGCCTCCATGGGGTGCAGTTTGATAACTACTCTTAAAAAAAACGTTCCGCCGGGCGCGGTGGCTCAAGCCTGTAATCCCAGCACTTTGGGAGGCCGAGACGGGCGGATCACGAGGTCAGGAGATCGAGACCATCCTGACTAACACGGTGAAACCCCGTCTCTACTAAAAAATACAAAAAACTAGCCGGGCGAGGTGGCGGGCGCCTGTAGTCCCAGCTACTCGGGAGGCTGAGGCAGGAGAATGGCGTGAACCCGGGAGGCGGAGCTTGCAGTGAGCTGAGATCCGGCCACTGCACTCCAGCCTAGGCGACAGAGCGAGACTCCGTCTCAAAAAAAAAAAAAACAAAACAAAACAAACAAAAAAAAACGTTCCATGGCTATCCAACCCTTGACCTCGGTGGAGCTGAAATTTGATGCAGGCAAATTTGAGATGTTCTTGGCCTGCAAAGGGTGAATATGGTGAGTGGTGGACAGGAGAGGTGTCAGTGAATGGTGGACACGGTGGTCCAGGGGCTGTGGGAGTTGGAATGGAGCGGCTCTTAGGCAGGATGGAACGGCCTCAAGACAAGCACACGGTGGGAAGGGGCCTCTCCAATGAGCCTCTCCACCCGGGCCCACTCTAGGCTGCTGACTGCTCTGGGCCCAGAGGGTCCTTGTCCCCCAAGCAGAAATTGGGCTCCTGGGCCTATGCCCTTGCCCATCCAGATAAGTAGATGGAAGGGGGAGGGTTTGACTGCCCCGGCTGGGGCCACAGGATTCAAGGGACAACTTCCAAAAGAATAGGGGATTTCTGCACAGACAAAAAACAAAATAAATGGCCAATTCAGCAGTGTTTTCAAACTTTTTTTTTATTAGGTGTCACTATAAGAAAGAAATTTTAAATTACCTCCTGTATATAAAGTCACACAACTACATCAGAAGTTTTTTGTTGTGTTGTTATTTTGTTTTCTTTTGTTTGAGATAGGCTTTCACGCTTTCACCTAGGCTGGAGTGCAGTAGTGTGACCTCGGCTCACTGCAGCCTTGACCTCCTGGGCTCAAGTGATCCTCCCACCTCAGCCTCAGCTGGGACCACAGGCACATCCCACCATGCCCAGCTAATGTTTGTAATTTTTTTGTAGAAATGAGGTTTTGGCCAGGCGCAGTGGCTCACGCCTGTAATCTCAGCACTTTGGGAGGCCGAGGCGGGCAGATCACAAGGTCAGGAGATTGAGACCATCCTGGCTAACACCGTGAAACCCTGTCTCTACTAAAAATACAAAAAAAATAGCCAGGCGTGGTGGTGGGCGCCTGTAGTCCCAGCTACTCAGGAGGGTGAGGTGTGAACCCGGGAGGCGGAGCTTGCAGTGAGCCCAGGTTGCGCCACTACACTCCAGCCTGGGTGACAGAGCAAGACTCTGTCTCAAAAAAAGAGAAATGAGGTTTTGACATGTTGCCCAGGGTGGTCTCAAACTCCTGTGCTCAAGCAGTCCACTTACCTCAGCCTCCCAAAGTGCTGGGATTACAGGCGTGAGCCACAGCGCCCGGCCTCGTCTTCTGTTTCATTCTGGGATACAGGGGTGTCCCCAGAGTCTTAGTGCAGTTTTAATAACTTCAGACGTTTAAATGTACAAACCTACAAAACATCAGTTGAATATTTACTCATTTAAATTTCTTTTCCACTTAGTTTCCTGACAGTCAAGTGCTAGATTTTTCATTTTAATTCTCTGCATGTGCCAGTGTCTGGATGGACAGGCAGGCAAAGGAGCCCTTACCTGGGTTAACTGACCTCCCTTGAGGTCAGTGGCCTGATTGTCATCTCCCTTGAGGTCACATGTGCACCAAATCCAGTTCTTTAGAACATGGTGAGGCTGGAATCACCAGTGTTACCTTTTCTTGTTGCTGACCAACAGTCGATAAAAGGTTTTTCGAAGTTTGAAAACCAACTAGAGCCATGTATCGCACTGGGGGGGTATTGTAAGAATCTGAGTAAGAAATATCAAGGTATTTTAAATGTAAATAACCTTTCAAATGTCATTTTTTTGTACATTTGTAGTGTCTATACTCCTGAAGTTATTAAAGCTTCAAACTTCACCAAGACTTTGGTAGCCCATTTTTTTTTTTTTTCCACAATACTAGTAAGGCCTTCTCATTTGCTTTCCTGACCCAGCAATGGGTCACGACCACAGCTTTTTAAAAATCAGACTTCCAGGCCGGGCGTGGTGGCTCACACCTGTAATCCCAGCACTTTGGGAGGCCGAGACGGGCGGATCACCTGAGGTCGGGAGTTCAAGACAAGCCTTACCAACATGGAGAAACCCCATCTCTACTAAAAATACAAAAATTAACTGGGTGTGGTGGCACATGCCTGTAGTCCCAGCTACTCGGGAGGCTGAAGCTGGAGAATTGCTTGAACCCGGGAGGTGGAGGTTGCAGTGAGCCAAGATTGCGTCATTGCACTCCAACCTGGGCAGCAAGAGCGAAACTCCATCTCAAAAAAGAAAATAAAAATCAGACTTCCAAAGTGAAGTACAGTTTCGTGTGTGTGTGTGTGTGTGCGTGCGTGTGTGTGAGACAGGGTCTCATTCTTGCCCAGGCTGGAGTGCGGTGGCACCCCCATGGCTTACTACAGCCTCAACCTCTTAGGCCCCAGCGACCCTCCTGCCTTGGCCTCTCAAAGTGCTGTGATTACAGGTGTGAGCCCCTGTGCCTGGCCCAAAATCTAAATGTATACCAGCCTCTCTCTGGTCAGGAGGGCTTGGGCACGTCAGCTGATACCGGGTCCTCTGGGGATACGGATCTGCCCCGGCTCATGGACTCCTCGCCCTGGAGTGCAATTATTTGTTTGTCTTTCCTACTGGACTACGAGCTCCATAAGGCAGGGACTGTGCTCATTGTTGCTGTTGTTTATCATTTAATCTTTGTGTCCCTTGCACATAATAGGAGAACTGGCCTCCTGTCTATTCTTGATATTGGGCTTATTTCTGGGGCCCTGCCCTGAATAGGTCAGTGGCTGTTTGTCAGTCATTAAAGAAAGACATCAACCATGAGAAAAACCAACTGTTTTTCTGTTCATGCACATAACACTCCACAGAACCCTTCACTTCTGATACCGAATATGCAGGCAGCCTCACCCCTACAAGCAGCGCATTCTCCAGCCACCCAGATGCCAAATGTGTGTCCTCCACTTCAACCCTGACCCTAACTCCCCGGAATCAGGGCAGACCCCACAGGTCAGGGCCCAGTCCCACAGACTGCCCCCCACTTCAGGGGCCCATCACACGTATCAGGTCCCCTCGTTCCTCACACTTTGGTCCTACTTGGCTACAACTCAGGGGTTCCACGAACCCCTCCTCAAGTTCAGTACTTGCTATGGCGTCCCACAGAGCTCAGGGAAACACTTACGTTAACTGGTTTATTAGAAAGGAAATGATAAAGGCTACAGATGAACAGCCAGATGGAGGTACCTAAGTAGAGTGAGGTCCAGTAGGTCCTGGATGCAGCAGCTTCTGTCCCCATGGAGCTGGGGTATGCCACTCTCCGTGCACGGGAATGCATTCAGCAGCTTGGAAGCTCTCCGAACCCTATTGGGATGTTGACGGAGGCCTCATCACATAGGCGTCATTGATTCTTAACTCAGTCTCCAGCTCCTCTCCAGTCTCTGGAGGAAGCTGGGTGGGGGCGGGGCTGAAAGTTCCAAGCTTCTCATTGCAGCTTGATCTGTCTGGTGATCAGCCCACCCAGGAGCCCACCCGGAGTCACCTCATTAGAACAAAAGACACTCCTATCACCCAGGAAATTCCAGCGGATTTAGGAGCTCTGTGCCAGGGACTGAGATCAAAACCAAATGTTAGAACAAAACATGCTCCTAGCACCCCTGTAACTTAGGAAATTCAAGGGATTTAGGAGCTCAGTGTCAGGGCTGGGCATGGTGGCATGCACCTGTGATCCCACTCCAGAGGCAGAGGCAGGAGGATCGCTTGAGCCCTGGAGGTCGAGACTGCAGTAAGCTGTGATTGCACCACTGCACTCCAGTCTGGGTGACAGAGCAAGACCCTGTCTCAAAAGACAAACAGACAAAATAAAAACTGTGTCAAGAACTGGGGGCAGAAATATATATATTTAGGATGTTACGGTCGTTCTTTCTACTTTTTTTTTCCCAAGTGATCCTTCTGCCTCAGCCTCCTGAGTAGGTGGGATCACAGGTGCGTGCCACCTATGCACGGCTAATTTTTAAATTTTTAGTAGAGGCGAGGTGTGTACTATGTTACCAGGCTGGTCTCGAACTTCTGGGCTCAAGCCGCCCTCCCACCTCAGCCTCCCAAAGTGCTGAGATTGCAGGCATGAGCCCCCACACCTGGCCTCTTACTTTTTCTTTTTTTTCCCTCTTTTTTAGAATATATAAGAAAATAAAGAAAAAATGGGGTCTTTGGATCTCACTGTCCAAAGATCTCAATGTCCATTAGCATTTAAAAAATATATTCAGTCATTCATGCATATTAATGGAAAGTCCAAATTATACTGAAATGTGTAAGATGGAAAGGAAAAGCTGCCCCCCAGTCTCCTCTCCCGAGAGGTAGCCACTGCTGACGGTTTCTCGTGGGCCCTTCCAGAAAACAAACTTCTTCTCTGCATTTTCAAGCACATGCATCCCCTTCCACTTTGCCACTTACAGCAAGATGACTGTGCTGCTCACGTGGGGCTGCTGCTTGCATTTTTCCCTCAGTGTATCTTGATGCACTTTTCACATCAGTACCTATCAACGCCTCCTTTTTTCTTCTTTTATGAAGATGGAGTCTTGCTGTGTCACCCAGACTGGAGTGCAGTGGCACGATCTCGGCTCACTGCAACCTCTGCCTCCTGGATTTAAGTGATTCTCCTGCCTCAACCTCCCGAGTAGCTGGAGTTAAAGGCACCTGCCACAATACCTGGCTAATTTTTTTGTGTTTTCAGTAGAAACAGGGTTTTGCCATGTTGGCCAGGCTGGTCTCGAACTCCCAACCTCAGGTGATCCACCCACCTCGGCCTCCCAAAGTTCTGGGATTACAGGCGTGAACCACTGTGCCTAGCCCCCAATTCTGTCTTTTCAACTGCACGCTGTCAGAGTCATTATACACAAATCCTGATGAGCATTTCTCCAGTCTGGAGCAGATGCCTAGAAGTGAGTTTGCTGTGTCAAATGGAGCGGCTCCTCTTCCCGCCCTCTGAAGAGGCCTGCTTACCCCAACCTCAGCCACAAAGATACTTTGCTGTGCAAAATTTGGGAAATGTCAGGACACCCAAGCACCACTTCGCCATAGATAGCACTGAGTCTCTGCGTACAAACTGCTAAACGGGGAAGAGACCCTGTCACCTGTGCAGCTCCCCTCAGGTGGCATTTTGTGTAGTCAAGAGAGTGGCACAGTGGCTCACTCCTGTAATCCCAACACTTTGGGAGACCGAGGCAGGTGAATCACCTGAGGTCAGGGGTTCGAGACCAGCCTGGCAAACATGGCGACACGCCATCTCTACTAAAAACACAAAAAAATTAGCAGGGCGTGGGTGGCGGGCGCCCATAATCCCAGCTACTTGGGAGGCTGAGGCAGGAGAATCGCTTAAACCCAGGAGGCAGAGGTTGCAGTGAGCTGAGATCGCGCCACTGCACGCCAGCCTGGGCAACAAGAGCCAAAACTCTGTCTCAAAAAAAAACTCAGAAAAAAACAAAAAACAAACAAAAAGTCACTCAGAGGAGCTCAAGGTCCCTCTGGGTTTGCCACTTCCGACCCGCCATGGGGCTTGTAAAACCTTTGCCTCCCAGCACAGCTCCATGTTTTGTCAGGAGCCTCCCCGTGAGCTGCCAGCGCTGGCTGGGCTCCATGGATCAGCTGGGGCTACCCATTCATTCATTTCCACATCTACCCACTGGGCTTCCAAGTTGAAGTTCCTGGGGCCCCGTGTCCCCTCCCCACGACCTTCAATCCCACAGAGCCCATGGGCACGGCACGTCGCTCTCATCCTCTGACATTCCTGCATGCTGAAGTCACTTCTTCCTTCCACCAAGGCCATCCCGGGCCATTCCTCCGATCATCTGTTTATTGTGTCTCTGTGTGGGAGAGAACTGGCTGAAGAGGTGGGGCTCCAGTTTTGGAACATGGACACTGAGAGAGTTGGGGATGGAAAACAACATAGAAGGAAGCAAAGGCAGAGGCTGCGATGGCCATGATGCCTGGCCCTGGTCCCAGATACCCCAGCCAGCTTTTCTCTTGCACCCTTTGTCTACTCACCGCAGCGACACAGTGGGAGTCCCGGGCCCACTTCTCCAAATGGCACACAGATGCCTCAAAAGGCACCCACCTGGGAAAGGCCAAGGCCGAGGGCTTGGGGTCACAGTCAAGAACACGCCTCAGCTCAGCATTTGTGAGCCGAGTCACCTTGGTCCATCATTTGTGCACAGCCTCCACCTGCTGGTTGACCATGACCACAGGGCAGGCACTGCTGCAGGGCATGGACAGGCTGGACCTTCGAGGCCCTCGTCTGTCTCCCCTACCTTCTGCCCCCTCCCCCACCACTTCCCATCACCCAGTCTGTGCCAAGGGCACTGACCCTGTCCTTGTCTTGCAGAAAGAGGAGCAGGACTTGGATGGTGAGACGGGACCATCATCGGCAGGGCCTGAGGAGGACGACGGTGAGTGGGACCTCTGTGCTCATGAGGGGGCCTGACCGTGTCGGGGGTGGCCTGTGCCCTGCTGGGGATCCCAGGAGCTGGGGTTCAAGTGCCAGGGGGAGGGATGGGGTGGGACAGTGGCCTGAGTGGGGCACTGAGAGGTGGAGTTGCACCATGGATGTCCTGCCCTGGCCTGCCTGGACTTTGGGGCCCCCTCACACTCCCTTGGACTTTGGGGTTTGGCTTTCCCATCCCAGGGGCCCCTCTTGAGAACACACTACGTGCCCTGCCCGGCTCTGTCCCGCGCTGCCTCCTAACTCCCCTCTTGTGACCACACTGTACATTTCACGATTCTCTCCAAACATCTCTGACCTATTTTACTGAGACGAAAACCACTCACACGGCCTCCCCCGTGCCTTCTTCGTAATGAAGGCCCCGGGAGGGGACACGCCTGCTTTCTGAGCAGCTCTGGCTGACTGGCCACAGGCCCCAGCCATGAGACTGAGAGGAGAAAGGGAGTGGCCGAGAACAGGGGAGACACGGCCAGATCTGACCCGGCCAGGACAGAGACAGAACAAAACGCGGAGTGGCTTCTGCTGGGTCCGTCCGCTGATTTCTCTGGAAAAGAAAGCGGAGGCAGACATGCAAGATGTCAGCGTTTGTTGCCTCTGTATGGCAAGCACAGGGAGGATTAGTGCTTTCTGCATTTTTGTATGTTTGAAATATTTCATCATTTTAAAAAAGCAAGACTGTTGCTGTGACCTTAAGTCGGCTGCTGGCAGGAGCAGTGGAAAGAGAGTTTCAGGAATGCAGGAACCGGCTCCTGCGGGCAGGCTGGGCTGGGGTGCAGAGCTTCCCCTGAGGCCGTGCCTTGGTTTCATCAGCACAGCCTGGAGCAGGAGGGGAGACTGAAGCTTGGGTGCAGGCGGTGGACTGCAGGTGGGGACATTAGTCCCTTACCAGGAAGGACCCTTGCTCCCTGCTTTTGGGGACGGGGGACTCACTGCAGCCGTGGCCCTGGCATCTGTCCCTGCCACGTGGCCCGAGACAGCTGAAGGGATGCAGGGATCCTGTTAGTGACTTGGGGACACGGGAGGGAGGCTCGCAGACCCCTCTCCCTGGTGTAGCTGCCAGAGGGCCCAGCCCCCCAGGGCTGTCACCAGCCTCCCTCCTTATCTGCGCCGCTGCGCCTGCACATCCCCCACCCCCAGTGCCTCCTGCCACCTTAGCCTCCTGCCATCTCTAGCTAGGCAGGGAAAGGAAAGGTTTATGGCTCCAGCTGTTGGAAGACTGTGTGAGCAGCCCCCAGCCCCTCTGCAGTATGAGGCAGCCTCAGAGGCTAATTGATTAGTGTCGCTAAAATGACTTCCCTGAGCGACTCGTGGATTCACAGGAGACTGGAGGAAGAAACCTCCCCCGTCCCTCGGAGGCTGTCACATTGAACCCTCCTGGCCTAGGAAAATTGGATGTGCTGCCTGGTGCACTGCCTGGGATTGAGTGAAATCCTTTTCAAGCCGTTTGTTCTGTCTGGCTCAGAAAACAAAACTAATCAGACTTGCCCCATAAATTGAAACCTAAGACTGGGGCCAGGCTGGCAGGATTTTGTATGTTTTCTTTTTGGGAGGGGTGTTGGGGGGATACTGGAGTCTCACTCTGTTGCCCAGGCTGGAGTGCAATGGCACGATCTTGGCTCACTGCAACCTCCGCCTCCGAGGTTCAAGCTGTTCTCCTGTCTCAGCCTCCTGAGTGGCTGGGATTACAGGCATGCACCACCACGCCCAGCTAATTTTTGTATTTTTAAAAGAGACAGGGTTTCACCATGTTGCCCAGGCTGGTCTTGAATTCCTGGCCTCAGGTGATCCACCTGCCTCGGCCTCCCAAAGTGCTGGGATTACAGGCGTGAGCCAGTGCACCCAGCCAGATGTTTGGGTTCTGAATTCACATCTAGAACCTTCTTCCTCTCACCCTGAGAGCCCTTCATCTCCCCATCGGTCTGCATCAGCCTATCTGGTAGCATGAGGGCTGCAAGCTAGAGGGGAGGGGCCTGGCTTTTCGGGCTGTTGGACAGGATGTGGAGGGACAGAGAGGCAGCACTTCCAGAATAGCAGCTGAGGAGCTCTCTACACCTCCCTCACTGGGTCCTTTAGTTAGTGGAGGTCGATAAGAGGCCAGCCAGCTCTGCCCGATACTTGTGGATTCAGGAACGAAGAGGTTGCTCCCCCATGAGGCTTTTCCCTCTGGGAGGTCAGCTTTTCTCTCCTCACCATGGCTCATGCGCCCGGAGCCTGTGTCCACTCCAGGCCACAGGTCCCGGCTTCCTCTGTGCCCACCACCTACCTGTCCATGTGCCCTCTTCAGGCCTCAAGATCTGCCTCTTTTTTGCAGGCAGCGATGGGGTGTCTGCCCTCGGGGACTGGCAAATCAGGCTCTGCCTCTTCAGCAGTACACAAGTCAAACCCGCCGTGGCAAATCCCGCATCCCTGGCCTGGCCACTGTGGGCTGCCTGAATGCGTGTTTTCTGATTTCCAATAGCCACAGGGGTTGGGGGGACGACACAAGCCTCCCCACACCCAGGCAAGCGCGGTGTGTGTTCCGAGATGAGCTGTGCTCTGCTTGCCGGAGCTGTTGCCTGTGAGCTCAGTAGCCGAGAGGACCCGCTGGGCAGGGCCAGGGCAGACAGAGCACTGCAGATGCCGGGAGGGACGCGGTGTCTGGAGACAGCCGTGGACCAGGAGCGGGACCGCTTTCTCTCTGGCTGTCTCGTTGTAGGATTTAAGGGAAAGCTATGGAACAAGAGGGGGTATAGGCGCTGGGGTGAGAAGATGTCTCTGACAGCCGGATGCGGCCTCTGCCTGAGGTCTTCCTTTTTAAACCTAGGGAAAGGGGGCCAGGGTTTTTGGGGGCCCAGCCTCTACAGCACTCCCTGGCACTGACCGGGTCCCCTCTCTGCAGGAGAAGGCTTCTCCTTCAAATACAGCCCCGGGAAGCTGAGGGGAAACCAGTACAAGAAAATGATGACCAAAGAGGAGCTGGAGGAGGAGCAGAGGTAGGCTGCAGCCCCTTTGCTGGTGCCTGGCGGGCTCTTAGGGGAGGGGGGTGCCCCTCTGAGCCCTTCATGTTCTGCCTCTTGGCAGAAGGGCGCAGAAAGGAGGTGGGGCTCCTACAAACTCTGCCCAACCACTGCCCCACCTTCCCAGTTTAGTTCTTTCCTGCCCTGGTCAGCCAGGCTCGTGCGCCCCGGAACCCCTGCCTGGCACTGACCAGGAGAAGGTCACTGGTGATGGGAGACACAGAGCCCATTTACTGAACCCCCCACCCCCTCCACACCCCACTGCTCCCATCTAAAGAAATCAGACACCAGGAAAGAGCCTGGAGCAGACCTGGCTGCCACTCACACACAGAGTCCCCGGCAGAGCTGATTTCTTGATTTCTCCTTCGGGACACAGCGGGTTCTTGGTGCCCATCATTCAGCGGCCTCCCAGGCTGGCGCCTGCAGCAGCGCCTTGTCGCTCCGGGCGGTGCAGCTGTGGCTTCTCGTTGTTGGAACTGGCTCCCCCTTCCCATCTGGACACCCCCTGCACACCCACTGGGCTCCCCTCCACATTTTCCCTCCACTCCATCCTGCCAGGTGGGGAAGGGGTGCACTGGGTGCGGTGGGACAGCTGGGGAGGCCTCGGCAGACGGACAGGCATTTGCAGAGGGACAGTTGTTTGCACCAGGCCCAGCAGGCTCCTGGTGCTCACCCACATTGCTGCCCTTCTGCAGCGTGGCCTGGAGTCCTAGGTGGTAGCTGTGCCACTTTCCAAGCCTGGTGACCCAGAGCAGCTCATGGGAGTCACCCCCTACTTGTCAGCAGAAGCCAGCAGTCTAGGGTCTGAGCGGAAGGGGAGGTTTATGATTTTGGAATCAGAACTCAACCACCCTTTCATGACTGCGTGCGAGGCCACCCACCAGGCAGCCCTCTAACCTCAGAGCTGCTCTGCTGGTGACAGGCCCTGTCTCCCCTCCCGGTGCTGGCATCAGCTCTCTCGACCCTCAGCAGGAAGGCTCTTCACCCTGGCTGGGTAGGGGGCGGGCAGTGTAAGTACAGCCAGGAGGAAGAGCCCTGGCAGGAGCCCCAAGTCCTCAGGTGCTGAGGATGCTGCCTCTTGGCATGACCAGGTTTGCTGCATTTATATTTCAGGATTGAGCTGACCTCTGACCTCACTTCCCTGTAGCAAGTTCCTTAGGTCCTGAGCCACAAATATTCTTGCAAATCCTTTTGGTAAGGACACTGATTTCTTAGACTAGTGGCGCTCCCCTCCTACTGCGTGCTAACGTGCCCCCAACACAACTGACGCGGCCTCAACCTCCCCTCCTCCATCGCCTTCATAACCGATTAATACATTTCCCACCTGAGCCCTTCTCATTCTTCTCAAGCACGAGGAGTCACTGGCAGAAAAGGCCCCGTGTGGGGACAGAGGTTCCTGGAGGGGAGTTAAGTCCCTGAGTTCCTAGAGGCGGCCTAATGGGCCAGTGGGTTGGGGTGCTAGTGCCCCATTGCAAGGCTGGGAGAACTGTCACCCTAGGACCTCAGGCTTCGGGAATGTGGATGTCGTCACCCTGCAGCCTTGGGTCTCACCCTGAGAAGGTGGGGCAGCTTCTGCACAGTGCACAGCAGATATCCTGACAGCGGTCCATGCTCCCAAGCTGTGAGACAGGCAGGTTCTTATGATCAGGGCAAGGATTAGCAGACGACAGCCAGGCCACATCTGATCCCCCACCTGCCTGTGTCAACCCAGCGTGGCAGGAACAACAACACCCATTTTCCTGTGGTCTGTGCCCCTTTGTACCACAGTGGCCGAGGTGAGTCACTGCAGCAGAGACCACACACTCCCCCAAATCGAAATAGTATCTGGCTCTTTGCAGAAAAAGGTTGCAGTCCTTGGAGAGAGGCTAGAGGGGGCTGGACACAACTGCCAGCCCTTGAAAGTCCCTGGGGACAGAGGCTGCTCAGGCAGATGGATCTGGAGGGCCTCTTAGAACAAGAAAGACCAGGTCTCAGGCTAGGGGTGAAACTGCCACTACCACCCACGTCCAGAGCTGGGACCTTGGCAGTGGGGAGGGAAAATCCCTTCCCCTTATTTTCAGAGAGTAGACCCTGTGCTGCCCATCCCTCCCCACTGGATCTTCGGAGGTCTCTAGACCACCAGCCCACACTTGGCTGTTCCATGGGATCGAGACTGTGCCTGAGGTGCTGCTCCTGGGACGAGGGAAGACTCCTTCACTCCTCTGCACGCTGCAGTTACCACTCTGTGCCCTGAATTGAGAAGGAGGGGCCGGAGGACTTCTTGGGGCAGGACTGGAGTTCACGTTCATTCCCATCACTGCCCAGCCCGCATGCTCCCTGTGGCTCCCAGGCATGCTGGTGGCATCTGCTTGCTCCCCCACACCTCTGCCCCCTGCATGTGGTCACCCCTCGCAGCACTGCGTGGGGTCCCCACGGCTCCACACCACGCTGTCCTCACACGGTGATGCTTGGGGTTGCAGAGGCTGGTCAGTTTGGCTTTGGCTTTTCATCTTCAGCATGGCGGTTCTCATGGGGATGGGGAGCGCTGGCAGCTGTGAAGACAGTTCCGGTCCCAGCCGAGTTCCAGGGAACCGCCCTAGAATCATCAGTATGAAAAATAACATGCCTGTTATTATCAAAGCACTAAAACCACAGGCCAGCCAGCAGGGGTGCTGTCTCTCCACCTGCCAGGTTCTGCCCTCCCAGAGGCCCTCCGTGCCTCTGATGCCTTTCCCAGCTCTCAGGGTCCACAGTCGAGTTGCAGCTAAAAGCTGCATGGCCCCTGACTTTAAATTTACTGACTCAGCCAACAGATCGCATCTAGAACCTGAAGCTTTAGTGGTTGCCGGTTCCAACACTCCCCAGGAGCCTCAATTCACAGGCTTTCATGACAATTAGGAAGTGGGACTGGAAGCAGGAGGTCCCAAATTAGTTCCACCACATGCTGAAGTGGGCAGTCTCATCCTTGAACTACTCACAGATCAAATTCCTTCCGCCTGGGGCCAGAAAGCAGTCAGGTCTGTAAATCCAGAGGCGGCTGCTGCTTAAGATCCCTCTTGCCGTGTCTGCTGGCCTCCTCAGCTCTCCCCTCGGGCCGGAGGTTCACACACTTCATGCCTCTGGTGGCGTCCCTGGGTTCTGCTGAAGCTGATGTGGGAGGTGCCACCTCCAGTTTCACAGTGTGGCTAGGACAGTGGGCTTGCAGGCTGGTGACAGCTCCCCTGAGCAAGAGGCCTCCTCCTCCTCCTCCCCCAGAGCTAGGGAAGCTGGCAGGGCTTGGCTGGCTTCGCAGCTTGGCAGGAGAGAGAAAAGGCACGGCTGTCAGCTCCTCTCCATCACTTCTTCCCACCTTCTGGTCTCAGAGGGAAAAGGAACCCAGGCTGTAGACTAGACTGACTCTGATAGATCAGGACCCACCCCTCCATTTGAGGTCTGCAGGGCTATTTTGACTCCTCTGGAAATGGACGTAACTCTAGAGGAAGGTGATAGTGTGATAAAACAGGGAAGGAGAGGAGGCGGCCAAGGAACCACAGCTGTGGGGTAGTTCTGGTTCTTCTGTCTGATGTATGCAAGAAACGACAGAAACAATAGACCGGACAGTGTGAATTTCCAGCTCAGGCTGGAAATGCGTGCTGTGACCACCAGGAGAGGGCGCCAGAGGGACAAGCTCAGACCTGCTGCTTTCTCAGTGGTCTCAGGGCTGGCGATGTGTCTTGGTTCATAAAAGATGGGCACACTGTTGGCTCCATCTGGAAGCGTGCATCCTAGGGTGCCAATATCCCCCGAGGGGACAAAACTCAGCCAGCGGGAATGGGAAATTATCTAGGGTGATAGAAATATTGTCAGCACAGCCACACAACCCAAGATCAGAAAGGCCCTTGGCAACTCAACTGCTCCAGTTCCTTCCTTAAGTACCCTGCAGAGGCTGAACAGGTCTGTGGGCTGCAAGGTTCTGTGCGGGATCAAGGGGAGCTCTGCGAGCTCTGGCCAGCTTTGCGGCACAGACCGTCTTGCCGCAAGTGATGAGAAGCAAATCAGCAGTGGTTTGAGACACCAGAGTCTAGCGCAGCTTCTGCAATTCCAAACATTCTCCTTCCTCGTCCCCATTTCCCCCTTTCCTCGCCCGTGGTGCAGGATGGAATGAGTAAAATAAATTATCTTTTTCTCCCCATTTCTCTTTACAGAACTGAAGAATAACGAAGTTATCCTTAGCGTCCTCCTAAAGGCTTTTCCTTTTGGCATCTTAAAAGCTTGAGAGATAAAATGGAAACCCCAGGGAGGAGTCTGGCAGGCTCCCAGGGTGCATGCTGCCTTCGTAAATCTGCTGAGCTCTAGACCCTCAATCAGGACTTGTCCCTTGGCTAGCAGGATCCTGGGAACACCTTTGGCCCTGCCCTGTAGCGAGATGTTCATGTCCATTTCTGTGGGTCACTTTGTTAAGCTGAAGCGTTTTAAGAGTTTGAGCTCAGACCCTGGACTGGGATTTTTCTTACCACTCAAACTTGCTATCCACACACCCTGCACACCTTAGATAAAACAAACATTTAAAAAGCAGAGTTCACTTTCACTCCAGTGCCCCCATTTTGTCCTCACTGAAGCCAAACCACAAAAGACTTTGAGGAATGAGAGACAAATGAGGTAGAGCTCACCTGTGCTCACCAGCTCGGTCAGAGTGGTCAGCCGACCCCTTTCCCTGGGAACCCCACCTCTCTCTCTGGCTAGCTTGGTTGTCGGGGGTGAGATGCCATATTGATTAGAAGGCAGCAAAGAACCAGTACCAGGAATTGACTTGACCATTCCCCTTACTTTTCATCTAGAGAAATCTTGGATTCAGCCCATTTATTGCTAAGACACCTTTTCACTGACGTTCTTACCAGCTCAGCCAAATCTCCACTCTGCTATAGCAGAAGCAATAATGTTGCTTTAAAAAGATTTCTTGACTATGCCTTTTCTTAGAAAGGTTGATAGATTAGTTGGAACTTCAGATCATCAGATCAGTCTCAGATTCGTTTCTTGGAATTTTATATTTGACAGTATTTATACTATACCAAACTCATTTGCAGTTCTTAGGTTTGTTGGTTAAAACATTTTTTTAAAGCAGTAAGTTTATAGAAAATGTTTTCATTTAATGGAAGGCTGGGGAATGTCCAGCATCAGCCCCTATGGCATGCATTCCCAGTGGCTTTCTCCATCTCAGCCTGAAACCTTTGGTTCAGGGCTTAGGGGAGAACAGGCCACATGGCAACAGCCACATAGTCATTGCCTTCAACACAGAGCCACGGGGTGAATGGATGTACTTCTGTGTCCCCAAACAGCAATAGTCATGCCCTTGTCCAGGCTGGGATCTAATTGATACAATAGGTCATTGACTCCCTCCCAGTAGAGCTATCTAGGTTTGTCTGGAAAATTTCCCACCATGGCTTATAGGCACCACACCTCATGTACTCCTGATGGCTTGGATCTCTGTATTCAGCCTTTGTTCAGTCCAATAAACTTTGAGTAGATGATCTCAATTACTGTGTGTTTTTTCAGTTTGCTTTGTTTAAAAAAAAAAAACCCTTTTGAACCCATTAAAATTTGACCTCTCTTTCATTTTGATGCCTCGTACTCTGCAGCAGAGGACAAAGCCATCCATCCACCCTGCTAAAAATACCCAGTCACCACAGCTGTCTGAACCACGTGACATGATCTGTGTTCACTCAGGGACATGTGGATTGTGCTTGCATCACAGAGCTCAGCACACCCTTTCTGTTCACAGGAATTCCTCTTTCTTCTTTTCTTGAGACGGCCTCCGTCTGTCGCCCAAGCTGGAATGCAGTGGTGCAGTCACAGAGCTCACTGTGGCCTTGACCTCCTGGGCTTAAGTGATCCTCCCGTCTCAGCCTCCCAGGTAGCTGGGACTACAGGTGCTCACCACCACGCCTGGCTAATTGTTTTATAGAGACAGGGTCTGACTATGTCGCCCAGGCTGGTCTCAAACTCCTGGGCTCAAGTGATCTTCCTATCTTGGCCTTCTAAAGTGCCAGGATTACAGGCATGAGCCACTGCACCTGACCCTCTTCCTTCTTACAGGAGGCACAAAGCACACATCATAGGCTGCTGCTTCTCAGACAGGGGAACCAACTGTAGACGCAACTTTCCCAGAGGACAAGGGAGGCTGGGAAGTGGGGCTTCAGTATTTCAACTGCTAGATGCTGCTCTAGACAGAAACCTCTGCAGGATGGAAGACGCACGGTGAGGAGAGGAGGGAAGGGTGAAGCAGAAGGAATATGGTAGCAAAAGTATGGGAGCGAATGTGGAGACCACCCCTCCAGGCAGCGTTGGGGATGCCAGTGGCCCAGGGCTATGCTGAGGTCCTGCAGTTGCAGAGCCTGTAACGTGCGTACAGCCGACCCAGCTGCAGGGAGGGGCTGAGAGGTCTGATGCTGCAATGTGGTTTACGTTCTCTGAAGGCACTGAGCCCGTGGTGTGGTGTGGAGGGCAGGAACTCCAGAAACCAGAAGAGTGAGATGCGGCCAACATGCAGTGCCCAGCTGGGCTGAGGAGCACAGGGCACCAGAGCAGAACAAACAACAAACATACGGCTCCCTGGGTTCGGCAGCCGCCTCGCCCCACCTCAGGTGTTTGTGCTGCAGGAGTTGTCCTGTGCTGGTCAGATGGTGTAGCTGAGCCTCATAAAGATAACAAGACATTGCTCCCAGCACAAACATTTAGGCCAGTCTTCCTCCACACCCATCCCTTGGTAAAAGGGGCAGGGCCGCCGCCTGCCATAGGGTGTCCTTGTGCAGATTAGGAAAAGGCACCCCCCTTTCTCTGGGCAGTGAAACCCCACAGGCTGCCCTCCTCGCTCCTTTGCCAAGCACCGTCTTGCACACGTCTGTATGCGCCCCGATTTCCCAGCTGATGTTTTTTCTTTCTCCACTTTCGGCTCATTCCTCTCAAAGAAGGCTGTTTCTAACCTACTTCTTCATAGTACTACCTCAAGCCGTTTCATGGAGCCTATCTTCTTCCTCATTACGTCACTGTGGGATGTGCAGTCAACAATCAAATGAGGCCCAAAGGGAAACTGAGGCATAGAGCACCTAAGTGATACCTGGGGGGAGATTTCGCATCCCAGCTTTTAGAGCCCTCAAAAGTTTCGTGTGTCAGACCCAACCAGTTCCTATGTTCTAAGCGGGTTTTATTTATTTTCATTTTCTTCTTGTTCTGTAAAGCAACCACAGCCACACAGGAGAGAGGAGAGTCCCAATTCTGCCGGCTGCACACAGGCTGTCTCTCTCCCCAGTGGGCTAGGAGCACCTTCTTCCTCTTTGTCCTTTCTTCTCGACAGAGTTCAGAAGGAACAGCTGGCTGCCATCTTCAAGCTCATGAAAGACAATAAGGAGACGTTTGGCGAGATGTCCGATGGCGACGTGCAGGAGCAGCTCCGGCTATACGACATGTAGACTGCGCCCATGGGATGCACAGTGGCCATGCCTGACGCTGTCCCCACCCCTGCCCCACCCCCTTGTTCTTTCCAGACTTCTGTAGGCCTAATTTGCCCTTATAAACATAGATGCAGGCATACATTCTATACGTACTTGCCCAGTTCTTGCAATGTGTATATTACTTTACAGGAATCAAAACTGTTTTCTCAGAGGACAAAGTCCCTGACCCCTCTGGCTTCTGCTTGCTGGTAAGGCTCCAGCTGTTATGGGGCTCTGAGACCCTCTCCTGATCCAAATCTTTTTTTGTTTGTTTGAGATGGAGTCTCACTCTGTTGCCCAGGCTGGAGTGCAATGGCGTGATCTCAGCTCACTGCAATCTCCACCTCCCAGATTCAGGCGATTCTCCTGCCTCAACCTCCCCAGTAGCTGGGATTACAGGCATGTACCACTACGCCCAGCTAATTTTGTATTTCTAGTAGAGATGGGGTTTCGCCATGTTGGCCAGGCTGGTCTCAAACTCCTGAGCTCAGGTGAGCCACCTGCCTCGGCCTCCCAAAGTGTTGGGATTACAAGCGTGAGTCACTTTGCCCAGCCAATAACTACACTCTTATTCTGCCTTATGAGGATTTCTGGAAGCTTCTGTAATTGTAGGGAAGCAAGCTGTAGGGGAGCATTCTTCCTTTTTTTTTTTTTTTTAGAGACAAGGTCTCATTCTGTCCCCCAGGCTGGAGTGCCGTGGTGCCATCATGACTCACTGCAGCCTTGACCTCCCAGGCCCACAAAATCCTCCTGCTTCGGCATGAGTAACTGGGACTACAGGTGTGTACCACCACACTCAGCTAAAGAAAAGCATTCTTTTCTTTTCTTTTTTGAGACAGAGTCTCGCTCTGGTGCCTGGTCACTGCTTGAACGCTTCACCTTCTGGGTTCAAGTGATTCTCCTGCCTCAGCCTTCCTAGTAGCTGGGATTACAGGCATGCGCCACCACACCCAGCAAATTTTTGTATTTTTAGTAGAGACGGAGTTTCACCATGTTGGCCAGGCTGGTCTCAAACTCCTGACCTCAGGTGAGCCACCTGCCTCGGCCTCCCAAAGTGCTAGGATTACAGGTGTGAGCCACTGTGCCCAGCCAGGAGCGCTCTTTTAGCAAAAAGTCTAATTCAGAGACTCACCTTTCATCCTGGCACTAAACAATGGTACTAGAGGTAAGATCTGCCAAGAATTTCTCTCACTTAAGCAGAATACTTACTTTAAATCTAATTAGGCAAGACTTATTTGAGTACTTGCCTAATTATATTTAATTAGAACTATGCTAGACACTGTAGACAGAAGAAATAAAACACCCCACCTGGTCCTTACCTTTCAGCAGGTTAAAGGCCTTTAGGGAAGAAAAGCCCATGTGCAGGGAAAGAGATGTCACCAGAAAGCATTCAATAAAATGCCAAAGTGATCTTACAGAACAGCGCCTGTGACACCGAAGGGGATTGTTCCATCTTTGTGAGTGAACATACAATGATGGGGATAACTGGTCCTTCACACCATGCAGGTCCCATTTCTGATCACCCCACTGGCAGAACAATTCACAGTTCTTGAGCAAACTGAGTTAGGGAGGGTATGCTAAAGACAGAACCTATGCAAGTTCTTAGAAATAGTTGTTGTTTGCTGAAATAAAGCTCAATCAACACACTACATGAAAAAAAGTGGAGCAGTGGCATTTCCATGCCTCATGCTCACCATCACGAGGTTAACTTCCCGCCATCGCCTCTTGCCTGCCAGGGGTTCTTCAGAAGCCCCTCTCTGTTCTACCCTTTTGCTTCTTTGCTGACCATTCACTCTCTGTGTCTGTTGTTGGATCCAAATATGAGTGTTTGTCTTTTGTGGTAAATGCTTTTTTCCTTCTTGAAATTGTTTTAATGTGTTCTGTCAAAAGCATTTAACCATGTTATGATTTAAGAATTGTTTGTTCACTTGAGGTCAGGAGTTCAAGACCAGCCTGGCCAATATGGCAAAACCCTGTCTCTACTAAAAATACAAAAATTAGCCCAGCATCCCCTGAACAAATGACCATCTGGAGGAGAAGGTAACTGCATTTCATTGGGGATCTGTGATAAAAGGGAGCATCGGTGTTGGGGAGACACCTGTTCCACCTGAGTTTCCTATGAGGTCCAGGACAGGGCTTGGTGGGCACTCGGAAGCCAGTGTCTGAAGTGCTCAGCATCCTCCTCTTCCTCGGTGGTAGGTGTCTACTGCCCAGGCCCCACCCCTGGCCGTGGACACTTCATGGAAACACTGCTGGTTTGCTATGGTGTTGGGTGGCTCTTGTCTATTCCCCATAAGTGCTGGCCTCTGTTGACACCATTTCTGCCACCTCATCTGAGATTGCTCTCATCAGCTCACAGAGATTCAGTTCAGAGAATGAACCAAATCTAAGCTAAAAAGCATAAAGGAGGGCAGAAAGAAACAGCAGGGTGGGAGAAAGAGCGCAAACACCGCGGGAAAGATGTTTACCTGGCAGCCACGTCACAGAATCACCAGTATGTACGTCACTGCCACCAAGAACCTAGAACCACAGAGGCCTACAGAAGCCAATCCCAGTGGAACTCTCTCCGGGTGCGGGGGCTGAGAGAACCTAAAACATTCAGGTGGCCAGAGCTTCTTTCCAGAGATGGGAACCAGTCTCAAAGCCTTTGCATGTCTCCCCTGCCCTCCCTCCATCACTCTGCTGAGAACTCTGCCCCAGGCTGGCCTGCTGACATGACACGAATAGCAGTGGCCTGTCACTCATCAGTATCTGCAGTTCTGTTTACCAAAGCCTGCTTGCTAGAGACTTGTCAGGGCCTCCTTCCCTCAAAGTGTCCATTGTACCTCCATCTGGATACAATCAGCTGGCTCCCCACTTCCTGGACTGACAGTAACCACCTTTTCCAATGACCCTGAAGAAAACACGCAATCTAAGCTGCTTTACGAGTAAACCTACAACTGAGGACAAATTTTCTATCAACCCCCAGTACCCCTCTCTGCTGTGGCTGATTTGTTACTGGTTTTCTTTTTCTTTTTTTTTTTCAATTTGAAAACGTAAATAATTATACTAAGACTAGATCACTCTGAGATTGTTTTATTCTAATTTATCCTAAGGACCTGCCTGTACTTAGAGCCTGATACAAAGCCCAAGTTGACCTACGGGGCAGCTCTCTGGGCCTGGAAGGAAGAGCACATGACAAGGCTTCAACAGTACAGCCTGGCTAGGTCCAGGCAGACCATGACTTCTGAAGGCAACAGCATGGTCCACATGGAATCAGGCTGCTGAAGAACAGCAGCGAGAGGCTGCCTCTGAATCACATCTGCAGGGTCACCTGGGCCTGGTGGAGGCCCACAGTCACCCATTAGGCCCCAGTATCCTATGTGGGAGTATCCATGTCTAGTCTCTACTTCTCACTGCAGGAGAGGTGGCAGATGAGGGGGTTTCCTACTTTAAAGCAGGTAGAAGTTGTTTCCTTTCTTCCCTCCTCACAGCCTGGAGGGGGAGGTTGTGCCCAGCCTGATAGCAGCTGCCTTGCCCAAGATTACATCCTGTTCTGGGGGCAGCCCACCTCCAAACCAAGTCACTGGTGGGGTACAAAGGCCTGCCTTGTCTGCCAAAAGGACAGTGCTGATGGACCATTCCAGTTCTAGAGTTCCCAAAGAGATGTCTTTTTGGAGAGGGGCAGGGTACCAGAAATCCTTCACTCAGGCTATAGCAGGGCCTCCAGTTACAAGTAACTTGAGTCCCACCCAGCCAAACATGCCTTTCCGGGTCTAGTGCTGGGTTCCAGAACAGGAAACCTGGCAAATTCCTATTGCCACAGATATTTTTTACTATTATTATTGTCACCTTATTTTTCTATTGGTGGAAACCCTCTAGGGCTTCCACCAGATTCTCCACCATTTATGTTATCATTTTTATCAGTTTTGGTTTTATTGTTTCAGTGCTGCTTCTTGCTAACGGTAGCAGCCAATATACATCATCTCTGGCGATAGATCACGCCATAGAAAATATTGTCGTTTTCCTCATTTTTCTTAACGCCACAGAGTCAGCTGGGCTGTAGTACCAGCCCGGATGTACCAGTTTACTCAGCCATTCCCCCTCTCATGGACATCTGCATGGTTTCCAGTCTTGCAAATTTATATAGTGCCGCTACAAATAAAAGCTTGCGCGTATGCTGTTTCATGTTTGTCTAAGTTTACTTTCAGAGTAGATTCTACAGGTGGATTGCGGGTCAAAGGTAAATTTGCACTCCCTCCCAGCAATGCAGGGCAGATCAAGTTCCTGTATTGTTCTTAACAATGTACTTTGTTAAACTTTTGGATTTTTGACAATCTAATGGATCAGAAGCCTTAGCTCAATGAAGTTTTGTTTCTTTTCTTTTCTTTTTTTTTTTTTTTTGAGACAGAGTCTTGCTCTGTCGCCCAGGCTGGAGTGCAGTGGCCGGATCTCAGCTCACTGCAAGCTCCGCCTCCCGGGTTTACGCTACTCTCCTGCTTCAGCCTCCCGAGTAGCTGGGACTACAGGCGCCCGCCACCTCGCCCGGCTAATTTCTTGTATTTTTAGTAGAGACGGGGTTTCACCGTGTTAGCCAGGCTGGTCTCGATCTGCTGACCTCGTGATCCGCCCGCCTTGGCCTCCCAAAGTGCTGGGATTACAGGCGTGAGCCACCGCGCCCGGCCTCAGTGAGGTGTTCGTTTGCATTCTTCTGATTATGAAAAAGGCTGAGCGCCCACTTAAATGTTTAGGGGCCCCTTGCATTTTTTTTTCCTGTAAACTGTCCACTCATGTCTTGTCCCATTAAATACCATCCATCTAATCTCCGCTTTAGCTCACTGAGTTGCGCACATTTCCGACGATCTTGGCGGTAATCTGGACTCAGCGCGGAAGTTCTCCAACCCTGACACTGCACGAGGAGGGAGTGCTTTGACGAAGGTAACGAAAGAGAATCTGAGTCATTCCAGGGAAAGCCTACTAAAATCAGGAGACTTTGTGAGAGCCAAAATACTAACTTTCAAAAAAGCAAAAATACTCCCAAACCTCACCGGCAGCAGCTTTACTTACGTGTTATTTTATCTACGGTGCCCATTTTATCTACTGTGGGGACCGCCACATGGAGAAAACCACCCACCCGCGAAGTGAACCAATCACAGCCATAGCGCCGGTGTCGCTCTGCGGCATTTCAGTGGTTCAAGCACCTGCCAATCTGCCGCGAAGCCAAAGGCCTTGTTTTGTGGCCATTGGGTATCGCATCCTTCCATCTTCTCCACCTCAATCCCACCTCACGCGGAGGGTGGAAAGCCCCGGATGTCCGGCCACACCCAAGGCCGCGTTTCCTCAGTGATTGACAAGCGCCATCGTCCAATGAGGAATGCGGCGCGGCCCGGGCAGCCCTGCAGTAGGCACGCGCCTGGCGCCTCAGCTGTAGAAGTGGTCGGGCGCCTGTGGCCCACCCTATGCTAAGGCCGGCTTGCTGGGGTTCCTCACGGCCGGGTGAGCCACCCCCGGGCTGCCTGGGAGCCGGAACCGAGCCGAGCCGAGCACAGGTGGACTGGCCGGCAGCTGCCGCTGCTCTGCTCTAGCCGAGAGATTCGCGCCTGCAGCGAATCCCCGGCCGCGTCGAGCTGTGGCCTGGCGTGCGGTGCCTGCCCGAGGCTGGCTCCTGAGTGCCACTCGCGGGACAGAGCCCCGCGTCCCGCATTCGCAAGGTGGGACTAGGGGAGGTTTTTTGTTTTTTTTTCTTTCCCTGCCTCAGGTTTCTTCGTACAAATAACACAGGAGGACCCCACCCCATACAGACGGCAGCCGGGTGGGGCGGCGGGGGGTCGCTCCAGTCCTCCTGTCCTCACGTTGGCAGACAGAAATATCTACTCTTTAGCCTTTGTAGGGGCCTGGGCACTTTTGGGAGCCTGAGCTGGAACTGAAGCTGAAGCTGCAGCCCGGGCCTTGGGTTGATCCTTGGCCTCGGGTTTTGGCCAGCACAGCCTGAGCCCCTAGGCAAGGCGGGCGCGAGCACGCTTCCCAAGCTTGGAGTGGGCAGTGTTGTGCTTCTTGGCAAAGCGCATGTTCCTCAGGAACTTGGGGTCCACCCCCCTTAAGAGAATCGTATCTTTGTGATCTGGGTTTCTTGATACCATTTCTGTGCCATTTTCGGCACTGGTTGGGTGTGGTGTGATTCTTAGACTTGCCCATGTTTGCATCCTAAGCGGCAGCTCCCAAAGCGCCTAGAACTGGGAGCTTTTTTTTTTTTTTTTTTTTTTGAGACGACGTTGTCTCCCTCTGTCGCCCGGTTTGGAGTGCAGTGGTGCGATCTCGGCTCACTGCAACCTCTGCCAGCGGGTTAAAGCGATTCTTCTACCTCAGCCTCCAGAGTGGCTGGGACTACAGGCGTTCGCCACCACGCCCTGCTAATTTTTGTATTTTTGGTAGAGACAGGGTTTCACCATGTTGGCCAGGCCGGTCTCGAACATCTGACCTCAAGTGATCCGCCAGCCTTGGCCTCCCAAAGTGCTGGGATTACAGGCGTGAGCCACCGTGCCCGGCCTGGGGGAGCATTTCATGAGCTCCACAAACGGGCTTTGGGCACCAGGCTGGGCCCCGGAATACAAAGATGAGGTGAAACCAGCCCCTGCCCTCTAAGACACCCGTGTCTCCACCTTCCTCCCCCTGACGGTCCCAGGCTTGCCCTCGAGCAGATTCGGAGGGTGGCCCAGGGTTTCAGGGGGTTTCAGATGGTGGTACTGCAGCTGGACCCAAGACAGACACACACACACACACACACACACACACACACACACACACACACACACCCCTTGCTTTTCACATTCCCTATTGTCCCAGGCCTAAGGTAAAAGCCAGCAGTTCTGTACACGCCCAGCTTCACATCTTCAGGTGGGCTGGCAGTCACACCTTCCCTCACCTGTGCTTGCCCTTTCAAGTCCTGCTGCAGGCACCTCAGCTGGGCTTTACCAGAGCAGGCTGAGTACAGGCTGAGTGCCTGTGAAATGGGTTGGACTTACCATTCGGCCAAGTGATCACATTGTTTCCTTTTCTCCACCCAGTTGTGGCCCCCTGCAGGCTCCACATCCCAGGGGGTGGCCCTACCAACCTGGAATCTTTGGTCCTGATGGTGGCCTGGGTCCTCTACAGGTGAAAATTCCTCAGACCAGAGTTGCTGAACTGTGTTAAATAACTCAGTCTGCAATCAGGGTTTTTGAAAATCTCCCTTTTCTCATTCCTTTAAGTACTTTAATTACTTTGTGGCTCTCGCTAAGATGGGACAGGCTATGCTCACAGACTGTAGACACTCATTTCCTTCAATGGTTCACATTCACCTCGGGACTGCCATAGGTGGTGTCTTTGGTTCTCTTTGTACTCAGCTTCAATGATACTGCAAGTTAAATTTCAGAAGAGGAGGCAGCTGGCAAGGGGAATAAAATTAAGAAAATTGTTCCAGGAAGAAAAGGTTCAATGAAAGAAATGGGAGAAAGGGGGCAAAGCACAGAGGATTCAGATTTGAATATTGAATGGTGTGAATTGGCCCATTTATTCGCAGACATTTATTGAGCCTGTCTTCATGCAAAACACTATGGTAAGTGACATAATGCAGAACGAACTCGACTTGGTTTCTACTTGCAAGGCTAGGTGACAGGAAGGTTCGATAACTTTTTGGAGTGCATGCCAAGTGCCCTGCAGAGCGCTGTGCTGTGTGCCTTGCAAATAAATGTTCTCTCATTAATCTTCACTACTCTATAAAGTCTGTAACATTCTTTTTTTTTTTTTTTTTTTTTTTGAGACGGAGTCTCGCTCTGTCGCCCGGGCTGGAGTGCAGTGGCCGGATCTCAGCTCACTGCAAGCTCCGCCTCCCGGGTTTACGCCATTCTCCTGCCTCAGCCTCCCAAGTAACTGGGACTACAGGCGCCCGCCATCTCGCCCGGCTAGTTTTTTGTATTTTTTAGTAGAGACGGGGTTTCACCGTGTTCGCCAGGATGGTCTCGATCTTCTGACCTCGTGATCCACCCGTCTCGGCCTCCCAAAGTGCTGGGATTACAGGCTTGAGCCACCGCGCCCGGCCTAAGTCTGTAACATTCTTTTACAGATGAAGAAAACAAAACTCTAAACATTGAATAAGACTCAATAAAGGAGCAAAAGATCTAAACAGACATTTTCCCAGAAAAGATATACAAATAGCCTATAAGCACATGAAAAGATGCTCAACATGTCAATCAAATGCAAATCAAAAACTGCAACAATGAGACACCACTTTACATCGCGAGGATGGCTGTAATAAAAAAGACAGATAATAACAAGTGGTGGAGAAGTGGAGGAATTGGAACCCTCACACTCTTCATGGAAATGTAAAATGGTGCAGCTGCTTTGGAAAACTGGCAGTTTATCCCAATATTAAAGTGATACCAAATGATGCAGCAATTCCATTCTTAGGTGTATACACAAAAGAATATATATGTACTCTTAGGCGTATACCTATGAAAACATATGTCCACGCAAAAACTTGTACATGGATGCTTAGAGCAGCATTATTCATGATTTGCCAAAAAGCGGAAATAATAGCTGAAAGATGGCTGGGTTCAGTGGTTCAAGCCTGTCATCCCAGCACTTTGGGAGGCCAAGGTGGGCAGATCACCTGAGGTCAGGAGTTCAAGACCAGCCTGGCCAACGTGATGAAACTCCTTCTCTGCTAAAAAAAAAAATACAAAAAAAAAAAAACCAAAACAACAGCAACAAAAAACTAGCCAGGCGTGATAGTGTGCCTGTAATCCCAGCTACGGCAGAGACTAAAGCAGGAGAATCACTTGAACCCAGTAGGCAGAGGTTGCAGTGAGCCAAAATTGTGCCACTGCACTCCAACCTGGGTGACAGATGGAGACTCTTGTCTCAAAAAATAAAAATAAAAAATAAAAAGTGGGAAGAACATCCATCAACTGGATGCATGGATAAACAAAATGTGATCTATCCACATCATGGAATATTCAACAGTAATAAGGAATGAAGTACTGATACATTCTGTAACATGGATGAACCTAGAAAACATCATGCTGAGTGACAGAAGTCAGACACAAAGACCACATAGTGTATGATTCCATATACATGAAATGTCCAGAATAGCCAAATCTATAGAGACAGAAAGTAGATGTATGGTTGCCAGAGGCTGGGGGTGGGGTGGAGGGAAGAGAAGTGCCCGCTAATGGGTACAGGGATAAAAACCCAAAATGTTCTAAAATGATTAGAGTGATGGTTGCACAACTCTGGACAAAAAGCCACTGAATTATATGGTTTAAATAGATTAATTGTATGGTATATGAATTATATCTCAATAAAGCATGTATTTACCTATGTATATACATACATATAGCATTGAAGATAAAAGATCCCAGTCAGCATGGCACCATAAGCACATATTGTGGTCTCTCCTTGGGACTTTTTCTTTTTGTTTTGAAACAGAATCTCGCTTTGACACCCAGGCTGGACTGCAGTGGTGCAATCTCCCCTCACTGCAACCTCCACCTCCTAGGTTCAAGCAATTCTCCTGCCTCAGTCTCCTGGGTAGCTGGGATTACAGGCACGCACCACCACACCAGGCTAATTTTTGTATTTTTTGTAGAGACAGGGTTTCACCGTGTTGGCCAGGCTGGTCTCAAACTCCTGACCTCAAATGATCCTTCCACCTTCACATCCCAAAGTGCTAGGATTACAGGCATGAGTCATCGCACCCAGCCCCCTTTGGCCTCTTGAGAGGAATTTTATTTATTTTTTCATCTGTAACCATGAGAGAAAAGAAGGTATAATGATAACAACCAATGTTTATTGTTCGCTGTGTGTCTGGCTCTGGGATAAAAACTTTATGTTCTTTTTTTTTTTTTTAGATGAAGTGTCTGTCGCCCAGGCTGGAGTGCAGTGGTGCAATCTTGGCTCACTGCAACCTCTGCCTTCCAGGATTCAAGCAGTTCTCGTGCATCATCCTCCCGAGTAGCTGGGATTACAGGCATGCCTGGCTAATTTTTGTATTTTTAGTAGAAACAGGGTTTCACCATGTTGGCCAGGCTGGTCTTGAACGTCAGACCTCAAGTGATCTGTCCGCCTCGACCTCCCAAAGTGCTGGGATTACAGGCGTAAGCCACAGCGCCCGGCTTAGAACTTTATGTTCTATGTGATTTAGTTCTTGTGAGAAACATGATATGTGGCAGGTTGAGTCCCCAGGAAGCCAACTGAGATGGAGGTCGGCATGTAAGAGGTTTGTTAGGGGTGCTCCCAGGTCAAGACCTGCAGGAGGAGGAGGAAAGGGAGAGGACTCAGCGCAGGGAGGAGGGAGAGCTGTGATGCAGTAGAGGCTGAGCAGACACTGTGGGGAGTCATTTTGAAACTACTCTCTCCACTGAAGTAGCACCCCCACCCCCCATAGATGCTGACAGTGGAGACTTTTTGACAGCAGCACTCCCAGAAATGGGGGAAAGATCCTTAAAGATCCTTCATTCCTAATGAGAGTTATGGGTGGCACAGCAAAGTATCCACTATGATTATTAGTGTTAGCATTTTTTTTTTTTTTTTGGTAAGCAGGACCTTGCTCTACTGCCCAGGCTGCAGTGCAGTGGCACCATCACAGCTCACTGCAGCCTCAATCTCCTTGGCTCAAGTGATTCTCCTACCTCGGCCTCCCAAAATGCTGCGATTACAGTTATGAACCACCACACCCGACCTCTGCATTTTACAGGTAAGAAAATCCAAGCATAGAGAAGCTAAGTAACCAGCCCAACTTAGTGAATAAGAAGCAGGAGGCATTCAAATCCACTCTGCGTGGTGCAGAACTGGGGGCTGTTAGCTTTGAGGCTGTGCTGCTTCCACCCTGAGGAGTCCTTGAGAGGCATGAAGAAGGGAACCCCTGTCCAGGCATACTGAAGAGGACTGCCCCCTCTAGGGGGGCTGCACAGCTGGGAGTGAGGGATCCCTGGAGCACAGACATGTTGGGACAACTGCCTACTTGCTAGAGGTATCAGGCCAGTGGATCCTACACAACCCACAAGGCTTTGGATCTGCCAAAAAGCAAGCAGCCCTCATCTTACCCTCAGCGAGATAAACCAGACACAAGAGGACAGATATCCTATGATTCCACTCATACAAGGTATCTAGATTGGACAAATTCATACAGACAGAAAGTTAAAGGGTGATTGTCAGGGGTTGAGAGGAGGGGAAACTGGAGAGTTATTATCTTTTTTTTTTTTTTTTTTGAGACACAGTCTTGCTCTGTTGTCCAGGCTGGAGTGCAGTGGTGTGATCTCGGTTCACTGCAATCCCCGCCTCCCAGGTTCAAGCCATTCTCGTGCCTCAAGCTCCAGAGTAGCTGGGATTACAGGCACGTGCCACCACACTTGGCTAATTTTTGTATTTTTAGTAGAGATGGGGTTTCACCATGTTGGCCAGGCTGGCCTCAAATTCCTGACCTCAAGTGGTACATCCACCTCGGCCTCCCAAAGTGCTGGGATTATAGGCGTGAGCCACTGCACCTGGCGTGGATAGTTGTTGTCTAATGGCTAAAGAGTTTCAGTTGGGGAAGATGAAAAAGTTCTGGGGATGGATGGTGGCGATGGTTGCACAACAATGTGAATGTATGTTATCCACTGAAGGAGTTAAGGATGATCAACCTGAAAATATGCAGACTGGGGCCAGGTGCAGTGGCTCATGCCTGTAATCCCAAGAGTTTGGGAGGCTGAAGCGGTAGGATTACTTGAGCCCAGGAATTCAAAACCAGCCTGGGCAATAGAGGGACCTCAACTCTACAAAAAAAAAATTTTTTTTTTTTTTAATTAACTGAGCGTGGTGGCACGTGCTTGTAGTCTCAGCTACCTGGGAAGGCTGAAGTGGAAGGATTGCTTGAGCCCAGGAGGACACAGCTGCAGTAAGCCGTGACTAGCTACACTCCAGCTTGAGTGGCAGAGCGAGACCCTGTCTCAAAAAAGAAAAATGTTGGTCGGGCGCTGTGGCTCACGCCTGTAATCCCAACACTATGGGAGGCCCAGGCGGGTGGATCACGAGGTCAGGAGATCGAGACCATCCTGGCTAACATGGTGAAACCCCGTCTCTACTAAAAAAAAAAAAAAAAATGCAAAATATTAGCCGGGCGTGGCGGCGGGTGCCTGTAGTCCCAGCTACTTGGGAGCCTGAGGCAGGAGAATGGTGTGAACCTGGAAGGCGGAGCTTGCAGTGAGCCGAGATCACGCCACTGCACTCCAGCCTGGGCGACTAAGCAAGACTCCGTCTCAAAAAAAAAAAAAAAAAATTGCAGATTTAGTAAACTGATTATTTCAGATTGAAGGCATTTGAGAAACTGCAGTTGCAGTTCATCACAGCAGAAAAAAAATTATACACACACAAAAATGTCTAGGTTTTGTTTACCTGGGTATTTTATTTTCTATTTTAAATTGCAAAGAAAGAAAAGAACATAGCAAAGGGTATGAAAATTCATCACAGCAAATGGCCAATAAATATGAAAAAAGATTCTCAACCTCAGTAATCAGACAAATGCAAATGAAAGCAATAATCTTTTTTAAAATTTTTAAATCATCAGAGCAGCAAAATATTGAAAGGTTGATAATGTCATATTTTGTTAAGGGTATAGGAAAAGCCATATTACAATCTGCTAATGGTAATATAATATAATTATTAAAATTGTATCAAATAACTTTAATAAATGGTCATGTAATTTTATATAATTTATTAAAATTTAAATAAGATACGCTATGATGCAATAATCCTACCTATATCTGCCCTAGAGAAATATTTTGGAGTCCATGGAAATATGTCCAAGGATGTTCACAGCAGCATCTGTGTGATAAGAAAAATTAGGAACAGCCTAACATACAGGCTATGACGCAGCAGTTAGCAGCAGTGAAAAGGGATGAACCCATGCTACCTACCTACAAGGAAAGATCCTTAAGACACATGGTTGGCCGGGTGCGGTGGCTCACCTCTGTAATCCCAGCACTTTGGGAGGCCGAGGTAGGCGGATGACGAGGTCAGGAGTTTGAGACCAGCCTGGCTAACATGGTGAAACCCCATCTCTACTAAAAATACAAAAATTAGCTGGGTGTGGTGGCGGGTGACTGTAAGTCCAGCTACTCAGGAGGCTGAGGCAGGAGAATCTCTTGAACCCAGGAGACGGAGGTTGCAGTGAGCCAAGGTCGTGCCACTGCACCCCAGCCTGGGTGACAGAGCAAGACTCTGTCTCAAAAAAAAAGGAAATAAGATAATCTAAATTGCAGTCTTGGTGGAGTACAGTGGCTGACGCCTATGGCAGAAGGATCACTTGAGTGGAGGAGTTCGAGACCAGCCTGGGCAATGAAGTCTACAAAAAATAAACAGTTTAGCTGGACGTTGTGGTGCTGCTGTAGTTCCAGCTATTTGGGAGGCTGAGGGGGAAGGATTGTTTGAGCCCAAGAGTTTGACGCTGCAGTGAGCTATGATTAAGCCATTGCACTCCAACCTGGGTGACAGAGGAGACGGTGTTTCTAAAATAAGAGCATTTTAAAAAAACATAATCACCACATAATTGTCACCCTTAATACATGTAATAATTCCTTAATGTCATTTATTATCTGGTTATTGAAATTGGTTGGTTTAGGGCACAGTGGCTTGTACCTGTAATCCAGCACTTGAGCTCAGGAGTTCGAGACCAGCCTGGGCAGCATGGTGAAACCCCGACTCTACTAAAAATACAAAAATTAGCCAGGTATAGTGGTGCGTGCCTATAGTCCCAGCTACTTGGGAGGCTGGGGCAAAAGCATCGCTTGAACTTGGGAGGCAGAGGTTGCAGTAAGCCAAGATTGCACCACTACACTCCAGCCTGGGTGACAGAGTGAGACTCTGTCTGAAAAAAAAAATTAAAAAAATAAGAAATTGGTCGGTTTATTCAAATCAGAATCCAAACAAGAGTCACCCATTGCAATTAGTTGTGCCTCCAAGTCTCTTTTATTCACAACGGTCTTCTCGTCTTTTTTTTTTTTTTTTTTTTTTGAGACGGAGTTTCGCTCTTGGTGCCCAGACTGGAGTGCAATGGCACAATCTCAGCTCACTGCAAAGTTCACCTCCTGGGTTCAAGCAATTCTCCTGCCTTGGCCTCCTGAGTAGCTGGGATTACAGGCATGTACCACCACACCTGGCTAATTTTTGTATTTTTAGTAGAGACGGGTTTTCACCATGTTGGCCAGGCTGGTCTTGAACTCCTGACCTCAGGTGATCCACCCACCTCAGCCTCCCAAGTGCTGGGATTACAGGCGTAAGCCACCACGCCTTTGTTAATTTTTTTTAGTTTGAAATAAGACTTACAGAAAAGTTGCAAGGTTAATACAACAGACTCCCATATGCCCTTTATCCAGATTCCCCAGTTGTTAGCATTTTACCACATTTGTTTAATTATTTTTCTCTCATATATAGGCATACATACATATATCATTTTAGCCACTTGAGAATGAATCGCAAACAGTGTCCCTTTCCTCTAAATATTGGAGTAAAGAACAGAACATACTGTTAAATAGTCATGAGCAATGATCAATATTAGGAAACTTATATTCATACAATTCTATTATTTAATCTATGAGTTATTCATACTTTGCCAGTTGACCAACAATGTCCTTAATAAAAAAAAAAGTCTGTTCCAGGATCTAATCCATGATTAAACACTGCATTTATCTCTGTGTCTTTAGTGTCACTTACTCTGGAACAGCTCCTCAGTCTCTGTCTTTCATGACCTTGACATTTCCTAAGAGTACAGGCCAGTTATTTAATAGATTCTGTGAACTTGGAACAAATTTGTCTTTGATAATTTCTTGCTCTCTGTCATAACAGGATGCCCCACACCCATGTACATTTCCTGGTCCTGATTCTCAACGACCATTTCTTGCATGGGAAAGAAATGGGACCTGAGGCCAGGCAAGGTAACTCATACCTGTAATCCCAGAACTTCGGGAGACTGAGGCGGGAAGATCACCTGAGGTCAGGAGTTTGAGACCAGCTTGGCCAATATGATGAAACCCTGTCTCTACTAAAAATACAAAAACTAGCCAGGCACAGTGGTGAGTACCTGTCATCCCAGTCACTCAGGAGGCTGAGGCGGGAGAATCGCTTGAACCTGGGAGGTGGAGGCTGCAATGAACCGAGATCACACCACTGCACTCCAGCCTGGGCCACAGTGCAAGACTCCATCTCGAAAAAAAAAAAAAAAAAAAAAAAAAAAAGGGACCTAAATCCTGATGATAGAGCTATTGATTGGGGTGAGATGCAATATTGATTGGGGTGAGATGCAAGTGGGGACTGGGGTTGCAACCAGCTGAGCATCCCGGGACTGCCTCCAGCCCTGGAGACTCCTCATTCTGGGGAATGGCAGCTTCGTGCTGGTCTCTGTGGATGAGTTTCTCAGATGCCTGGGTGACACCGAGGTAGAGCGGGGAACCTGCAGACCTCGTCCCCTGCATAGTTCTGGGTGTGGCTCATCCAGGATAACCCTCGAATTTCCTCGTACCCGTTTTTTTTATGACAGATTTTATTGCATTTTAGGGCTTGAGAGGTTTACTTGTTTTTTCTTATCTAATATTATTGATTTACTGTAACCACCAGCAGGGCAAACACAAAATTGGGGCATCCACATGCTGTCAAGGAGGTGTCAAAATATGTGATAAACATAGGGTAACCCAGCAAAACAACTCAGACTATAATTACACAGTGAACACACCCTGCTGCAGAGGACTTGCTCTGTCCCAGGCGGTGCGGGTGGCTGCTCATCCATGGAGACGATTGTTCTTGGCAGGTCCTTCCTGCGGGGATGGATGCAGGGCAGAGGGTTACTGACTCACAGAGAATGGCTGCACTCACTGGCAAAATCCTCTCTCCGATTTTTGTGAATGTTCTCACAGAAGAAACTCCTAAGTGATCTGCAGTCTCAGGGCTAGATTCCTACCACTACGCAATTCCTGGGCCACAGCTCCCAAGGAAACAGGGAGTCTGCAGGAACAGGTCAATAACTTATTGTTGCACCTCTGGTTTCTGAGTGTTCCAAACAGAAGGGTAGCAGAAAGTGCTGCAGGGCTATTCGGGAAGAGGGCCTCAGGACAGAACTGCCAGTGTCAGAGAAGAGGCGGACTGGGGACATCAAAGGAGAGGGGAAAATGTATCCAGACAGGAATCTAAGTGCAGTTGTTTTCTTGAGAAGTCTCACCTCACTGAGACCTCACCTGAACATGAAACCATTTTCTTTTTCTTTCTTTTTTTATTTTTGAGATGGGGTCTGGCTGTTGCCCAGCCTGAAGTGCAGTGGGGTGATCTTGACTCACTGCAACCTCTGCCTCCTGGGCTTAAGCCATGCTCCCATCTCAGCCTCCCGAGTACCTGTAGTAAGGCACACACCATCATGCCCGGCTAATTTTTGTATTTGTAGAGATGGGGTTTTGGCCCACCCCTGTAATCCCTGTAATCCCAGCACTTTGGGAGGCTGAGGTGGGCAGATCACTTCAGGTCAGGAGTTCAAGGCCAACCTGTCCAATGTGGTGAAATCCCATCTCTACTAAACATATAAAAATTAGCCAGGCATGATGGTGGGCACCTGTAATCTCAGCTACTCAGGAAACTGAGGCAGGAGAATCGCTGGAACCCAGGAGGTAGAGGTTGCAGTGAGCCAAGATCACGCTACTGTACTCCAGCCTAGGCGTCGGACTGAGACGCTGTCTCAAAAAAGAAAACAAAAAACAAGAGGTGGAGTTTTGCCATGTTTCCCAAGCTTGTCTTGAACTCCTGTGCTCAAGCGATCTGCCTTCTTTGGCCTCTCAAAGTGCTGGGATTCCAGGCATGAGCCATGGTACCCAGCCCATTTTCTATTTTCTAATCACTGCTTCCAATCACTCTATGCCAACTCCCTTCAGTCCTTTAGCAATATCTTGGGCAGATTCATCACTTTAGCCTGGTAAAGCTCAGACCAGCCCTGTTTCAAGCCCCACTCACATATCTGGTTCACAGTGCTTCACCTCCTCTTCCCAGCACAAGCTGGGCACTCACACTGCTTGCTGGGAGAATGAGGAGATTGGGGAGTGGGCCTGGTCCAGTTCTGTGATACCTGCTGCCTCCTCTCTTTACAAGGCCTCGCTTCCTAACTGCCCTGGTGTAGAGAGCAGGAAATGGAAGTGGTCAGGACACGGAAGAAGGCAGCAGAGGTGTCTTAATGTAGCTGGCTATAGGTCCAAGGTGAGGAGGCCCCAGATCCAGATGGACTTGGTTCCATCTATATTGCTGCTGGCCTCTGTGGATAGGGTGGGCTCTGCATAGATGGTGTTCCCTCTTTAACAAAGCCCTGCTCAGAAAACCCAGCCTAGTCTTCCCTGGCCCCACCAGGAAATCTACTTTCCAATCTCCAGAGGGGGGTCCTATTATTTGTTGCAGAGGCCACCTGGACAGCATGTGAGCTCTGCCCTTCCTCTCAACTTTGTGCTTCTTCCTATGGAGACGTTGAGGCTTTTCTGCACCTTCCAAAGGTCATGGGAGATGGCCTGGGGGTGCCCCTTTCTTGTTCCTCAACTCAGACAAGGTTTTCGAACCCTGCCAGCACGGGCCGCGCTCGTGGATAGGTAGACTGCCTTCAGCAATCACAGCACTGTCAATGCTTGATTCCATTTCTAAATCTGTTTCCCAGGCTGGTCTGGAACTCCTAAATCTGGGCCACAGGCATAAAAGAAGCTGCATGTAATTAGTTTGCTTCTTTCCATAGACCTGTTTGTTGAAATGGAGTATTCTTCTGGCAAATCATCACATAGAAAAAGTGGTGGGTACAAAGAGCCCAGATGGAAAGCCTGAAGAAAAAAACAAACTCTTTTTTGGTCTGATTTGGGTAGAAATGATATTCCAAAGCAGAATATCAGTTGCAAAGAGATTATTATCCTCACTCCCTAAGTAAATATCCAGGGGACAGACATTCTTTTAATCTTGGACGATTTTCACAAGCTGTATACCTCTGGGGATATTGACAAAGACATTTTCAACAGAACAAAAATCAATGATAATTATAGTTTGTGGCCTTTGAAGCAAAATAAAATGAGACCTATCAAGACACACCAAATCATTTACACCCCTTTTAAAACCAGTAAGAAGGCTAGTATGTCCAGGACAATAGCAAACTAGGGGCCTCAAAACACGTTTTTGGTCAGGCACAGTGGCTCACGCCTGTAATCCCAGCACTTTGGGAGGCCGAGGTGGGCAGATCACCTGAGGTCAGGAGTTCAAGGCCAGCCTGGGCAACATGGTGAAACCCTGTCTCTACTAAAAATACAAAAATTAGCCAGGCATAGTGGCAGATGCCTATAGTCACAGCTGCTCGTGAGGCTGAGGCAGGAGAATCACTTGAACCCAGGAGGCGGAGTTTGCAGTGAGCCGAGATTGCGCCACTGTACTCCAGCCTGGGCAATAGAGTGAGACTCCATTTCAAAAAAAAAAAGAAAACAAATCTGGTTGTTTAAGAGTCTGGGACCTCCCCCTTCTCTCTCTCTCTCACTCCTGCTTTCTCCTTGTGATGCGCCTGTTTCCCTTCGCCTTACGCCATGACTGTAAGCCACCTGAGGGGCTCATCAGAAGCAGATGCTGGCACCAAGCTTCCTATACAGAATCCAGAACCATGAGCAAATTAAACCTTTTTTCTTTATACATTACCCAGCCTTTATAAATTTCTCATGGCTTACTTCCTCCTTTTACCTGGTCACTTCCTCAGAGAGGCCTTCCCTAACCACAGCTCTTACTCCATGCTTCATTTTTCTTGTTTGTTTATTTATTGAGACAGAGTCCCATTCTCTCGCCCAGGCTGGAGTGCGATGGTTTGATCATAGCTCACTGCAGCCTCCAACTCCTCAGCTCAAGCAATCCTCCTGCCTCAGCCTCCCCAGCAACGGGCACCACAGGCATGAGCCACCACACCCAACCCATTTTTAAAATTTTATGCACAGATAGGGTCTTACTATGTTGTCCAGGCTAGTCTCAAACTCCTGGACTCAAGCGATCTTTCTGCCTCCACCTCCCAAAGTGCTGGGATTACAGTCATGAGCCTTGGTGCCCTGCCACACATTTTTCTTCAGAGCATGGATTATTATCTGTCTAATTGATTCTCCACTGTCTCTGTTCTGGGAGCTTACCTCAATGAAGGCAGGACTGCTATATTTTGTTCATCGCTATGTCCACGGCACCAATAGTGCCTGGTGTTGGAGAAATAATCATTAAAAATAAGTCTCCTGCTACTCCAGAAAACTTCTCCACAAAGGCGCCTTTAGCACACAGCTAGTATTATTGTTACTACCTTTTAATGTGGAGCGCTTCACAAATTTGCATGTCATCCTTGCACAGGGGTCATGCTAATTTTTTCTGTGTGGTTCCAATTTTAGTATATCTGCTGCCGAAGCAGGCACAGCACAGGTTATTAATATTGCAGGCTAAGTACAATGTGGCCATTAATTTTCAACCCTTCCTCTCTGGGGACTGGTGGCCAGGGTAGAGTTTTCCTGCTAGAATCTCATCCTCTGCCTTTCGTGTGCTGATGCCCCGTGTTACTCCGTGAGCCTCACTGGCCAGGTAGGGAACACTGGATAGGGAACCTTCCAGTACCTGAGCTGGCCAAGTGCCCCTCCTCTGTGTCTCTACTGGCCCCGTGTGTTTTCTGTCACTCATTGATACAACAGTTTACAGTCCTTACCCCAGGAGTTAGTATATAGTAAACTCTTAGGAAATGTGAACTGAATTAATTCACAAGCAAAACCTTTGAGTTCGTGTCACATTTCTTTTAGATTGCACCCATTACCACAATACTGGGCTGTGGTGTAGGCCTCCCTTGCTATCAAACTCATTCTTCTAAAAGGAGAGTACATGGGAAGGTGGAAGGACTTCCCATGTCCCAGGAAATGGTTGGCTATAATCTTAGAAAATGAACTAGGGCCCAGGCATGGTGGCTCACGCCTGTAATCCCAGCACTTTGGAAGGCCAAGGTGGGCAGATCACCTGAGGTCAGGAGTTTGAGACCAGCCTGGCCAACATGGGAAACCACTTCTCTACTGAAAATACAAAAATTGGCTGGGCGTGGTGGCGCACGCCTGTAATCCCAGCTGTTTGGGAGGCTGAGACAGGAGAATTGCTTGAACTCGAGAGGCAATGGTTGCAGTGAGCCAAGATGGCACCACTGCACTCCAGCATGGGCAACAGAGCGAGACTTCCATCTCAAAAAAAAGAAAATGAGGCCAAGCGTGGTGGCTCATGCCTGTAATCCCAGCACTTTGGGAGGCCGAGGTGGGCGGATCACCTGAGGTTAGGAGTTCAAGACCAGCCTGGCCAACATGGTGAAATCCCATCTCTATTAAAAATACGAAAATTAGGCCGGGCGCGGTGGCTCAAGCCTGTAATCCCAGCACTTTGGGAGGCCGAGACGGGCGGATCACGAGGTCAGGAGATCGAGACCATCCTGGCTAACATGGTGAAACCCCGTCTCTATTAAGAAATACAAAAAACTAGCCGGGCGAGGTGGCGGGCGCCTGTAGTCCCAGCTACTCGGGAGGCTGAGGCCGGAGAATGGCGTGAACCCGGGAGGCGGAGCTTGCAGTGAGCTGAGATCCGGCCACTGCACTCCAGCCTGGGCGACAGAGCGAGACTCCGTCTCAAAAAAAAAAAAAAATACGAAAATTAGCCAGGCATGGTGGCGCGTGTCTGTAGTCCCAACTACTTGGGAGGCTGAGGCTGAAGAATCACTTGAACCAGGGAAGTGGAGGTTGCAGTGAGGCGAAATCGCGCCACCGCACTCCAGCTTGGGCAACAGAGCAAGACTCCACCTCAAAAAAAAAAGAAAATGAACTAGGGTTCTTTGGTCATTATTAGAGTCTTAGGAGAACAAGAAATATGGCAATTGTATTCAGAGACCAAAGAAATGTTGTCAAACAAGTCTATTAGGGCCTGTCTGACTTTTTCAGCTACCTGAAAGACCAGCTGCTGCAGCCCAAAGGGACTTCAATCAGCCGCCCAGCCCAGGTTCAGTCTTCCAAGTCAGCCACACCCGACGATCACGACCATCCAGGAGGTAGAACGGTCTGTAAGGAGGAAATACCAGAAAGCTCACTTAATATTGAATCCTTGCCTAGGGCACCTTAATTATCTACTCCTTTATTAAACAACAGAGTCGCAAATTAACATCTTTTCTGTTTTTACCAGTTGGCATTATTTTTGCCTTTGTGTTACTGTGCAAATATTCTAAGAAATAGATATGCCTGTTGAGCCTGTTACAAGGACAAATATTGCAGTTTTAGGAGCCAGGGGCATTGTTAGAATTGTTAGAAACAAGAAAAAAGAAAACACTGGCCGAAGAGGAGTGTAAAACTATTTCACCTTTATACTTGCACCAGAAGAGTGCCATTCCTGGACTTCGCACTTTAGAAAACCCCAAATCACAGATGTACAAATGGAAAATTACTAAAGAACAACAGGAACCTGGCCGGGCGCGGTGGCTCATGCCTGTAATCCCAGCACTTTGGGAGGCCCAGGCGGGCGGATCACGAGGTCAGGAGATCAAGACGATCCTGGCAAACATGGTGAAACCCGGTCTCTACTAAAAATACAAAACATTAGCCGGGCGTGGTGGCGGGTGCCTGTAGTCTCAGCTAGTCGGAAGGCTGAGGCAGAAGAATGGCGTGAACCCGGGAGGCAGAGCTTGCAGTGAGCCAAGATCGAGCCACTGCACTCCAGCCTGGATGAAAGAGCGAGACTTGGCCGGGCGCGGTGTCTCAAGCCTGTAATCCCAGCACTTTGGGAGGCCGAGACGGGTGGATCACGAGGTCAGGAGATCGAGACCATCCTGGTGAACATGGTGAAACCCCGTCTCTACTAAAAAATACAAAAAACTAGCCGGGCGAGGTGGCGGCGCCTGTAGTCCCAGCTACTCGGGAGGCTGAGGCAGGAGAATGGCGTGAACCCGGGAGGCGGAGCTTGCAGTGAGCCGAGATCGCGCCACTGCACTCCAGCCTGGGCGACAGCGCGAGACTCCGTCTCAAAAAAAAAAAAAAGAAAGAAAGAGCGAGACTCTGTCTCAGAAAAATAAAAAATGAACAGCAGGCACTTACGTTGCTTGGATCTGTTGAACGGTGATAGTGCGGCACAATCTAGAGCCTTCGACACAGGCATTTGTGACTCACACTGTTCAGGCCCCAGAGAAAGGCTTCTCCACATCACTTGCCCTATGTCTTCAGAATCAAAGGTGACAGTGTCTGGCTGCTATCTAGATTTGTGGGTTCTTCAGAGGCAAGCACTGACTCAAGATGTGGGAAGAATGTGAGCAGCACAGGTGCTTGGTAATAAAAATAATTAATTAATAAGCTTGTCAATTCCTACTTTCAGAGAGCAGAAATACAAATGATTTTTGTATAACAAAACACATTTCCCGACTCTTTTTTTTGAGACAGAGTCTCGCTCTATTGTCCAGGCTGAAGTACAATGGCATGATCTCAGCTCACTGCAACCTCTGCCACCCGGGTTCAAGCAGTTCTCCTGCCTCAGCCTCCCAAGTAGCTGGGATTACAGGCGTGCACCACCACACCCAGCTAATTTCATATTTTTAGTAGAGATGGTGTTTCACCATGTTGGCCAGGCTGGTCTTGAACTCCTGACCTCAGGTGATCTGCCCACCATGGCCTCCCAAAGTGCTGGGATTACAGGCGTGAGCCACCGCGACCAGCCACATTTTCCCACTTGTATTGATTGTCCAATTCCTGATTCTGGAGGTACTCCCAAATCAGTGCAATATTTGTCACAGTTCTAAAGAATATTTGTGGCTACACGTGGTAGCTCACACCTGTAATCCCAGCACTTTGGGATGCCAAGGCACGAGGACTGCTTGAGCCGAGGAGCTCCAGATGAGCCCGGGAAACATACTGAGACTCTGTCTCTACAAAATTTAAAAAATTAAATTAAACTAAATTTTGCAATAGTAAAAACCTCATATCACTTCTAGGTTTGGATAAATTGGATCTAGATGTAATGTGTGAAATGTGATGCCATTTCTTTATGTTGGCAACTAGATGGACATTGAACACTAAAATTGTGGACAGTTTCTTTTTGCATAAAAATATTTTTACAGGCATACCTTGTTTTATTGCATTTCACTGTATTTTGCAGATAGTGCTGTTTTACAAGCTGAAGGTTTACAGCAACCCTCCATCAAGTAAGTCTATCGGCCTCATGTTTTCAACAGCAAGTGCTCTACTTCATGTCTGTGTCACATTTTGGTAATTCTTGCCATATTTCAAACTTTTTCTTTCTTTTTTCTTTTTTTCTTTTCTTCTTTTTTTTTTTTTAGACAGAGTCTCGCTCTGTCGCCCAGGCTGCAATGCAGTGACGTGATCTCGGCTCACTGCAACCTCCACCTCCTGGGTTCAAAGGATTCCTCAGCCTCAGCCTCCCGAGTAAATGGAACTACAGGTGCATGCCACCACGCCTGACTAATTTTTGTATTTTTAGTAAAGACAGGGTTTCACCATGTTGGCCAGGCTGGTCTCGAACTCCTGACCTCAAGTGATCTGCCCGCCTCGGCCTCCCAAAGTGTTAGGATTACAGGCATGAACCACTGCACCCGGCCACCAAACTTTTTCTTTTTCTTTTCTTTTTTTTTTTTTTTTTTGAGATGGAGTCTCACTCTATCGCCCAGGCTGGAGTGCAGTGGTGCCATCTTGGCTCACTACAACCTCTGCCTCCCAGGTTCAAGTGATTTTCCTGCCTCAGCCTCCCAAGTAGCTGGGATTACAGGCACGTGGCCCCACACCTGGCTAATTTTTTGTATTTTTAGTACAGATGGGGTTTCACCATCTTGGCCAGGTTGGTTTTGAACACCTGACCTCGTCATCCACCTGCCTCGGCCTCCTAAAGTGTTGGGATTACAGGCATGAACCACCGTGCCCGACCCAAACTTTTTCATTATTATTATATTTGTTATGGTAATCTATGATCAGTAATCTTTGATGTTCCTATTGTAATTCTGGGGGGCACCAGGAACCATGCCCAGTAAGACGGCAAAACTTAATAAATATTGTAGTCTGACTGCTCAAGTGAAAGGAAGAATCATGCATCTCTTGCTTTCAGTCAAAAGCTAGAAATGATTAAATTAGAAATGAAGAAGGCATGTAGAAACCTGAAACAGGCTAATAGCTAGCCCTCTTGCACCAATTAGCCAAGCTGTTAATTCAAAGGAAAAATTTTTGAAGGAAATTAAAAGTGCCACTCCATGGAACACATAAATGATAAGAAAGTGAAACATGGCTGGGCACGGCAGCTTGGCTGGGCACAGTGGCTCACACCTGTAATCCCAGCACTTTGGGAGGCCAAGGTGGGTGGGCAGGTCACTTGAGGTCAGGAGTTCGAGACTAGCCTAGACAACATGGCAAAACCCCGTCTCTACTAAAATTACAAAAAGAATTTAGCTGGGTATGGTGGTGCACACCTGTAATCCCAGCTACTCTGGAGGCTGATGCACAAGAATCGCCTGAACTGAATTGGAGGTTTCAGTGAGCCAAGATTGTGCCACTGCACTCCAGCCTGGGCAATAGAGCAAGAATCTGTTTAAAAAAAAAAAGAAAGAAAGAAAGTGAAACAGTCTTATAGCTGTTACAAAGAAAGTTTAGTGGTCTGGATAGAAGATCCAGCCAGCTACAATATTCCCTGAAGCCATAGCCTATTCTGGAGCAAGGCTGGAACTCTCTTCAATTCCATGAAGGCTAAGAGAGGTGAGGAAGCTGCAGAAAGAAGTTAGAAGCTAGCAGAGGTTGGTTCATAAAGATTACAGAAAGAAGCCATCTCCATAAATGAAAATGAAAGGTAAAACAGCAAGTTTGGCTGTAGAACCTGTAGCATGTTATCCAGATCTAGCTAAGATCATTGATGAAGGTGGCTACAGTAAATAACAGATTTTCAATTTAGAAGAAACAGCCTTACATTGGAAGATGCCATCCAGGACTTTTCCAGCTAGAAAGGAGTTAATGCCTGGTTTCAAAGCTTCAAAGTACAGGCTGACTTGTTAGGGGCTAATGCAGTTGGTGACTTTTAAGTTGAAGTCACTGCTTATTTACCATTCCGAAAATCCTATGGCTCATAAGAATCATGCTAAAGCTACTCTGCCTGTGCTCTGGAAGTGGAATGACAAAGCCTGCATGACAGCACATCTCATTTAGAGAATGATTTACTGAATATATATATATAGAAGGAGTCTCACTCTGTCGCCCATGCTGGATCTTGGCTCACTGCAACCTCCACTTCCCGAATTCAAGTGACTCTCCTGCCTCAGACTCCCAGGTAGCTGGGATTACAGGCGCATGCCACTATGCCTGGCTAATTTTTTGTATTTTTAGTAGAGATGGGTTTCACTGTGTTAGCCAGGATTGTCTTGATCACCTGACCTTGTGATCTGCCCACCTCAGCCTCCCAAAGTGCTGGGATTACAGGCGTGAGTCACCGCACCCAGCCAGATTTACTGAATATTTTAAGCCCACTGTTGAGACCTACTGCTAAGAAGAAGAGACTCTTTTGAAAATATTACTGCTCATTGACAATGTACCTGGTCACCCAAGAGCTCTGATGTAGATATACAAGAAAATTAATGTTGTCATGCCTGTTAACACAACGTTCATTCTGCAGCCCATGGAATAAGGAGTAATATTAACTTTCAAGTCTTATTATTCAAGCAATATATTTTGTAAGGATATAGCTGCCATAGATAGTGATTTGTCTGATGGATCTAGGCAAAGTAAGTTGAAAACCTTCTAGAAAGGATTCATCATTTTAGAGTCCCTGAAGAACATTCATGATTTGTGGCTAGAGGTCAAAATATCAACATTAACAGGAGTTTGGAAGAAGTTGGTTCCAACCTTGGTGGATGACTTTGAGAGACTTAAAACTTCAGTAGAAGAAGTCACCGCAGATGTGGTATAAACAGCAAGAGAAGCAGAATTAGAGGTGGAACCTGAAGATGTGGCTGAGTTGCTGCAATCTCATGATCAAACGTCTACGGATAAGAAGTTGCTTCTTATGCATGCACCACGAGGGTTTCTTGAGATGGAATCTACTCCTGGTGAAGATCCTGTGAACACTGTTGAAATGAAAACAGCCCCCGCTGGCTGCTCTGAAAAGCCATGTTTGCATTGTTCCTCGTCTGACTCCTTGGTTCCTCCTCCACCACAGACTCCAGCAGCTTTATTGCCAGAGTCCTGGAATTCTTGCTTTCTTTTTAATCCCCTGCACTGGATCACCGGCATGCCCCACCATGTCAGATGCAGCCATAGACACCAACTCCAAGATCACCACCAAGGACTTAAAGGAGAAGAAGAAAGTTGTGGAGGAGGTGGAAATGGAAGAGATGCCTCTGCTAACGGGAACGCTAATGAGGAAAATTGGGAGCAGGAGGCTGACAATGAGGTAGATGAAGAAGAGGAAGAAAGTGATGGTGAGGAAGAGGATGGAGATGAAGACGAGGAAGCTGAGTTTGCTACAGGCAAGTGGGCAGCTGAAGATGATGAGGATGATGATGTCAGTAGCAAGAAGCAGAAGACTGATGAGGACGACTAGACAGCAAAAAAGGAAACATTAAACTTAAAAAAAAATGGCTGCGACCTAGTCACCCTCCACTTCCCATCTCAGAATCCAAATGTAGTCACCTTCAAGTAGAGAGACCGCCTGCAGATGACACGCGCTCTCCACCACCCAACCCAAACCATGAGAATTTGCAACAGGGGAGGAAAAAAGAACCAAAACTTCCAAGGCCCTGCTTTTTTTCTTCAAAGTACTTTAAATGCAGCCATAAAAAAGATTGAGTTCATGTCCTTTGCAGGGACATGGATGAAGCAGGAAGTCATCATTCTTAGCAAACTAACACAGGAATAGAAAACCAAACACCGCACGTTCTCACTCACAAGTGGGAGTTGAACAATGAGAACACATGGACACAAGGAGGGGAACATCACACACCGGGGCCTTTCGGGGGGGGGGGGGGGGGGGGGGGGAGGGGGAGGGAGAGCATTAGGACAAATACCTAATGCATGCAGGGCTTAAAACCTACATGACAGGTTGATGCATGCAGCAAAGCACCATGGCACACGTATACCTATGTAACAAACCTGCACATTCTGCACATGTATCCCAGAACTTAAAGTAAAATTTAAAAAATTTTTTAAATTTAAAAATCTTGTTATAGGAATATTACTATGATTATTAGTATAAATTCACCTCCATAAAAAAATACTTAAAAAGGAAATTTGTATTTTTTACTTACATTTTATATTTTTGTACATATTGTTAGGGTCAGCCTTTTTTTGTGAGACAGAGTTTCTCTCCTTGTCCCCCAGGCTGGAGTGCAGTGGCATGGTCTCAGCTCACTGCAACCTCTGCCTCCCAGGTTCAAGCGATCCTCCTGCCTCAGCCTCCCAAGCAGCTGGGTTTACAGACGTAAGCTACAGCACCTGGCCTAGGGTCACCCATTTTTTTTTCTTTTTTTTTTAGACGTGAGCTCAGATAACCAAACCAACCTTTGGAGCGTTCTCTGTCCTACTTCTGACTTTAATGAACATGGCGTGACCATGTTCATTATAATCTCAAAGGAGAAAAAAACCTTGAAAAAAAAAAAAAAGACAATAGAAAACAATCTTACTCTGAGCATTCCAGTAACTTGTTTGTGTATGTACTTAGTTTGTATGAGATGGTTAAAAAGGCTAAAGATAAAAAATTTCTTTTTTTTTTTTTCCTTTCTTGTCTATGAAGTTGCCGCGTTTGTGTGTGTGTGTGTGTGTGTGTGTGTGTGTGTGTGTGTTGGTCTGTTTGATATACGTGTGAAACAATGTTGTCCAACAATAAACAGGAATTTTATTTTGCTGAGTTGTTCTTAAAAAAGAAAAGAAATGAAAACAAAGAATAAGTAATATTACATAAACTTAGTTCATAAAGCGGCAGCAGGGTTCGAGAGGATTTTCTTCAATTTTGAAAGAATTTCTACTATGGATGGGCAAAATGGCATCAAACATCACATGTTACAGAGAAAACTTTCAATCTGTGCAGCAAGTTTTGCTGTTGTCTTATTTTATTTTATTTTATTTTTTGAGGCGGAGTCTCATTCTGTCACCCAGGCTGGAGCGCAGTGGTGCGATCTCAGCTGACTGCCATCTCTGCCTCCCGGGTTCAAGCAATTCCCCTGCCTCAGCCTCCAGAGTAGCTGGGATTACAGGCGCGCGCCACCACGCCAGGCTAATTTTTGTATTTTTAGTAGAGTGGGGTTTCACCATGTTGGCCAGGCTGGTCTCAAACTCCTGACTTCAAGTGATCCGCCTGCCTTGGCTTCCCAAAGTGCTGGGATTACAGGTGTGAGCCACCATACCCGGCTATAAAGTGTTTTTATTTATTTATTTATTTTTGAGATGGAGTCTGGCTCTGTACCCCAGGCTGCAGTGCGGTGGTGCGATCTCGGCTCACTTCAAGCTCCGCCTCCCGTGTTCGCACCATTCTCCTGCCTCAGCCTCCCGAGTAGCTGGGACTACGGCACCCGCCACCATGCCCGGCTAACGGCACCCGCCACCATGCCCGGCTAATTTTTTGTATTTTTAGTAGAGACGGGGTTAGCCAGGATGGTCTCAGTCTCCTGACCTCGTGATCCACCCGCCTCGGCCTCCCAAAGTGCTGGGATTACAGGCATGAGCCACTGCGCCCGGCCTGTAAAGTGTTTTTAAATTAACACATGTACATGGGTATTTTAGACAGAATGCTATTGCACACAAAAGAAAACATTATAGTGGCTGGGAACGGTGGCTCACGCCTGTTTCCAGCACTTTGGGAGGCTGAAGTGAGTGGATCACCTGAGGTCGGGAGTTCGAGATAAGCCTGGCCAACATGGCAAAACCCTGTCTCTACTAAAAATACAAAAAGTAGCTGGGCATGGTGATGGACACCTGTAATCCCAGCTACTCGGGAGGCTTTGGCAGGAGAATCACTTGAACCCAGGAGGCGGAGGTGGTAGTGAGCTGAGACTGTGCCACTGCACTTCAGCCTGGGCAACAGAAGTGAAATTCAGTCAAAAAGAAAGGAAAAAAAGAAAGAGAGAGAGAAAGAGAGAAAGAAAAGAAAGAAAGAAAGAGAGAGAGAGAGAGAGAAAAGAAAGAAAGAAAGAAAGAAAGAAAGAAAGAAAGAAAGAAAGAAAGAAAGAAAGAAAGAAAGAAAGAAGAAAAGAAAGAAAAAGAGAGAGAGGGAGGGAGGGAAGGAAGGAAGGAAGGAAAGAAAGAAGGAAGGCCGGCCGAAAACATTACAGTGTAAACATAGCTTGTATAAAAAAATTTCTGTTACTCACTTTGCTGCAATTGCAGTGGTCTAGAATCAAACCCACAATATCTCCAAGGTATGCTTTTAAAATATTTAATTACATTTTCAAAATCAAATTTAAAATTTCGGTTTTATTTAAGTAACTTTGACTTAAAATTTGATATGTAACTTTTATATGCTAAAACATATGTGTGGGGACAAAAGCGACTTTATTTTAAATGCTAATCTGCCTACCTACCCTGAGTCAGAGAATGCCTTCCAAATGTCTAGTTGATGTATTACTCTTTAGGTAGGAACACCTATTCATCTTAACTTTCACTTTTCCTTCAAGACAATCCGAGATGCTGTTGCAGACATCATAGGTATAGTGATACTCATAGCCACCTACACATTCCTTCCAGAGCACATATACTTTTCCCCAAGACAGAAGCCCTAGATTTCAGGGGTTGCAGTGTAGAGATCTACATGTCTGTGGCCCCCCAATACCATGCTTTTCTGTCTGTAAATTTACCCAGTAAGTCATCCTATGCTGAAAAACTGGATTTGTCTGCCTCCTCCTCTGGTTGATTGACTCCTTTCAATCAACCAGCTTGCTTTGTAGATATGGCCCTTTCATGGAACAATAGGCCACGTGGCCTTCTTTTATGCTCATATCATTCCACCACAAGAGTTATGGGTAGACCATCTGAGACAGCTATGTGAGGAACTCAGCAGTCCTTTCCCTATAGAAGAGCCATTTAATTGGTGAAAATTATTTGTTTGTTTGTTTGTTTGAGACAGGGTCTGGCTCTGTCACCTAGGCTGGAGTGCAGTGGTGCCATCTCAGCTCACTGCAGACTTGATCTCCCAGGTTCAAGCGATCCTTCCACCTCAGTCCCCCAAGCAGCTGGGACTACAGGTATGCACCACCACGCCCAGCTAATTTTTGTACTTCTTATAGAGACAGGGTTTCACCATGTTGCCTGGGCTGGTCTCCAACTCCTGGGCTCAAGTGATCCTCCCACATCAGCCTCCCAAAGTGCTGGGATTACAGGTGTGGGCCACCGCACCTGACCTAATTGGTGAAAATTATTTAAATAATTAAAATAAAATTATGTTGTCCTAAGGACATACCGCAAATGAAGAAATATTTATTCAAGAAAATCTCCTGAATCCCAGTAAGAATAAAGAGTCTGTGGCACCTGAGTCACATCCCCCTCCTATCTTCTTCCTAAGCAGGTGTGGCTTCCCAAGAAGATGGGGGGCTCCCTCTGCCTCCACTCCAGGCTACAGTTTCACTCTAAGAAGGGCATGCCACTGGTGTCTCTCATCTCTCCCAGCTCTGTGCTGCAAAAACTGTATTCCATGCAGGTGTGGCCAAGAGGGCTAGGGCTCCCTTCCCCGACCCAGAGCCCACTTGTAGGGTGGAAACTGTACCAGACACAGTGGTTAAGAAACTCAGCAGAAGGCCGGGTGCAGTGACTCACACCTGTAATCCCAGCACTTTGGGAGGCCGAGGTGGGTGGGTCATGAGGTCAAGAGACTGAGATCATCCTGGCCAACATGTGAAACCCTGTCTCTACTGAAAATACAAAAATTAGCTGGGTGTGGTGGCACACGCCTGTAGTCCCAGCTGCTCAGGAGGCTGAGGCAGGAGAATCATTTGAACGCGGGAGGCAGAGGTTGCAGTGAGCCAAGATCGCGCTACTGCAGTCCAGCTTGGTGACAGAGAGAGACTCCATTTCAAAAAAAAAAAGAGAAAAGAAAGAAACTCAGCAGAAACATCAGAAATTGTACACTCTGCACACAAACCAGGAAATAGGCTTCACAGAATTAGTTCAGAATTAAATAAACAAGTGCCCAAAGAAACAACAGTTCCACCAAGCCCCAATGTAGTGGGGAATTCAGCATCTCGAGTTGCTACAATATATTATCTAAAATGTCTGGTTTTCAACAAAAACTTATGACACGCAAAGAAACTGTGACAAATACACAGGAAAAAAAGTCAGGCAATAAAAAGTGCCTTTGAAGGGACCTAAATGTTGGACACATTGGAAAAAGACTTCAAAGCAGCTATTATAAATATGTTTTAAAAATCGAAGTAGACCAGGCATAGTGGTTCACGCCCGTAATCTCAGTGCTTCAGGAGTTCTAGGCAGGAGGATTGCTTAAGGCCAGGAGTTCAAGACCAGCCTGGGCAACACAGTGAAAACCTGTTTCTACAAAATATATATATATATTTTTTTTTTAATAAATTAGCCTGTAGCCCTAACTACTAGGGAGGTTGGGGAGAAAGGATCACGTGAGGCCAGGAGTTCAAGGTTATAGTGACCTACCATTGCACCACCGCACTTCAGCCTGAGTGACAGAGCAAGACCTTGTCTCCAAAAAAAGAAAAAAAAAAAAGTTTTTAATGTAAACCATGTTTAAAGAATTAAAGAGAGCCATGGTAATAATGACTCATGAAGAATGTTAACTAAAAAGATATAAAAAAAATTCTTAAGTAAATGGAAATTCTAAAGTTGAAAAATAAATAATCAAAATGAAAAATTCACTAGAGGGGATCAGTAGTAGATTTGAGTTGGCAGAAGGAAGAATCAGCCAACATGAAGACAGATTAACAGAGATGAAGAACACTAAGAAAAATAATAAGTAAAAATGAACAACGCCTCAGAGAAATGTAGAATACTGTTAAGCACACCAACATACTCATCCTAGGAAAGAATGCTCAAGAGGCAGAGATAGAGAGAAAAAAATATTCAGACAAATAATACCTGAAAAATTCTGAAATTTGTTGAAAAACACTAATACATAGATCCAAGAAACTCCAAGTGAATAAATGCAAGGAGACCCATACAGACACATCGCAGTCAAAATATTGAAAGCCAGAGATAGAGAAAAATCTTGAAAACAGCAAAAGAAAAACAATCTAAATTACTTTGTGCTCATGCACTTCTCTTTTGAATTGGTTATTATATCTGCCTGGTTCTCCCATGAGTAGAATCAAATCTTTAGCACATTTTTATGTCCTATGTCTATTTGAGTAATAATTTTACCTTTTACAGAAAAATTATCTTTTAATAAGTCTTATCTGCATGTAAGTTCTCACATGTCCCATCAGCTGATATATACTAAAGTTCAAAGACTAAAGTTCAAAGCTTTAGTTTAAAAAGGAGAAAAAGTTTTTGCCATTGAGCTTAAGAGAATAAAATAAAACAATAAAATAATAAAAAGGAGAGAAAAGTAGATCTTACCAAACACAAAATTGTGATGATGTTTAAAAAATAATTGGCGGCTGGGCATGGCGGCTCATACACGTGACTCACACGAAGTGCTCCCAGCACTTTGGGAGGCTGAAGTGGGGTCGCTTGAGACCAGGACCAGACTGCACAACATAACAAGACCCCCCCGCCCAATCTCTACAAAAAAAATTTTGCCAGGTGTGATGGCACGTACCTGTAATCCCAGCCACTTTTGAGGGAGGCTGCCACAGGAGGATCTTGTGAGCTCAGGAGTTCAAGGCTTCAGTGAACTATGATTGCACCACTGCACTCCAGCCTGGGTGACAGAAAGAGGCCTTGTCTCGAAAAACAAAAACAAAACAAATGGAAAGTCAATTTATCCTAAAACATACACTTCTCTGGATCCCACATTCTGCCCAGGCACATGCTGCAGCAGCAGTGGGCTGGAACCTGAGAACCAGGAAGCTAGGACTCTGGATTATCCTGCCACACCAGCTGGCCTCAAAGTCTTCAAGTTCAACCTGCCTCTAATGTGGTGAGAGGGACAGATTGTCCACAGTAGCTCAGCTTGCACCCAGGAGCTCAAGTGGATCTCCACGCCCTGCGGAAGGCAGCGAGCACCGAGAGCCAGTGCCTTCTTCAGAACATAGGGTGCGATGAAAGAGATACTGTGTTTAGTCACACCAGTGCTGTGAGTAAGAAAATGCCTTTTCACTGTGCACTTATTTGCATAGCGTTGCAAGCAGGCACCAGGATACAGGAATATAATTGTACATGTCAAGTGCATAAGGGAACCTAGGATAAGGGGCCAGTTAGGACAAAGAGTTATGACTTGTACAGATCAATTCAGAAAATGTTTATAGAGTTAATGTACGAGTGTCTGTAGGTTAGGCACAGTGAGAGAGAAAGAGAGAGGCTGAGTCAGTACTAACAGAGATGTTTCTCCTTGCTACCAGCCCATGCCTTGGAACAGAGCTGTGAGTTGCAGTGTATGGTAGGGGATAAAGGAAGCCATCAGTCGTCTGTATTACTCTCAGCTGCTCAGACGTATGTTCCTGCCGTTTTCGTCCTCCCTGAGGATGGTGGTTTAATCATTTATTGGTGCATGCCATGGGTGAAGGCCAAGAGCCTTGTGTACAGAACTGAAAACTGTACATTAGGAGAAACGCCCACTGCCAGGTGTGAACAACAAGCCCAGGCCCCAAAACCTTTCCCACAGTTCAACACGCTGGACAATATTTTTATAAAATGACTAACCCACAGTACTTTATGGAGGGCTGCTTCTCTGAATTTTTTAAGTTTTCTACAAATGGTCTTGATGTTTTTCCTCTGAGGTGTACTTTTTTTTCCCAAGAATTATGTGGGTTTTGTTTTGCATTGCTTTGATCAAGGTAGAGTGAATGATTTCTCGTAGGTGCTACTAAGCAGTGGGTAAGAATACAATCGGCCGGGCACAGTGGCTCACACCTGTAATCCTAGCACTTTGGGAGGCCGAGGTGGGTGGATCACGAGGTCAGGAGATTGAGACCATCCTGGCCAGCATAGTCTGGATGTGAAACCCCGTCTCTACTAAAAGTACAAAAATTAACCATGCGTGGTGGTGGGTGCCTGTAGTCCCAGCTATTCGGGAGGCTGAGGCAGGAGAATCACTTGAGCCCGGGAGGTGGAGGTTGCAGTGAACCAAGATTGTACCAGTGCACTCCAGCCTGGTGACAGAGTGAGATTCTGTCTCAAAAAAAAAAAAAAAAGAAAAGAAAAGAAAAATGCAATCACGGCCGGGCATGGTGGCTGATGCCTGTAATCCCAGCTTTTTGTGAGGCTGAGGTGGGAGGATCACTTAAGTCCAGGAGTTTGAGACCAGCCTGGGCAACATACTGAGACCCATCTCTATTTCTTAAAAAAAGAATGCAACCTCCAGGTCAGTTGGATCTGGACCCCAAGCCAGTGGCTCGCCGTGTGATCTTGGGCTGGCAGTTTGTTCTTGGAGGCCGTTTCCTCCTCTGTGAAATGGAGATGATGACGGCACCCAGCCCCTAGAGTGGCTGTGAGGGTTTCATGAGTGCCTGTGAAGACTCACCAGTGCCCGGCTCAGAGCAAGCCCTCATACGTGCTGGTCATTGTTGTAATGGTCATGATCTCAGATGAGAAACAGGGAAGGTTGAGCTAAAGTGTTGAACATGTGTGTTGGGTGCCTACCACAAACAAAGCACTGTCCATGGCGGCCTCAAGGTGTCTTCATGATAATCCCACAAGGAAGATAACTGCTTTTTCCATTTATATGGCGGCAGATGGGTTAAGTAACCTGACCAAGATGAGATCGCATATAATGTGGTTATTTTTCTCATAAAGCTTGACTTTCAGATATTGGCTTCAGAGACACAGAAAAGGAAGGTGAACGTGTTTGAACATAAGGAGTTTCCCTTCCTTCAAGCCACGCCAGCCTATAAGCCTTTATAAAGCAGTGAAGGCGGTTCCTCCCTTCCCTGGCAGAGACTGATAAACTCAGCACTTGCCGGAGTGGCTCATTGTTGAGACAAAGAGTGTGCACTTCCCGGCCAGGAAACCTGAGCGGTGAGACTCCCAGCTGCCTACCTCAAGGCCCCAGGACATGCAGAACCTTCCTCTAGAACCCGACCCACCGCCATGAGGTCCTGCCTGTGGAGATGCAGGCACCTGAGCCAAGGCATCCAGTGGTCCTTGCTCCTGGCTCTCCTGGTCTTCTTTCTCTTCGCCTTGCCCTCCTTTATTAAGGAGCCTCAAACAAAGCCTTCCAGGTAAGATTCTCGTCCTTTCCACTCCTCTTATTTCATTCATTTGAGGAAACAGAAAAATGATAGCCCAGGGAGGACAGGGAAAGTCTGAGCCACCTGTGTGTCCACATGGGAGTGTCAGGGGTCAGGAATGTTCTCAAGAACCACTGGGAAGAAAGACTAATGGGAAGACTTGCAGGGAACAGAAGGGGTGGCAGTGGGGAATTAAGACGCCACGGGATGAACATGTCCAGATACCATGGGACCCGTACAGGAGTTTGAGAACTGATGGGTTAGGTCTGCAGAGTGCAGACAGAAGACATGACTGCTTTCCCCTCTGGGACTGTGAGTAATGGCAGCAGCATTGGGTTCGTTTTTACATGCCATTCTCTATGTCCTGAAGTGAAAGAGCCATCCTGTGTTCCACTTGTTTCAGACCCGGACTCACCCTTAGTTTGTGGGTAAAATGGAGGGACACCAAGTTTCAGTTGTGGACACCAAGTTAATCTTTCAAAAAAACCTTCTAGACCATTTTTCTTAGAAAATACACACATCTCCAGCAGTAAGAGGCCCTTTTCTTTTCTTTTCTTTTCTTCTCTTCTCTTTTGTTTTTGAGACAGAGTCTCACTGTGTTGCCCAGGCTGGAATGCAGTGGCATGATCTCAGCTCACTGCAACCTCCACCCCCCAGGTTCAAGCCTCAGCTTCCTGAGTAGCTGGGACTACAGGCGCATACCACCAGGCCTGGCTAAGTTTTTGTATTTTTAGTAGAGACAGGGTTTCACCATGTTGGCCAGGCTGGTCTTGAACTCCTGACCTCAAGTGATCTACCCACCTCGGCCTCTCAAAGCACTGGGATGACAGGCGTGAGCCACTGTGCCCAGCCAATAATTTCATTTCACTGTTCTTAAACGTTGAAAGTAATGCAGGTTCTCGTAGAGTTAAAAAAAAAATACAGAAAGGTGAAGCAGGAAGTGAGTCTCCCTATTATACCTCCACTTCTGTCCGCTCTTCAAGGTGAATACTCTTGACACTTGAAGGTACACGGAATTCTATTATTATGCAGCTAACACTGCTATAGTATTTACTATGTGCCAGCCCCTATTCTAAATGCTTGATGTACATTAACTCACTAATTCTCATTATTAAGAGGACACTGAGACACACAGAACTGAAGTGATTCTTCCAAGATCACCCTGCTAGTATGTGGCAGGGCCAAGATTCAAAGGCATTCTGGTGCCATACCCTGTGCTCATTACCTTTATGCTATACAAGCCAGATAGATAGATAGATAGATAGATAGAAAGAAAGATAGCTACATAGGTAGATAGGCAGATAGATGGACAGATAGATGGATAGATAGATGGAGATATAGATATCTACATATAGCATATAGATATACATACTATATATGCTATATATTGATATACTATATGTCAATATGTAGCATGAGACATATATGTATATATAGATATTGTATATAGAGAGATCGATATATACACATATATATCATATAGATTTACAGATATATGCACAAGAAAGTTATATATATATCTCAAATATATGTATATATACATATATATGTATCTCATGCTATACATTGTCCCACAGGTTGACCTTGTAAGTCACACTATATCATGGACATCTTTCCATGTCGGGACATACAGGTCTACTCTCTTCTTTGAACAGTTGCTTAGCATTCCACAGGATAGGTACCGTTTACTTAACCAACCCCTATCAAGTTTCTCACATACCTTTGAGCACTTGCGTAAGTGATTTCTGGGTAGATTTCTCGAAGTGGAATTGCCCAGACAATGGATATGTTTACATGAAATGTCAATGGACACCACTGAATCATTCTCTCAGAATGCTACACCAACAGGTGTGAGTTCACTTTACCTCCCAGGACCACACTGGCTTTCATTAAGGTTTTGAAGGTTTAATTATCTGATAGGTGAAAGTGTTTCTCTTTTTAATTTGCATTTCTCAGATCACTGATGAATTTGAGGATCTTAACTTTATTAGTCATTTGTATTTTTCCATGAATGACCTGTTCATATCTTTTCTTCTTTTTTTTTAAGTTATTTACCTTTTTCATATTTGTAGAAGCTTTTTGTGTATTAGGGATGTTAACCTTTTTTTATCATATATGTTACAATACTTCGAAATGCAGTGGGATAATTTAGGAATCAGAGAGACCGAGGGGTTGAGGAGGATTTATTATTATTATTTAGGTGCACCGGCTCAGATTAACATCCAAAAAAAACTGAGCCCCAAACAACGAGTCAGGTTACCTTTTAAGCATTTTGTGGGGCTGGGGGAGATCTGTGCAGGGGGAAGCGTATTACAGAAGCAAGAAACAAAGTCAATTGAGACTTGCATTACATCATTTCTTACTTTTCAAGGAGAAATATGTTTTACGACTTGAGTTTATTTGCCTAGTGACCTTGCAGCTGCACAGCTAGAGAAACAGGGTCTTCGCCATGCCTGGGAAAGGAGAGATAAGGCTCACTAGCCACAGTCAGAAAAACAGGCAGTTAATTTTTAGAGGATTCCACCTCTTTTTCTTTCTTAGGGGGAATTGGGGTTTTTTTTTACATACATCTGAGTTTTTGCTTACACATTCTTTAATTTCTTTTAATTCCTGTTTCAAAATATCTTGTTCAGCCTGACATGTGTTCAGTTGTATTTCATTGTTTGTGATATCGTATGTCAGACAGAAGTCTCTCTTTTCCTTTATGGTCAGTGGACTTCGTGCAATTTTTAGGAAGGTCATTCCCACCCCTAACATTATATACATTTTCTTTTACACTTTCTACTGATATTTCTGTACTTTTGTTCTTTAAGCTTAATAGGAATCCATCAGAAATTTACTTTTGTGGCCGGGCGCGGTGGCTCAAGCCTGTAATCCCAGCACTTTGGGAGGCCGAGACGGGTGGATCACGAGGTCAGGAGATCGAGACCATCCTGGCTAACATGGTGAAACCCCGTCTCTACTAAAAATACAAAAAATTAGCCGGGCGAAGTGGCGGGCGCCTGTGGTCCCAGCTACTCGGGAGGCTGAGGCAGGAGAATGGCGTAAACCCGGGAGGCGGAGCTTGCAGTGAGCTGAGATCCGGCCACTGCACTCCAGCCTGGGCGACAGAGCCAGACTCAGTCTCAAAAAAAAAAAAAAGAAATTTACTTTTGTGTATGATGTGAATATAGGTTTGTATTTGTTGGAACTCTTGATTGCAACTGACAAAAACCCAGGACAAGCTAGCTTAGATAAGATGACAGGGGAGGAGAGAAGCTCAGAGGGTTAGAGTCCTTCTGGGGCGACGTTTTGGGGTGGGAGCGGGCTGCCCGAGAGTCACTCATAGTGACCAGGCCTGGCCTTCCCAGCAGATACCACATGCTCTGGAGTTGAGGGGCAAATGTTAAGTAGAGTGGCATCTGGTTCTGGTCTAGAGATTTCTGAAGGCAGGAAGTTGTTGGAACTGTCCACAATGTAATGTACCTGGGAAGAGACAGAACCACCCTGCCCCTCCCTCCCAGGTCTTCACAGCCCAGAAGGCAGTGGAAGGGAAGTTCAGCGCTTCCTGGTGGCAGGGCAGAGACCACAGCCCTCACCTGCCCAGTTACCTGCTGGAGCAGTAATGGGACACTCACTCCAGAACAGTGTTGGGGACACTAAATGCCGCAGGGGGCAGTGGGAGACGTGATCCTAGAAAGGACCCTCCTGCGGGGATTCTCAGTGTAAAGGTGAACCCCTCCCCAGAGAAACCACATTTACTAATGTGCAGAGACCACCAAGTGCGCAGGGGCCCCCAACATCAGACAGAAGCTAAATGAACCTCAGGGCAGGCAGGGACCCCCAGCCCCACCCTCCAAGACAGGCGCTCACTTAAGTAACCATACAGGAGGAGTTACAACTTGAAAAAAGAGGGGGAGTTTTCTTTTTTTTTTTTTTTTTTTTTTTTTTGAGACGGAGTCTAGCTCTGTCGCCCAGGCTGGAGTGCAGTGGCCAGATCTCAGCTCACTGCAAGCTCCGCCTCCCGGGTTTACACCATTCTCCTGGCTCAGCCTCCCAAGTAACTGGGACTACAGGCGCCTGCCACCTCGCCCGGCTAGTTTTTTGTGTTTTTTAGTAGAGACGGGGTTTCACCGTGTTAACCAGGATGGTCTCGATCTCCTGACCTTGTGATCCGCCCGTCTCGGCCTCCCAAAGTGCTGGGATTACAGGCTTGAGCCACCGCGCCCGGCCAAGGGGGAGTTTTCTTTTACTGCCCCCCTCTCTCCAGCTCCCCCAATCTCCCCCTCATCTCATCCCCCATGTCTCCTACCCCCACTCCCCACCTCCAGCAGCCAAGGTCTGAGCTCTGGCCTGGCTGGCTTGGTGGAATAAAAGAGTTTAGAGCCAGGTAGAGCACCTAGTGTGTGTGTGTTTATCATGTAATTACATGAATTTGTGAGATTACATGAATTATGTAATTTCTTTTATTTATTTATTTTTCAAGATGGAGTCTGACTCTGTCGCCCAGGCTGGAGTGCAGTGGTGCGATCTTGGCTTATTGCAACCTCACCTCCCAGGTTCAAGCGATTATCCTGCCTCAGCCTCCAGAGTATCTGGAACTACAGACGCACACCACCATGCCCGGCTAATTATTGTATTTTTAGTGGAGACGGGGTTTCGCCATATTGGCCAGGCTGGTCCTGAATTCCTGGCCTCAAGCGATCTACCTGCCTCAGCCTCCCAAAGTGGTGGGATCACAGGCATGAGTGACTGAGCCCGGCCGGCATTGTCTTATTGTCTGTGTTTCCTCAGTGCTTTGAACAGGGCCTGGACCCAGTGAAGGTGCTTTATAAAATGCTTGTTGATGAAAGAATGAATTTGTCACCTTAAAAAACATGCCAAAACGTTTAAACTTTATGGCTCTCAAAAACTTTAGAGTAAGGGAGTTAACTTGAGTAAATTCATGCTTTATGCAGAGTACTCTGTCAATAGATTACAGGATGGATGATCGGGGGAACGTGGTTTTAGAGGGGATAGTTCAGAGGCCATTGCAATGGTTTAGGATAACATTAATAAGACCGTGAGCAAGGACAGTGTGAATAGGAAGAAAGGACTGAGAAGAAGTCAGATCAGCTGGACTTGGCAACAAATAGGATGGTGGGAGGAGTGTAGCAGAAGAACTTCAAGACAATTCTATGAGGTCGGGCACAGTGGCTCACGCCTGTAATCCCAGCACTTTGGGAGGCCGAGGCGAGCGGATCACCTGAGGTCAGGAGTTCGAGACCAGCCTGACCAACATGGTGAAACCCTGTCTCTCCTAAAAAATACAAAAATTAGCCAGGCATGGTCCAGTGCCTGTAATTCCAGCTACTTGGGAGACTGAGGCAGGGAGAATTGCCTGAATCCGGGAGGCGGAGCTTGCTGTGAGCCAAGGGCGTGCCATGGTACTCCAGCCTGGGCAGCAAGAGTGAAACTCTATCTCAAAAAAATAATAGTTGGGAGGCCGAGACGGGCGGATCACGAGGTCAGGAGATCGAGACCATCCTGGCTAACACAGTGAAACCCCGTCTCTACTAAAAAATACAAAAAACTAGCCGGGCGAGGTGGTGGGCGCCTGTAGTCCCAGCTACTCCGAGGCTGAGGCAGGAGAATGGCTTAAACCCGGGAGGCGGAGCTTGCAGTGAGCTGAGATCCGCCACTGCACTCCAGCCTGGGCGACAGAGTAAGACTCCGCCTCAAAAAAAAATAATAGGCCGGGCTGTGGCTCAAGCCTGTAATCCCAGCATTCTAGAGAGGCCGAGACGGGCGGGATCACGAGGTCAGGAGATCGAGACCATCCTGGCTAACACACGGTGAAAAAACCCCGGGCTCTACTAAAAAATACAAAAAAATTAGTCAAGGTGGTGGCGGGCGCCTGTAGTCCCAGCTACTCGGAGGCTGAGGCGGGAGAATGGCGTGAACCCAGGAGGCGGAGCTTGCAGTGAGCCGAGATCGCGCCACCGCACTCCAGCCTGGGAGACACAGCGAGACTCCGTCTCAAAAAAAAAAAAAAAAATAATAATAATAATAATAATAATAGTAATAATTAATAAATAAATAAAAACACAAAAGTTAGCCAGGCGTGGTGGCGGTTGCCTGTAATCCCAGCTACTCAGGAGGCTATTTTCGCTTTTATCACAGAGAATCGCTTGAACTCGGGAGGCAAAGGTTGCAGTGAGCTAAGATTGCTCCACTGCACTGCAGCCTGGGTGACACAGCAAGACTCTGTCTCAAAAAAATAAAAATAAAAAAGCCAATTCTGTGATTTCAAACCCATCGGACTATCTCTCATATCATCTTAGACACACCCACGTGCATCATGTGTTCACTGATGTGTAGATGTCATCTAAGACTATGTCTCTGCTTGGCTTCCATCATCCAGTGTAAATGTTTTGGAAGATCTATGCTTGTTTTAGCTTTGGAGATGGTAATTAAGAGTGAGCTGTAAAAACAGACCTACGGGTTCTGTTTGTCAGTTTCTTGCTGTCACTTTATTTTCTCCAGTCTGGCCAGCATGGCAAAAATTCCATCTCTACTAAAAATATGAAAATTAGCCGGGCACGGTGGCACGTACATGGAATCCCAGGTACTCAGGGGGTTGAGGCAGGAGAATCGCTTGAACCTCAGCTTCCAGTGAGCCGAGATCATGCCACTGCACTCTAGCCTGGACAACAGAGTGAGGCTCTGTGTCCAAAAAGAAAAGAAAAGAACTTTATTTTCTATCACCTCCTGATTGCTGATTCTGAACTCCCATCCACCAAGCTTCAGGAAAACTTAATCTCAGTTGTTCCTGCTCCTCTGCAGGATGGTATTAAGGGCTCTAGGACGTCTGATGCCGTGCCAAGGCATGAGAGTGGGTTGCTGACTCTTAGCTATTGAGTCGCTGCTGAAGCAGTCATTGTTCCTGCTGCTTCGCTCTTTCAGGTCCACCTGGCTTATATGTGAGAGACTTTTCTTTTTTTTTCTTTTTTTGAAACGGAGTCTCGCTCTGTTGTCCAGGCTGGAGTGCAGTGGCGCGATCTCAGCTCAGTGTGAGACTTTTCTGACACTGTCTGTGGTCCTCTCTTCCTAGGCTCAGGATTCATTTTTTTTTTCAGGGGTCTTGTTAGACCCTTGGAACACTGCCAGGAAGCAGGGTCCTCTGACCTTGGAACCCACAGATCCTTCCTTCTCTCATTCCCGCCACCCAGCAGAGTAAATCTTTCCAGGGAAAGGACAATGGTAGGAGGAAGTAATAAAGTCCTTCCCTCATAACTTCTCCAAGATTGATCTGTTTTACTACATCTTGAACGTGGAACTGAATCTTAACTGCTGGGTGCATGGGAGTGGGGTGGAGAGGGAAACAATTAAATAACATTTCAAAATATTATATAATTATATTCAAAAGCATGACAGGCGTAGAAAAGGGATCCAGCTGTTCATGCCCTGAGGTACTAACAAGAGATTCTTTGAAGGGACTGGGATAATAGGAGGTTGCTATCCTTTCATGTTTGAAAGCAGCTTCTGCTTGTTCCGTAATAAGCACACATTGCTTTTATAAAAATAAAAATAATTCATAAAAGTTCACTTCTGAAGACTCAGGAGAAAAAGACTCAGCTTAGGTAACCCCTCCATACCAAAGTATCCCCCCGAGCAGAACTGCCTCCCTAGGCTGTCACCACAGCCTTGCATACATATGACTAATATCATCATACCGATGACACTTTAAGGCAGCTGATTATACTCATGTCTGTTTCTCTTATAGACTGTGAGCCTCTTAAAACCAGTGACCATTGCTTTTTTATCTTTAATCTCTAGCAGATACCTCTGCATGCCTGACATGCATGGCTACTCAATGAATATTGCAGAATAAACATTGCATTGTGTTTTCAAACTCTCGTAGAACTTTCCATAAGGTGTCTCATTTAGTTAGTTTGTTGTTGTTGTTGTTGTTTTGAGACAGAGTCTCTCTTTGCTGTCCAGACTGGAGTGCAGTGGTGCGATCTCTGCTCACTGCAACCTCCACCTCCCAGGCTCAAGCAATTCTCCTGCCTCAGCCTCCTGAGTAGCTGGGATGACAGGCATGCACCACCACACCCAGCTTATGTTTGTATTTTTAGTAGAGACAGGGTTTCACTGTGTTGGCCAGGCTGGTCTCGAATTCCTGACCTCAAGTGATCTGCCTGCTTCAGCCTCCCAAAGTGCTGGGATTACAGGAATGAGCCACCACGCCTGACCTGTTTGTGTATTTTTTATTTCTATTTTTTTTTTTTTTTGAGGCGGAGTCTCGCTCTGTGGCCCAGGCTGGAGTGCAGTGGCCGGATCTCAGCTCACTGCAAGCTCCGCCTCCCGGGTTCACGCCATTCTCCTGCTTCAGCCTCCCGAGTAGCTGGGACTACAGGCGCCCGCCACCTCGCCCGGCTAGTTTTTTGTATTTTTTAGCAGAGACGGGGTTTCACCGGGTTAGCCAGGATGGTCTCGATCTCCTGACCTCGTGATCCGCCCGTCTCGGCCTCCCAAAGTGCTGGGATTACAGGCTTGAGCCACCGCGCCTGGCCCAGGACATCTAACTTTCAAACCAGCTGACTGGCATTCTGGCCCACAGTGAGTTCAGCTAGGTGAAGGGCATCTTTTAGAATGCTGGGGACCCATCTGTTCAGGGGGAGCACTGGAAGGTGGATCCAGCCACTGAAGTATGATGAGCAGCAACTGACTCATTTTTCCTGTTTTCTCTCAAGTCTCAGAACATAACATCCCCACTAGGATCTCACCACTAAGACTGAGGTGGCTGAAAACCACCACACAGGCTTTGATTTCAAAAAAGAACACTCAGAATACAAGAGAATATGGATTTCTGCCATTTTTTCCAGTATACAAAGAGAATTGAGGCAATCATATAGCTTTTAGTCACAGAAGCAGCATATAGACACATCCAAAGTCAAAGTAAAGTTGTAAAAATAAAGCATTCATTTGCTTTTAGAAAACTTTCAGGATTTTCCAAGGAAAATAAACTTTGGAGTTTGTTTTTTGTTTTTGTTTTTTTGAGACAGAGTCTTGCTGTGTCACTCAGGCTGGAGTGCAGTGGTGCAATCTCAGCTCACTGCAACCTCTGCCTCCTGAGTTCAAGTGATTCTCCTGCCTCAGCCTCCCAAGTAGCTGGGTTTACAGGTGCCCACCGCCATGCCCAGCTAATTTTTATATTTTTAGTAGAGACGGGGTTTCACCATGTTGGCCAGGCTGGTCTCGAACTCCTGACTTCAGGTGATCCGCCTCCCCGCCTTGGCCTCCCAAAGTGCTGGGACTACAGGTGTGAGTCTCCACACCCAGCCAACTTTGGAGTTTGAAAAGAAAAGCAGAATATGGCTGGTTTCTATTTCACATGAGACAGGAGACCCTGAGCGCTGATCAAACACCAAAAGGGGGCTGGAATAGCCTCTGTGGATACCAGGGAGTCCTGGAAACTCCAGGCCCGGCTAACAACATGGGGCACAGGAGGCAGGAGCAGTTGAAGGTAGAGAGCTCCGCAGCAGGGAGTGGAGAGGGACACAGGGCAGAGCGAAGGGATGGCTTGTCCTCCTTTCAAGGAGAAGCAGCAACAAAGCTGTGGGAACCAAATATGAAACCTGGAAGAGGAAAGCTTGCCCAGCCTGGGGGCCTGAGATAAAATGAGGACAAAGTTGATGGTGGGGACTGAGAGAGACCCCAGGAGTTAGGGACGTGAATAGAGGCGAATCTGTGTGACCAGCCATTCGCCACATACCAGGCGCAACTCACCTGCAGCCACTTCCGGTCTCCGTGCCATAGAAGGCGGGAGCCCAGGTGCAAAATTATTTAGAGAATCAAAGGAATCTTTTCAGCTCTTTTCTTATCCTCCATAAAATAATCTTCTACTCCTACTGGCTTTATTAGTCAGTGACCTTTGATTGCGGTATTTTTTTCAAATTTCAGTTTCAGCCTCTTCAATATCCTAGTCAACTTCAACATTTCTGTGTTATCTCTTGTACTATATTCTTGGAAAATACCGCTCTCTGGCCAATAGGTGTGTCATGGCTGCAGGCATAAATGAACTTTGAACCTTTTGCCACATCTTCACTTCCAGGTATTTCCAGGTAAGGAAATGCCTATCTCAACACCCACACCCCTTGGTGATGTGCACTTAAAAATATAGAAGGTAGGTAGCTGGACCTGGTGGCGCATGCACCTGTAGTCCCAGCTACTCAGGAGGCCAAGGCAGGAGACTCATTTGAGCCTGGGAGGTCGAGGCTGCAGTGAGCTGTGAACACGCCACTGCCCTCCAGCCTAGGCAACAGAGACTCAGTCTCAAAAAAAAAAAAAGAAAAAATATATATACAGAGAGGGAGGAGGTTGCCAAACAATTATTTTCCTGTTTCTTTGTGCAATTCTTGTTCATGATCAATCGATTGATTATTATTACTATTTGAGATGGAGTTTCACTCTTGTTGCCCAGGCTGGAATATAATGGCGTGATCTCGGCTCACCGCAACCTCCGCCTCCCAGGTTCAAGCAATTCTCCGGCCTCAGCCTCCCAAGTAGCTGGAATTACAGGCATGTGCCACCATGTCCAGCTAATTTTGTATTTTTAGTAGAGACGGTGTTTCTCCATGCTGGTCAGGCTGGTCTCAAACTCCCCACCTCAAGTGATCCACCCACCTCGGCCTCCCAAAGTGCTGGGATTACAGGCGTGAGCCACCATGCCTGGCCATTATTATTATTTTTTAATTGAGACAGAGTCTTGCTCTGTCGCCCAGGCTGGAGTACAATAGCACAATCTCGACTCATTGCAACCTCTGCTGCCCAGTGTGCCTCAGCCTCCCAAGTAGCTGGGACTACAGGTGCGTGCCGCCATGCCTGACTAATTTTTTTGTATTTTTAGTAGAGACGGGGCTTCACCATGTTGGCCAGGCTGGTCTTGAACTCCTGACCTCAGGTGATCTGCCCGCCTCGGCCTCCCAAAATGCTGGCACTACAGGCATGAGCCACCTCACCCAGCCAATAAATTCATTTATTAAAGTACATTTTATATTTTTACTTCCCCAGTAGATTACGATTATGCAGGTAAGTTGCTTTTTGCTTGGGTATGATCCATGATTAATTTTCCTGTGCCTCCGGACTAGAAGTCATTAATGGAAAAAAGCCTTCCCACACCCCAGCCCAGCTCACAGGGTCAGACCACACAGGGCCGAACACGTTGAATACAGGGCACTCAGCATATGGATCCAATTTGAGGGTTTAGTAAACACCATGCATGAGAATAAGGAAATGCCTCTCTCAACACCCCAGCCCTAGCAATCATAGGTGTACTTAATTATAGGGAATTAAATGAAACTTAATTACATAATTTTGTCACTACCTGGGTTATTGCTGTGACTTCCTGCCGCCAGACAGGGCTCCAGAGAGGAGTGCCTTACCTCTTCAGGGTCACTTTGGCCACTAAGCAGACGGCCAGCTGTCCGTGCTATGTGGCTTGAGATGTGTGATGTCAAAAACTACCCCTGCCTCCTCATGTCTCCCCGCCACGGCCAAGTTAAGGTGTCTGCCAGCCAGGCAGCTACGTCCATGAAAATGTGCGAGATAGGGAAAATGTCGTTCTGCAGAATTCCTCTCTGCAGAGTGCTGCCGGAGTGTGGAAGGGAAGTTTCCGTAGGCTTCTTGAGGTTGGGGATTGGGAAATGAATCTACCAAGAGGCTTTGCTGGGTAACAAGAGCTGTTTGTTAAACCGAGTGAACAGCTTGGATTTTGCTGAATGGCCCAAGCGAGCTTGGAGCTTACACTGAGTAGTCAGACCAAGAGGAGTGGCGAGCCTCACACCCGCCCGCCCACAGCACTCAGACCTTCTACCAGGCAAATGTGGAATGAATTGATCAAGAATGTGTTCTTCACTCACTCAGGTTTTTCACTCTGTGTGGAGTGGCATTCTTTCAGACTGGATACTTTGGGGGTGTCTTCCCAGTTCATGAACCAATAACCCCCTCTTCCTCTTAAAAGTGTCCTCCTCCCATGCACAGAGTGAGCCCCAGAATGTCACATAGTATGTGACCAAGACCCCTGGAAAGGGATGGAGATAGGACGCAAGGGGGCCACAGTCTTCTCCTGCAAGAGTGAAAAATTGGGAGCAAAGAGAGTCCACAGTCCCCAGCACAGATGTTATGGGATGGCAATCTTCCCCCAGCCCGTGGGCTGGAGAGCAGAGGAGACCTGTCTGCAGAGACAGAAAGAAAGAGAAGAAGAAAGCTGATTCAGAGGGAGAGGTGAGATGGAGATAAAGTCTTAGAGAAAGATTCCTGGTTCCAAGCCCTCCCAGAGGCTCAACTACTTCCTGCTCTTGGGTTCCTTAAAACACTTTCTATTCTTATAATAAATTTTTCCTTTTCTTTTTCTTAGTTGAAAATGCAAAATACAGAAAGAATTAGGGTTTGAAGCCCATTAGCCTTTTTGGGATGCTCCATATCTCAGTCCAACCCTGCCCTGAGGCCCATCTCTCCTTTCTGGTCAGAAATCTCTCTCATCTAAGCTACTTCTCTGAGTCATATAACAAAGGCAGAGGCATTTTCTAAGCAAGTCCAGTTAAAAATGTGTGTGTTTAGGCCAGATGCAGTGTCTCACGCCTGTAATACCAACACTCTGGTAGGCCAAGGCCAGAGGATCACTTGAGGTGAGGAATTTGAGACCAGCCTGGGCAACACAGTGAGACCCAGTCTCTAAAAACACAGACGCGCACACGCGCACGCACACCGCCCCCGCCCCCCCTCCACATACACACAGATTAGCTGGGCATGGTGGTGCATGCCTGTAGTCCCAGCTACTTGAGAGGCTGAGGCCAGAGGATCGCTTGAGCCCAGGAGTTTGAGGCTGCAGTAAGCTATGATGTGCTACTGCACTCCAACCTGGGTGACAGAGAAAGACCCTGTCTCTTAAAGAAAAAAAAAAAAAAGGTGGGGGGCGGTGGCTCGCACCTGTAAAATCCCAGCACTTTGGGAGGCCAAAGAGGGCAGATCATGAGATCAAGAGATCAAGACCATTCTGGCCAACATGGTGAAACCCCATCTCTACTAAAAATACAAAAAAAAAATTAGCCAAGCATGGTGGCATGCGCCTGTAATCCCAGCTACTCGGAAGGCTGAGGCTGGGGAATTGTTTGAACCAGAGAGGGGGAGGGTGCAGTGAGCTGAGATCGCGTCACTGCACTCCAGCTTGGGCGACAGAACCAGACTCCATCTCAAAAAAAAAAAAAAAAAAAAAAAAAAAAAAAAGGTGTTTCAAGGAGGAAGGATCCCTGGGAGGTAAGGAGGAAGAACTGTCAGCTGTCAGCCCTTTCCTAACACCGCTGGGAAATTTAGGCTTCAGTTTCAAGGTCAGAATAGAGATTGCCCCCACTGGAAACCCTGAATAAATGTGTTGCTCTGAGGCTGAGAAAGGCTGGAAATACCAACCAGGGTCAGCTGCAGCTCAGGCGGGGAGGCCCTAATGGAGGAAGGGCTCGCCTAGGTAATCAGCCTGCTTCCAATATTGCCTTGGCCGGCCCTGCCTTTCTCCAGTGATCAACAACCTTTGTTTCCTGCCTTAAATAACAATAATCGTGTATTACATAGGTCCAAGGTCTGTGCCTTATTCAAATTTGTATTCCCAGTGCCTGCACAGCACACTGCACAGAATAGACATTTAGTAAACGTTTGTTGGATAAGATGCTCTCCTGTATGTCCTATATACGTATCTCAAATTCTATTCCACTTTTGTCTGAATCTATTTTCTGGCCGGGCGCAGTGGCTCACACCTGTCATCCCAATACTTTGGGAGGCCGAGGCAGGTGGATCACTGGGCAGGTCAGGAGTTTGAGATCAGCCTGGCCAACTTGGTGAAACCCCCATCTCTACTAAAAATACAAAAATTAGCCAGGCTGGTGGCAGGCTACTCGGGACAGGAGAATCACTTGAACCCAGGAGATGGAGGTTGCAGTGAGCTGAGATTGCACTACTGCACTCCAGCCTGGATGACACAGCAAGACTCTGTCTCAAAAACAAAAACAAAACAAAAAAAAAACTACTTATGCTTCTGACCTGTTTCCACAATCTTCAGCCTTCATCAAAGGTTATCTCTGTCCCTAGGCATCAACGCACAGAGAACATTAAAGAAAGGTCTCCACAGTCCCTGGCAAAGCCTAAGTCCCAGGTACCCGCAAGAGCAAGGAGGACAACCATCTACGCAGAGCCAGTGCCAGAGAACAATACCCTCAACATACAAACCCAGCCCAAAGCCCACACCACCGGAGACACAGGGAAGGAGGCCAACCAGACACCACCGGAGGAGCAGGACAAGGCACCCGACACAGCACAGACGGCAGCATGGAAGAGCCCAGAAAAAGAGAAAACCACAGTGAACACACTGTCACCCAGAGGGCAAGAAGCAGGCACGGCCTCTGGCAGGACAGAGGCACAGTCATGGAAGAGCCAGGACACAAAGACGACCCAAGGAAATGGGGGCCAGACCAGGAAGCTGACGGCCACCAGGACAGTGTCGGTGAAGCACCAGGGCAAAGCGGCGACCACGGCCAAGACGCTCATTCCCAAAAGTCGGCCGCTTATGCTGGCCCCCACAGGAGCAGGGTCAACAAGGACAAGACAGAAAGGAGTGACCACGGCAGTCATCCCACCCAAGGAGAAGAAAGCTCAGGTCACCCCACCCCCTTCCCCTTTCCAGAGCCCCACGACGCACAGAAACCAAAGCCTGAAGGCTGCCAACTTCAAGTCTGAGCCTCGGTGGGATTTTGAGGAAAAATACAGCTTCGAAATAGGAGGCCTTCAGACGGTGAGTTTTTGCCACCACCCCTTCCCTCTGGCTCCCATGCCCACCCTCTCCTCAGCTCCTGGGCTCTGCTTCTACATTTGGTCTTGTCCTGCCCCAAGCTCATTATGAGGCAGAGCTCAGCCCTACAAGACTCTGCCCCACCCATCCTTCCAATGATGGCCACAATGGGGGAGGAGGAGCAGCAGGCCCCGGACCCCTGGTGTGAACGGCATAAGCGGGGTGAGTGAGATGGGACCTGCCCTGGAGCTCCTGAGGCCTGGAGGTCACCCATCTGGGGTAACAGAGTGTGATCTACTCTGGGGCTTGGCGCCTGAATCCCCATCCTCTCGCAGGGGCTGCAGGGGAGGGACTCACAGACAAGGATACCCCAAGCTCACGCCCAGCTCTGGCCTCCAGGAATGCCTTGTCTTCCCTGCAAAGCCAATTCCACAGCCTTCACTCTCTCCCAACCCTAAGGAAACAGTCTGACTTAACCACACCCGCCCACATGGTCCTTCTCACCTGTCCTTGCACAGAGGGGCAGTATCCAAAATGTGTATGTTGCTGGGTATACGCCTGCAGTCCCAGCTACTCAGGAGGCTGAGGCAGGAGGGTCACTTGAGGTTAAAGTGAGCTATGATGGTACCACTGCACTCCAGCCTGGGCAACAGAGTGAGACCCTGCCGGGAAGAAGGAAGGATCAACGGAAGGAAGGATGGAAGGAAGGAAGGGAGGGAGGGAGGGAGGGAGGGAAGGGAAGGAAGGGAGGGAAGGGAGGGAAGGGAGGGAAGGGAGGGAGGGAGAAGGCCCACAAAATGCACACGTTTATACACATATGACTGCAAGCATGGCCCTGACAGCACACCGGACACATGCCACATTCCCAAGATGCGGCCCCTCTCACACTTACAAAGGTGCATTTGCCTTGACGGCCGAGAACACCCATTTTCCAGAACCCTCAGGACCACAATGAGCCCAGACAATGGGGAGGGGAGGGTGAGCAGACCCTCAGAACAGGATGGAAGAGGTAGCAGAGGCTGTGCCTTCCAAACTGTGAGCCCCAGCCCTTCTTGCAGTGGTGCAGCTCCCGGCTGATGGCCTTTCTGGGTCTCTCCCTTCCTGACTTCATCCTCCTACATGTAGACTTGCCCTGACTCCGTGAAGATCAAAGCCTCCAGGTCGCCGTGGCTCCAGAAACTCTTTCTGCCCAACCTTACTCTCTTCCTGGACTCCAGACACTTCAACCGGAGTGAGTGGGACCGGCTGGAACACTTTGCACCACCCTTTGGCTTCATGGAGCTCAACTACTCCTGTGAGTCCTCACCCCAGGGGAGGGTGTGCAGTAGGCCGGGGCAGAGGGCAGAGGGCAGAGGGCAGCTGGCTTTCTGGTCCGCCTCTTCCCTGGGGTTTGCCAGACCTGGGAGGAATGAAGGGTCAGACTCTTGTCCCTCCCAGGGCTCTGAATACAGCACCCCCACTCTTGTTCCAGTGGTGCAGAAGGTCGTGACACGCTTCCCTCCAGTGCCCCAGCAGCAGCTGCTCTGAAGATCGACCGGATCTATTGACGAAATTCCGAGTGATCCTTTATCGGTTCTCGACTCTTCCGTGATTCTCTTCCGGAGTTCTCTTTTTCTTCCGGTTCGATCTCTTTCTTCGAGTTCCGGATTCTTCGGTTCTTTTTCCGGAGTTCTTCGACTCCTTTTTCTTCCTGTTCTTCCGCCCCCCTCCCCGCCCCTCCCGTCCCCCCGTTCCCCTCCTCCCCGCCCCTCCCGCAGGACTCTTCTGAGAGACCCCTAGGATGTTCCACGGCTGCATCTGGAAGGTGGAATTCCTGGGCTCTCCAGAGAATTTCAGCACGTAACTGCTACCTCCCCCATTTCTCCTTCCTTTCCCCATCCACCTACACAAATCTCCCTCCTCTGCTCACCTGTTCCATCTGATTGTATCTTTCTGCACAGATTGAGCGGAGCTCTCATTAAAGGCTACGAACAGGATGTGGGGACTCGGACATCCTTCTACGGCTTTACTGCCTTCTCCCTGACCCAGTCACTCCTTATATTGGGCAATCGGGGTTTCAAGAACGTGCCTCTGGGGAAGGTGAGCAAAGAGGAAGGAGCCTGGCCACAGCCAGACTCCGGATGAGGGAGCGCACAGGGGAGAAGCGAGAGGAGAGGCTTTCCTCTGGATGGAGTCTGCATGAAAGGGCAGGAGTGGGGAGGACAGTGAGACCAGTCCAGAGGAGAGCAAGTGGGCAGTTGGAGTCAGAGCTGGGCCCCAGCTGGTTGTCCTGAGGCAGGACTTTTGGGCCACTCCCTGTTCTTGGTCCTCAGGACGTCCGCTACTTGCACTTCCTGGAAGGCACCCGGGACTATGAGTGGCTGGAAGCGCTGCTTATGAATCAGACGGTGACGTCGAAAAACCTTTTCTGGTTCAGGTACCCATTTTCCTCCTGCCCTCCCCTTATCCCAGGCTGAGCCATGTCGTGAGTGGCTCTAAAGGGTTGGACAGGTGGGGACAGCCTTAGCTATCACCTGGAGATGGGATACCAGTCATGCTCATGACCCTGACTTGGCCCACCCCAGGCCAGGTAAGGGAGCTGGGTCTGAACGACCCCTTCCTAACCACAGGCACAGACCCCAGGAAGCTTTTCGGGAAGCCCTGCACATGGACAGGTACCTGTTGCTGCACCCAGACTTTCTCCGATACATGAAGAACAGGTTAGAGCAGAAAGCACATGACACGTAGCCCAGGTCCCTGTTATCCTTGCAGCCTCCTGACAGTTGGGGGCTTGGGGCATTTCACAGGTTTCTGAGGTCTAAGACCCTGGATGGTGCCCACTGGAGGATATACCGCCCCACCACTGGAGCCCTCTTGCTGCTCACTGCCCTTCAGCTCTGTGACCAGGTAAGGCTCCCCTGCAGCTACAGAAATACCTGAAGAAACAGCTCTGGGGCTATTCCTGGGCCTGCTCAGCATAGGACAATGGATGGGCTGGGTGCACAGCCCTGGTGGGAAGGAGGGTGGGCATGAGTATGGGTGCATGCAGTTATGTGTGCGTGTCCAGGGACCTGCACCCAGACCCCTAGGGATGGTGCCGGGGAAAAGAACCCCCACCCCTCAACACAGAATTAGCCATGAGAAGAAGCCTGGGCGACAGCAGCTACAAGCCCCGTTTCTCCTCCAACCTTGATGTAGGTGAGTGCCTATGGCTTCATCACCGAGGGCCATGAGCGCTTTTCTGATCACTACTATGATACATCATGGAAGCGGCTGATCTTTTACATAAATCATGACTTCAAGCTGGAGAGAGAAGTCTGGAAGCGGCTACACGATGAAGGGATAATCTGGCTATACCAGCGTCCCGGTCCTGGAACTACCAAAGCCAAGAACTGACCGGAGCCTGGGCTGCCGTGGTCTCCTTGCCCGCTCCAAGGCACAGGATACAGTGGGACTCTTGAGACTCTTTGATCATTTCCCAGGGCTCAGACCAAGCTCCAAGCCCTTCAGGAGTTCCAAGGGAACACAGCTCTCTCAAGATGGCAAATGGCTAAGTAAGGTTCTGAAGTTCTTCAGTACACGGCTGTCGGTCCTGGTGGAGATTCCTGAGGCCAGGGATTTTTAACGGAATGGGGTGATGAGTGGTGAATACCACAATTCCTGGTGAAAAACACTCTTCCAGCCCAAAAGCTTCTTGATGCAGAGAAAAGAGCCTGGATTTACAGAAACATATAGATCTAGTTTGAATTCCAGATCAAGTTTGCAGTTGTGAAATCTTGAAGGTATTACTTAACTTCACTACAGATTGTCTAGAAGACCTTTCTAGGGGTTATCTGATTCTAGAAAGGTCTATACCTGTCCTTGTCTTTAAGCTATTTGACAGCTCTATGTGTTGTAGAAAACTGATAATAATACAAATGATTGTTGTCCATGGAAATGCAAATAAATTTTGTACAGTGAAGATGCACCTTAGTTGTCACTCAGTGGATAGGGACCAGTTTTGCACGTGGTCCCTTTCATTCTTCTATTCTCCCCATTAACCTGCTTTCTTTCTCAAACCCCCACGACGAGAACTGAGCTAAGCCAAAGACATTTCAGTTCATCTTACCCTTTGAGCTCTATCTGCATGATTTGGACTCTGGAGCCTGGAACAACCCCTAACAATTCTAAATAAAATAAAGTGGCCAAGCATGGTGGCCGGTAATCCCAGCACTTTGGGAGGCCGAGGCAGGCAGATCACTTGAGGCCAGGAGATCGAGACCAGCCTGGCCAACATGGTGAAACCCCATCTCTACTAAAAATACAAAAGTAAGCCGGGCGTGGTGGCGGGCACCTGTAATCCCAGCTACTCGGGAGGCTGAGACAGGAGAATCACTTGAACCTAGGAGGCGGAGGTTGCAGTGAGCTGAGATTGCACCACTGCACTCCAGCCTGGGCGACAGAGAGAGACTCCGTCTCAAAAAATAATAATAATAAATACATAAGTAAATAGAATAAAGGACCCTTGGTAGAAGAGTGGAAGCGAGACAGAGGAGCTACCCTTTAGACTTCATTGGTAGAGGGGACCAATGGGACAGGGATTTGCTTTGCATGAAAAGGGTGCAGTGCCAGCTCCGGGCGGCAGGTGGCGGCAGCTCGGCGCCCTGTTGTTCGCGGGGCCCTGTCCTCCGCGGCACCCCAGGCTCCTTAGTTCTGCACACGGGTGGAAGGAAGCGCCACCCACGTGCAGAACTCCGCCACTGTGGCTTCTATACATCGCGAACCTTGGGATGGACACAGCCGATTTGGCAGGGCGCTGATCGGGGGTGCGCTTGGGGAAGAAGGGCCATTGGCGCCACTGCCGCAGGTGCTTTCGCGTCGGCCCCTCCAAAGGAGGAGCTTGCGCGCGTGGGCCGGGCGGCTGTCAGCCTCTGCCCCGCAACCTGAAGGACGGAGCTGCGTGCGGGGCTGAGAGAGGTGTCGGCAGCGAGCGGAGAGTGAGGCGAAGACGCAAGGTTCTAACCATCCCCGGGGCTGCAGACGCTGGGACCGGACGGGGTCCGGGAGCTTGCAGGGGGTTGGGGGCTGGGGGGAGGCGGCGGCTCTGTGCTGGCAGCTGAAGGTCGGATCCGCCCGGGTTGCCCCCTTCCCGGTGCCCTGCACCCTGCAAGAGGCGGGTGGGCCCCGGACCACCCCGGGGAGACCAGGCCAGGGGCGTTTGCAGCCTAACCCCAGCTTATCTGGTCTGAAGAGCAATAAATGCTTTTCCCCAACAAAGCTCTAGTCACAACGACTTTGACAGGGTGGACACCACATCAGGTCAGAGCAGGAGAGAAAATGAGTAGCCACGGGCAGACAGCCCCTTACCCCCATATTGGCCTCCTCAAATTTAAACTCAGGCTACCTAAACTTAACGACTGAGCCTCACTGAGTCTACTCTGTGTCCAAAGTGGAATACACTGATGGGTTAGCTCACTCTGCTAGTATAAGCCAATAGAATTAGAAAAGATAGGTCAATTAGAGGCATAAGAATTAGAAAAAGAAGAGGAAAACTGTGATAAATAGGCTACATATTATAGTAAGTTAGCAGATATAAGATTAACATATGGAAATCAATAACTCATAAACATAAATAATAATCAATAGAGGATATAATGTAGAGAAAACCCATTTACAAGAGCAACAATGTCTGTATGAGGAAAACATTAAAACACTCCTGAAAGACACGAAGCAGATCTGAATAAGCCAAATCATCTTATGTTCTTGGAAAAGATGACTCAATATCATAAATATGTCAGTTCTCGGCAAGTTAATTAATAAACTTAATGTGATTCCAATAAAATGCCAAAACATGTTTTCTAGAGCCTAAACTGATACACATATTCATATGGAGGATAAAAATGTAAGAAGAGCTAGGAATACCTGCGAAAGAAAAGCTATGAGAGGTCTATCTCTACCAAATATTCAGACATATGATAAAGTCTGTATAATTAAAACAGTGTGGTACTGAAGCAGGAATAGACAGACCAGTGGAATGGAATAGAAGGTCCAGAAATAGACCCAAGCCCTGTGATTAATGGTGCTCAGATAGCCAAGTGGTCATTTAGAAATAAATCAAACTAGGTCTGTAACTCCCATCAACAATTAAATTCCAGATGGTTCGGAGATCTAAATGTAAAAAAATGAAATGACGGAGGCCGAGGCAGGCGGATCACAAGGTCAGGAGTTCGAGACCAGCCTGGCCAATATGGTGAAACGCTATCTCTAATAAAAACACAAAAAATTAGCCAGGCCTGGTGGCACGTGCCTGTAAACCCAGCTACTCAGGAGGCTGAGGCAGGAGAATCACTTGAACCCAGGAGGTGGAGGTTGCAGAGAGCAGAGATCACAACATTGTACTCCAGCCTGGGTGACAGAGCAAGACTGTCTCAAAAAAAAAAAAAAAAAAAGAAAGAAATGACAAGAGTTCTAAGAATTCATAGGTAAGTAGCTCTTTGACCAGAATGTAAGAAAAAGATTTCTAATTAGGACTCACAATCCAAAGGCAATATAAGACTGGTAAATTTTACTACATAAAATTAATAAAATGGGCCAGGCACAGTGGCTCATGCCTATAATCCCAGCACTTTGGGAGGCCAAGGTGGGCAGATCATGAGGTCAAGAGATGGAGACCATCCTGGCCAACATGGTGAAACCCGATCTCTACTAAAAATACAGAAATTAGCCAGGCATGGTAGCGCATGCCTGTAGTCCCAGCTACTCAGGAGCCTGAGGCAGGAGAATTGCTTGAACCCGGGAAGCTGAGGTTGCAGTGAGCCAAGATGCATTTCAGCCTGGTAACAGAGCGAGACTCCGTCTCAAAAAAAAAAAAAAAAACAAAGAACATTAATAAAATGTTGCATGATGAAAAAAATCACCATGAGGTCAAAAGACAAAAGGTGGGAGAAAATATTTGCCATATATATCATGGATAAAGGGTGTGTATATATATAGAGAGAGAGAGAGTAAAGGACTTTGAGGAAAATAGACCGAAAACCAAATCAAAAAATAGGCAAAAAAATATGAACAGCAACTCCCCAAAAAAGATGTAAAAATGATTCTTAGACATGTGAAAAAAATGTTCAGTTTGACTCATAGTAAGAAATGCAGGCCAGGCGTAATGGCTTACTCCTGTAATCCCAGGACTTTGGGAGGTTGAGGCAGGAGGATCACTAGAGGCCAGGATTTCAAGACCAGCCTGGGCAACATAACAAGACCCCCGTCTCTATTAAACAAAAACAAGGAAAAAAAAAGAAAAGAAAACCTTTCAACAAATTAAATTTAGAAGATTTGTTGAGCAAAGAAACAATGAATCAGGCAGCACCCTGAACCAGTAAAGGTTCAGAGAGCTCTGCCCAGCGACCTGGGTAGGCAGTACTTATAGACAGAAAAGGGAAGTGATGTACAGAAACAGCTGGATCAGGCCAGGCGCAGTGGCTCACGCCTGTAATGCCAACACTTTGGGAGGCCGAGGTGGGCAGATCACCTGAGGTCGAGAGTTCAAGGCCAGCCTGACCAACATGAAGAAACCCCGTCTCCGGCCGGGCGCGGTGGCTCAAGCCTGTAATCCCAGCACTTTGGGAGGCCGAGACGGGCGGATCACGAGGTCAGGAGATCGAGACCATCCTGGCTAACACGGTGAAACCCCGTCTCTACTAAAAATACAAAAAACTAGCCGGGCGAGGTGGCGGGCGCTTGTAGTCCCAGCTACTCGGGAGGCTGAGGCGGGAGAATGGCACAAACCCGGGAGGCGGAGCTTGCAGTGAGCTGAGATCCGGCCACTGCACTCCAGCCCGGGCTACAGAGCAAAGACTCCGTCTCAAAAAAAAAAAAAAAAAAAAGAAACCCCGTCTCCACTAAAAATACAAAATTAGCCAGGCGTGATGGCACGTGCCTGTAATCCCAGCTACTCAGGAGGCTGAGGCAGGAGAATCACTTGAACCCGAGGGGCAGAGGTTGCAGTGAGCCGAGATCGAGCCATTGCACTCCAGCCTGGGTGACAGACCCAAGACTCTGTATAAAAAAATAAAAATTAAAATAAAAAAATTTTTAAAAACCTAACAATATTAAAACCTAATTCATAACCCCACAGAAGGGGCAAAACAATATTTCAATTATATATCCTCAGAATAAAGACAAAAAGGATAACAAACATTGAACTCTAGTTGGTGGAGAGGTTTGTTTTTGGGTTTTTTTGGTTTTTTTTTTGAGACAGAGTCTCGCTCTGTCACCCAGGCTGGAGAGCAGTGGCCGGATCTCAGCTCACTGCAAGCTCCGCTTCCCTGGTTCATGCCATTCTCCTGCCTCAGCCTCCCGAGGAGCTGGGACTACAGGCGCCCACCACCTCGCCCGGCTAGTTTTTTGTATTTTTAGTAGAGACAGGGTTTCACCGTGTTAGCCAGGATGGTCTCGATCTCCTGACCTTGTGATCCGCCTGTCTCGGCCTCCCAAAGTGCTGGGATTACAGGCTTGAGCCACCGCGCCCGGCCAGGAGGTTTGTTTTTCACACTGCTTTATCATTCTGAAGCCACTTGCAATGAATTATAGGATTCTACAAATAAGAAAATATGTTAAGGAAAATGGGACTCCTGTGTCTCATTGTCAAAAAAAGTTACAATTATGGAAAGAGGCAAGACGATAATGAACAATGAACCCTCGGCGTTAGACTAGAATTAAAGGTATCAGTATGAACTTGTGGTTTTAGATCTAAAGAAAGAAATCTATCGGTGGGGATCTGCCTATAAACATGCACACACGTATACATGTGTTCCCTGGATCTGTCAAGGAATCGAGTCCAGAATCAACGAAACTCCGTTAACAGTGAGCACGTGTAATCTTGGGTTCCTAGATAGCACTCTTCACTATAAGCAACCAGGACTCCTTAGAGAGAAATGGCTGATTCCAGGGCTGGGGTAGGGAAGGTACAAAATGAACCTGGAACATTTTATGGTTCTAGAAAGTAAGGAAGTGCTTAAAGAACGGGACACATCAAAAGAACACAGAAGTCAGCCTGGAGACGCTCCCACTGGCTCAATACAAGATTATTTGAGAATGAAAATTGGTAATGATGGTAATGAATTTCAACACATTCAACAAATGGTAATCTAGGAGTCCATACTGATATAAATAAATACATACACACATACATAAGAAAGAAAATCTTTTTCTTTTGAGGCAGGGTCTCACTCTGTCATCGAGACTGGAGTGCAGTGGTGTGATCTCAGTGCACTGCAACCTCCACCTCCTAGGTTCAAGCGATCCTCCCACCTAAGCCTCCTGAATAGCTGGGACTACAGGCGTGCACCACCAGGCCCGGCTAATTTTTTATTTGTTTATTTATTTTTGAGATGGAGTCTTGCTCTGTTGCCCAGGCTGGAGTGCAGTGGCGTGATTTCAGTTCACTGCAACCTCCGCCTCCTGGGCTCAAGCGATTCTCCTGCCTCAGCTCCTGAGTAGTTGGGACTACAGGCGCCTGCCAGCCCGCCTGGCTAATTGTTTTGTATTTTTTAGTAGAAACGGAGATTCACTCTGTTGCCCAGGCTGGTCTTGAACTCCTGGGCTCAATTGATCTACTCATCTCAGCCTCCCAAACTGCCGGGATTACAGACATGAACCATTGTGCCCAGACAAAAAATTTGTAGCTTTAAATGCAGTTCAAGATCAACCTACAATTACACACACATTTTCCATGAATTATCTTCCCTATTGATAAACTGATTTTCCTGTCCTCCAGATGGTTTGTACAATAAAGGGGAAGATTAAGGAATCTCTCTGAAACTGTCTGAAACATGACAGACAAGTTGGCAAATTCATGTCCTGCCAGCCTGCCCCACACCCGCATTCTCCTCAACCCTTCTAGCTGTGTCTGCTTCTTCCCTACAAACATAGGAAGAAATAGAAGTCTGGAGGGAATAATAATAGCCGGATACCGCATACTGATGGCCTGATGAAACCACCTGCTTATTGTCTGACCTGCTTTTCATCCGCGAATACATACAAATGTGGCTCTGTTCATTAGCATTAAGGACATAGAACCGGGAAATCTTGGTTGCTAAAATCAAAGACCATGACAAGCTTTGCTGTTTGAAGTCACATTAGTGAGAATGGAACAAGCCATTCTTGCCCAGAGGATGGAACATCCCACTCTTGCGTCGGCAGCATGCGGGTCCTTTGACACAGAGAAAAGCCCCAGTCCCAACCCAGGTGCAGAGCTTCAGATAACCAGAACGAGCACAACATTCTACATTTTTCTTAACTATGTCAAACAAACAGGACCTTGAGTCAATTTTGAGGACCAGGCCTTCAACTCCAGTCTGAAGGTATTCATCCAGCAGGTTTCTTTTTGTTTTATTCTTCTTCTTCTTTTTTTTTTTTTTTTTGAGACAGGGTCTTGCTCTGTTGCCCAGGCTGGAGTGCAGTGGCGTGATCTCAGCTCACTGCAGCCTTGACCTCCTGGGCTCAAGTGACCCTCTCACCCCAGCCTCCTGAGCAGCTGTGATCACAGGTGCATGTCACGACACCTGATAATTTTTAAAAACTTTTTGTAGAGACAAGCTCTCACTATATTTGTTTTAAACCTATCAAATAACTGGTTCATTTACATTTTACCGCCATTCCATCCTTCCCCAAATCCTATAACCAATAACCACATGTCCCTTATTTTGCATGGGGAGGCAGCCCACAGTGCCTCTAGTGTGAACCAGTAACTCCCCTGCTAGAATAAGCTAATGAATCTAATTTGTGGACATATGGACATGTCCCCCATGGTCTTTATCAGATGAGTTTGACCACATCACTGGAGAGAACTACCACAAGCCAAGACTCCAGGTCTCTCCCATTCTCCTCCCAAACACTGTACACAGCATGGCCTATGACTGTGGTGAAGGCACCGAGAGACTGAGGTTCCCCAAGAAATACAGTGTGGCAGGCCAGAGGATGCCACTCCAAAACACACAGCCTTGTTGAACTGAGGGCCGTTCTGAAGCAGCAGGTCCAGAAAGCTCTGCCCACCCTGTTTGCCCAAAAGCAGGACAAGGCCCAGCGTGGTGGACCACACCTGTAATCCCAGCACTTAGGAAGGCCAAGGTGGGTGGATCACCTGAGGTCAGGAGTCCGAGACCAGCCTGGCCAACATGGCGAAACCCCGTCTCTACTAAAAATACAAAAAGTAGCTGGGCGTGGTTGCGGATGCCTGTAATCCCAGCTACTCAGGAGGCTGAAGCAGAATTGCTTGAACCCGGGAGGCAGAGGCTACAGTGAGCCAGTATTGTGCCACTGCACTCCAGCCTGGGTGACAAAGCAAGACTCTGTCTCAATAATAATAATAATAATAATAATAATAATAATAATAATAAAAGCAGGACATCAATTTACAGAGACAGAAGCTATCCTGCTCCCCTTTCTACCACGGAGAGCAAAGCTGAAAACACTGAGGACATCTTTGTGCTCTTGTGGGCCTGGAGCCAGCTCCAGAGGCATCCACAGGAACAGGCTTCCCCAACCAGTCTGCACCTGCCAGCTCTGTGCCTTCCCCAAGGGGCTGCCCCTCGACACCCAAAGTCCTCTTCCCTGGTAACTTCTCTAAAGAGGTACTGTTCTCTAGCCGGGCACAGTGGCTCACACCTGTAATCCTAGCTCTTTGGGAGGCTGAGGCAGGTGGATCACGAGGTCAGGAGTTCGAGACCAGCCTGACCAACATGGTGAAACCCCGTCTCTACTAAAAATGCAAAACCTAGCCAGGCATGGTGGTGGGCACTTGTAATCCCAGCTACTCAGGAGGCTGAGGCAGGAGAATCTTTGTGTTTCTGTGGGTGAAGGAGAAAGGACAAGATGGAGGAAGAACAAGAAGGCACATAATCCATGGTTAAGCTTCCGGTTCTTCCTCAATAACTTTCTCTGGAAGATGCAGATCAACCCAGCATGCTCCAGGTGATTAACCAAGAGATCAAAACTTACCCCGCCACGCCTCATGTGGAGACTTCCTATCACTCTTATCCTGCCCACTGCCCTCCCCCCTTCCAGCGCACCAATGCATAAAGTTCACACTGGCAGGAGCCAGCGCGGACTTCTTCGGCCCCGCATTTGTGGACCGGAGAACATCACCCGAGACGCCGTGCTACTTCCTGGCCCCCACACCTGAGGGACCAGAGAACCTCGGCCCCAGAGTGTATGCATATTTGCAATAAAAGACTGCCACTTTCTTATGCAGTACTTTGGCCTCATGTTTACCATTTAGCTCTCCCAAATTAAGTTACATTAAATTAAATCAAAACAGTGCTAGTGCCAAATTAATTTAAATTAAAACAGCTTGAACCTGGGAGGTGGAGGTTGCAGGAGCCGAGATCACACCATTGCACTCCAGCCTGGCAGACAGAGCTGCAGACTCCACTCAAAAAAAAAAAAAAAAAAAAAAAAAAAAAGATATACTGCTCTCTGTGGAAGATGCGACATGAGCTGGGATTCAAAGCCACTTCTTCGAGAACCAGGCACTCCCAGGGCGTCTCCCATGTGCGCAGGAAATGTGCATGTTGATGAACCTCTGTCTTTCTCTTGTTTTTTGGGATGTTGTTGTCATTGTTTGAGACAGGGTCTTGCTCTTTCTCTTGTTTTTTTTTTTTTGTTTGTGTTTTTCTGAGACAGAGTCTTGCTCTGTTGCCCAGGCTGGAGTGCAATGGTATAATCTTGGCTCACTGCAACCTCCACCTCCTGGGTTCAAGCAATCCTCCTGCCTCAGCCTCCCAAGTAGCTGGAATTACAGGTGTGTGCCACCACATCAGGCTAAATTTTGTATATTTAGTAGGGACGGGGTTTCACCATGTTGGCCAGGCCAGTCTCAAACTCCTGACCTCAAGTGATCTGCCCACCTTGGCCTCCCAAAATGCTGGGATTACAGGTATAAGCCACCACGCCTGGCCTTGTCTTTCCCTTGTTAATCTGTCTTTTTATTCCAGGAGGCCAGCTCAGCTAAGAACTTATGAGAGGTAAAGGAAAAAAATGTTTATTCTTCCCCTACAACAGCTATGCTGAATTCCATCATAGTAAACAGAGCCCCTGTTCCTCCAGGAAAACGTCACTTTTGGAAGTCAGGTGTTAAAAGCACAGCCAGGCAGCTCCCGGCTCTACAGCGGAAGCCCAAACGCCTCCAGGGTTTTCCATTCATATTCCTTTACCACCTGTTCACGGATCTTGTCTCCGCAGCATATGTCAAGGCTGTTTTTCTGGGAAGGGAAATACAAAAAAGGGAGACAATTTTATCCTTTTTTTTTTTTTTTTTTTTAGAATAATTTTTTTTTGCAAAGTCTTCATCTTTGCTCACTGAGACCTGATGTGGCAGCCACCAGCAGCCTCCCGGGCGGGAAAGCCATGCGCCAGAGGGCCCCCTCTGAGATTGCTCAAAGTCCGCGTTCCTACAGAGCTCCTTGGCGGCTGTCTCTCTGTACTTGTACAAATGGAATTCAAATTCTTTGTACATCTGGTTATTCTGCTTCTCATCGGGATTGAGGGAAGGTGAGAGCACCTGGCAGCTGAGGAATTCTAGAAGAATCCTGTCAGGTCCAGAAGTCTTAGTAAAGCCACCCTGGAGGTTATAATCTCAGTTACTCAGAAAGGGAAATTAGGAAAGGCACTCGGGCGATTTGTTCTAGGTTGAGGTGTAAAACCCGCCTCCACCTTTGATGGGAAATTCCAAAAACCTCTAAATCCCCCCCAGAGCCACTCTGGGACATCGGAAGTCGTCAGCTCAGGAGCTTCAGAGACTGCCGGTCTCCTTCCAGTCTAGAGGGGGAGATGACTGTCGCTCAAACCTGCAGCCAATCAGGTCCCGCCCCTTTCCTTGACCAGTTAAAGAAAAAAGGCCCAGAAGTCACAGTGAGAGCCCCATCCCAAGCCTTTCTGTGATTGACAGGAGCCTCGTCCAATGAGAAGCGAGCCATGGTTATCCCTGGCACGTGCAGCCAGCACCCTGGAATAGTCCCCTGGTCTCGGAGGCAAAAAAAGGCAGTGACTCGCAAGTGGCAGGGTCGTTGAGTTGTTCGGTGCACCTGCCTCTCCTCGGCCCCTGGCCCTTGGAGGCCCTCCTAGAGACTGAGGGCCATGCCTCTCTCCTAGCTCCTGGTGCCCTTGCTATCTCTCCAACCTCTGCCTCCACCAGCTCCCTGGTGTGTGTTCATGCTCCAATTTCCCTCTTTCTGTAAGGCCTCCGGTCATTGGATTTGGGCCCAAACGAATCCACTGTGCCCTCATTTCAACTTGATTACATCGGCAAAGACCCTGTAAGGTCATATTCACAGGTTCTGAGCAGACGTGAATTTTGGGCAAAAATTCACATGGGCAGTTATGTGGGACCCATTCACCACCACTCTTGCCAGGGCCTTAGAACTGATAACCCAGTACTTTAACCACTGGAACTGGGTCTACAACAACATAATAGATCAGGATGAAAAGAAATTGAGTAAATTAAAGGGAGACGCATATTCCTATAGTGGCAAATGGGGGCAATGAGCGAACATTCTTCCACTGTGTTCCCAAAATCCATCTACAAAGAGAGAGACCAGAGAGAGATAGAAAGAGAAAGATAGAAGTAGTAAGGAAAAAAACAGTGTACCCTATTCCTTTAAAAGCCAGGGTAAATTTACAACCTATAATTGATCATTGAAGGTCTTCTCCTTGACCCTACAACACTCCATTACTACCTTGTTGTCACTGTAAACAAGGGTGTAGCCCAAAAGCACTGAGGCCGCTGACAACCAGTAGCCTTCCTATCAAAAATCCTTAACCCGGGAACCCGTGGATGGGCCAAATGCATTCAGTCGGTAGCGGCAACTGCTTTGCTAAATGTAGAAAAACAACCTTTAGAGGAAACCTCATTGTGAACACACCTCACCAGTTCAGAACTATCCTAAGTCAAAAAGCAAAAATGTAGCTTACTAAGTCAAAAATCTTAAAGTATAGGTCTATTATGTTAGAAAAGGGTGATTTAACATTAACCACTGAAAATTCCCTTAACCCAGCAGGTTTCCTAACAGAGGATTTAAATCTTAATTACCATACAAAAAGGTCCGACCAGACCTAAGAGGAACTCCCTTCAGGACAGGATGGATAGATGGCTCCTCCCAGGTGATCGAGGAGGAAAAAACACAATGGGTATTCAGTAATTGTTAGGGAAACTCTTTGTAGAAGCAGAGTTAGAAAAATTGCCTAATAACTGGTCTGCTCAAACGTGCGAGCTGCTTGCACTCAGCCAAGCCTTAAACTACTTACAGAATCAAAAAATTGTATCTCAATCCTGACCCAAAAGGTTACCTACACCCTCTCTGAAATGAATTTGCATAAGAACTGTTGTTTATGGGAATGCATCTTGATGGGGCAGCTGGGTTGTTATGAAATACTCAGGAACCCAGCCCAGCTCTAGGACTCACCCCTGAGAACAAGGCAATGTTGGGCAAGCTGGTAAAGGACCACTAGAATCCAGCAGCCCCCTTTCTTTGTGGTCAAGAGAGGTGGAAAAATGGGTACAGGACTGCTACATCAGTGAGCGTAACTAATCCGATAAGCAGAGGTCCATGGGTGGTTACGCACCCTGGAAAGGAATAAGCATTAGGACCATAGAGGACACGCTAGGACTAACGCTCATCGGAAAATGACTGGGGTGCTGGCATCCCTACGTTCTTTTTTCAGATGGGAAACGTTCCCCCCAGGCAAAATGCCCCTAAGATGTATTCTGGAGAATTCGGCCCAGTCAGAGTGTACATACCTTTTTCCCTGTCAGACTTGAAGCAAATTAAAATAGACCTAGGTAAATTCTCAGATAACCCTGATGGCTATATTGATGTTTTACAAGGGTTAGGACAATCCTTTGATCTGACATGGAGAGATATAATGTTACTGCTAAGTCAGACACTAACCCCAAATGAGGGAAGTGCCGCCATAACTGCAGCCTGAGAGTTTGGTGATCTCTGGTATCTCAGTCAGGTCAATGATAGGATGACAACAGATGAAAGAGAACGATTCCCCACAGGCCAGCAGGCAGTTCCCAGTGTAGACCCTCATTGGGACACAGAATCAGAACATGGAAATTGGTGCCACAAACATTGACTAACTTGCGTGCTAGAAGGACTAAGGAAAACTAGGAAAAAGCCTATAAATTATTCAGTGATGTCCAGTGTAACACAGGGGAAGGAAGAAAATCCTACTGCCTTTCTGGAGAGACTAAGGGAGGCATTGAGGAAGCACACCTCTCTGTCACCTGACTCTACTGAAGGCCAACTAATCTGAAAGGATAAGTTTACCAGTCAGCTACAGACATTAGGAAAAAAACTTCAAAACTCCGCCTTAGGCCCGGAACAAAACTTAGAAACCCTACTGAACTTGGCAACCTCAGTATTTCATAATAGAGATCAGGAGCAGCAGGCGGAACAGGACAAACAGGATAAAAAAATAAAGGCCACTGCTTTAGTCATGGCCCTCAGGCAAGCGGACTTTGGAGGCTCTGGAACAGGGAAAGGCTGGAAAAATCAAATGCCTAATAGCACTTGCTTCCAGTGCGGTCTACAAGGACACTTTAAAAAAGATTGTCCGGGCCGGGCGCGGTGGCTCAAGCCTGTAATCCCAGCACTTTGGGAGGCCGAGACGGGCGGATCACGAGGTCAGGAGATCGAGACCATCCTGGCTAACACAGTGAAACCCCGTCTCTACTAAAAAATACAAAAAACTAGCCGGGCGAGGTGGCGGGCGCCTGTAGTCCCAGCTACTCAGGAGGCTGAGGCAGGAGAATGGCGTAAACCCGGGAGGCGGAGCTTGCAGTGAGCCGAGATCCGGCCACTGCACTCCAGCCTGGGCGACAGAGCGAGACTCCGCCTCAAAAAAAAAAAAAAAAAAAAAAAAGATTGTCCGAATAGAAGTAAGCCGCCCCCTCATCCATGCACCTTATGTCAAGGGAATCACTGGAAGGCCCACGGCTCCCGGGGACAAAGGTTCTCTGAGTCAGAAGCCACTAACCAGATGATCCAGCAGCAGGACTGAGGGTGCCCAGGGCAAGCACCAGCCCATGCCATCACCCTCACAGAGCCCAGGGTAAGCTTGACCATTGAGGGCCAGGGGATTAACTGCCTCCTGGACACTGGTGCTGCCTTCTCAGTCTTACTTTTCTGTCCCGGACAACTGCCCTCCAGATCTGTCACTATCCGACGGGTCCTAGGATGAGCAGTCACTAGATACTTCTCCCAGCCACTAAGTTGTGACTGGGGAACTTTACTCTCTTCATATGCCTTTCTAATTGTGCCTGAAAGCCCCACTCCTTTGTTAGGGAGAGACATCCTAGCAAAAGCTGGGGCCATTATACACTAGAATTAGAAGAAGGAAAAAGGATAAATATCTATACAGACTCTAAGTCTGCTTACCTATCCCTCCACGCCCACGCAGCAATATGGAGAGAAAGGGAATTCCTAACTTCCGAGGGAACACCTATGAAACATCAGGAAGCCATTAGGAGATTATTATTGGCTGTCCAGAAACCTAAAGAGGCGGCAGTCTGACTGCCGGGGTCATCAGAAAGGAAAGGGAAATAGAAGGGAACCGCCAAGCAGATATTGAAGCCAAAAGAGCTGCAAGGCAGGACCCTCCATTAGAAATCCTTAGGCCGGGCGCGGTGGCTCACGCCTGTAATCCCAGCACTTTGGGAGGCCGAGACGGGTGGATCACGAGGTCAGGAGATCGAGACCATCCTGGCTAACACGGTGAAACCCCGTCTCTACTAAAAAATACAAAAAACTAGCCGGGCGAAGTGGCGGGCGCCTGTGGTCCCAGCTACTCGGGAGGCTGAGGCCGGAGAATGGCGTGAACCCGGGAGGCGGAGCTTGCAGTGAGCTGAGATCCGGCCACTGCACTCCAGCCTGGGTGACAGAGCCAGACTCAGTCTCAAAAAAAAAAAAAAAAAAAAAAAAAAAGAAATCCTTATAGAAGGACCCCTAGTATTGGGGTAATCCCCTCCAGGAAACCAAGCCCCAGCACTCAGCAGGAGAAATAGAATGGGGAACCTCATGAGGACATAGTTTCCTCCCCTCAGGATGGCTAGCCATCAAAGAAGGAAAAATACTTTTGCCTGCAGCTAATCAATAGATATGACTGAAAACCCTTCACCAAACCTTTCACTTAGGCATTGACAGCACCCATCAGATGGCCAAATCATTAGTTACTGGACCACGCCTTTTCAAAACTGTCAAGCAGATAGTCAGGGCCTGTGAAGTGTGCCAAAGAAATAATCGCCTGCACTTCAGACCATACCTTTCAACCTCCTTCTATCTGTAACCTCCTTCTTAAGTCTGTCTCTTCCAGAATCGAAGCCGTAAAACTACCAATCATTCTTCAAATGGAGCCCCAGATGCAGTCCATGGCTAAGATCTACCGCGGACCCCTGGACCAGCCTGCTAGCCCATGCTCCAATGTTAGTGACATCCAAGGCACCCCTCCCGAGGAAATCTCAACTGCACAACCCCTGCTACGCCCCAATTCAGCAGGAAGCAGTTAGAGTGGTCGTCGGCCAACCTCCCCAACAGCACTTGGGTTTTCCTGCTGAGAGAGGGGACTGAGAGACAGGACTAGCTGGATTTCCTAGGCCAACTAAGAATTCCTAAATGTAGGCCGGGCGCGGTGGCTCACGCCTGTAATCCCAGCACTTTGGGAGGCCGAGATGGGCGGATCACGAGGTCAGGAGATCGAGACCATCCTGGCTAACACGGTGAAACCCCGTCTCTACTAAAAATACAAGAAAATTAGCCGGGCGAGGTGGCGGGCGCCTGTAGTCCCAGCTACTCGGGAGGCTGAGGCAGGAGAATGGCGTGAACCCGGGGGGGCGGAGCTTGCAGTGAGCCGAGATCGCGCCACTGCACTCCAGCCTGGGGCACAGAGCAAGACTCCGTCTCCAAAAAAAAAAAAAAAAAAAAGAATTCCTAAATGTAGCTGGGAAAGGTGACTGCACCTACCTTTAAACACAGGGCTTGTAACTCACCTCACACCCAACCAATTAGGTAGTAAAGAGGGCTCACTAAAATACAAATTAGGCTAAAGCAGGAGGTAAAGAAATAGTCAAATCATATATCGCCTGAGAGCACAGGGTGAGGGAAAATGATCGGGATATAAACCCAGGCATTTGAGCAGGGAGTGGCAACCCCCTTTGGGTCCCCTCCCATTGTTTGGGAGCTCTGTTTTCACTTTGTTAAATCTTGCAACTGCACACTCTTCTGGTCCGTGTTTGTTACTGCTTGAGCTGAGCTTTCGCTCACCGTCCACCACTGCTGTTCACCACCGTCCCAGACCCACTGTTGTCTGCTGCATTTCTGATCCAAGGAGGCACCCGTTGCTGCTCCCAGTCGGGCTAAAGGCTCGCCATTGCTCCTGCACAGCTAAGTCCCAGGTTCGTCCTGATTGAGCTGAACACTAGTCACTGGGTTTCACGGTTCTCTTCCATGACCCACGGCTTCTAATAGAGCTATACCACTCACCGCATGGCCCAAGGTTCCATTCCTTGGAATCCGTGAGGCCAAGAACCCCAGGTCAGAGAACAAAAGGCTTGCTGCAATCTTGGGAGCAGCCCGCCCCCGTCTTGGGAGCTCTAAGAACAAAGACCTGCCTGTAACAGAGTGACGTGGTGTGATCACAGCTCACTGCAGCCTCAATCTCCTGGGCTCAAGCCACCCTCCCACCTCAACCTCCTGAGTAGCTGGGATCACAGGTGCACGCCACCATGCCTGGATAATGTTTTAAAATAAAGCATAAGGAGGCTGTCACTCTGTTTCCCAGGCTGGTCTCAAACTCCGTGGCTCAAGCAATCCTCCTGCCTCAGCCTCCCAAAGTTCTGGGATTATTGGCATGAGTCACTGCTCAGGGTCTTTATTCAACAAATTTCTGTTCAGTGCCTGTCCTGTGCCAGGCTGGGCAAGGTGCTGAAAATTGATTAGAACGGCATACAGTTCCTGTCCTCATAGACTCACTCACATCTAAGGGAGGGCAGACAGTTAAGCTAAGCGTGCAATGTGATGCAATTGGGGAGGGGCAGGGAACTGTAAGAATAAATAGCAAGAAGATAGTGGTTACAGTTTCACAACATGAATATACCAAACAATCACCTGAATTACACAACCTAAAAACGCAACAAACATCTTATCTGTGTTCTTGGGAAATAAGGAGAATCTTTTAAAATGCTTTAGTACATAAGACCCACTGTAATAAAGATGCAAAAAATGGAATCTTCCCACCCCGTCACACATCACTACAGACATCTAACAGATTATCTTACACGTCAGGCAGGAAGAAAACAGAACATTATCATTTAGCGTATTCATCAGCTACACTCATTTTATTAACTTGTGCTTCAGAAGCTTACCAAGAAAGAGCTGGTGGCATAACAGGGGTGCAATTAATGCTACCATCTAGGACACTGTCCAAAGAAACACACAAGATTGGGGGAAGGTGGAATAAGGCACCTGCTTCTGAGAAGGATCATTGTCTTCGGCCTCAAAAAAAGATGACATCTCTTTAGTTAGCGTTTCTAATACCATAGTTCCATAACTTCCCGAATACTATCAAAAGCAGAACTCTGGCTTGTGTGAATAACAGACTATTGCCAGGGACCCACCCAAATGCCCTTTACCAGAAAGCAAAAAACACTACCCAGCCTAATGGCTGACACCTGTGACCTTCTCTGGAGGCTCCTGGAGAGCCTCTCGCCCTGACATGCTTGGGACATTCCACCCCATCCCCACTCCTGGGGAGCTGATGTCTCACTTAAGGGGTACAAAAGGTGACAGGACAATTCTGTGTTGGGATCTAGCTTGAGATCCTGGCAGTTCCGGCCAAGCCTTTCACCTGAGACTTCGCTTGATTATCTTTTTCTTCTCTCCTTTATAGGTGTTTCCTGACCAGCCCTGCCTCAGTGAACCACATGCCCCAAATTCCTGGCTTAGGCTCTGCTTCTGGGAGAGGCCACCTAATGCGGAGGCCTTTCTGGGTGGTTTTAACTCACACAGTTGCCTCTAGTTCTGGGAGTAAGTCCAACCCTGAACCGGACATCCCTTTCTTATATAAGGTCACATGGTATTATCTAGTCTCTCTTTCTTGCTATGAAAACTCTACCAGAAATACATTTAGAACTGGCTTTCTCAGAAGCCTAGTTCTCTCATAAATTTGAAATAAAATTTGGACAGGAACATATAATCTGTTCAATAAAAGAAGCTGCCATAAAATATAGCGCCCACTCTGGCCAGATGTGGTGGCTCATGCCTGGAATCCCAACACTTTGGGAGACAGAAGTGGGAGGATCACCTGAGGTCAGGAGTTTGAGACCAGCTTGGCCAACATAACGAAACCTGTCTCTTCTAAAAATACAAAGAATTAGCCGAGCGTGGTGGTGAGCACCTGTAATCCCAGCTACTTGGGAGGCTGAGGCAAGAGAATCGCTTGAACCTGGGAGGCAGAGGTTGCAGTGAGCTAAGATAGTGCCACTACGCTCCAGCCTGGGTGACAGAGCGAGAATCCATCTAAAAAACAAACAAACACACAAAAAACCATAGCTCCCACTCTGGTCAGGTATGGAGGCTCACACCTGTAATCCCAACATTTTGGGAGGCTGAGGGGGAAGGATTACTTGAGACCAGCCTGGGCAATATGGCAAAACCCCTTCACTATTATTTAAAAAAAAAAAAAAGTAGATGGGGCACAGTGGCTCACACATGTAATCCCAGCACTTTGGGATGCCAAGGCGTGAGGATCATTTGAGGTCAGGAGTTCGAGACCAGCCTGGCCAACATGGTGAAACCCCGTCTCTACTAAAAATACAAAAATTAGCTGGGTGTGGTGGCAGGCACAAGTAATCCCAGCTACACAGGAGGCTGAGGCGGGAGAATCTCCTGAGCCTGGGAAGCAAAGGTTGTAGTGAGCAGAGACTACGTCTAAAAAAAAAAAAAAAAAAATTAACTTTGTAAAACAAAAATTTTTTTTTTTTTTTTTGAGATAGAGTCTCACTCTTGCCATCCGGGCTGGAGTGCAATGGTGTGATCTTGGCTCACTGCAACCTCTGCCTCCTGTGTTCAAGCAATTCTCCTGCCTCAGCCTCCTGAGCAGCTGGGATCACAGGCGTGCACCATGCCCGGCTAATTTTTGTATTTTTAGTAGGGACGGAGTTTCACCATCTTAGCCAGGCTGGTCTTGAACTCCTGACCTCAAGCGATCTGCCCGCCTCGGCCTCCCATAATGCTGGGATTACAGGTGTGAGCCACCGTGCCCAGCCTAAGATCGGCAGTTTTTGATCTTGTTCTTTTTTGCAGTGAGGAATCAGGTGGGGCTTTTCGAAGCTTCTAACAGTGAGAGTAGGCAAAGGGTCCAAAAGTTGCTGCTGGGTTGAGAGTGCATTGGACAGATCAAGAGAGATTCAGAAGCAGGACAGATGTTTGTGTTAGTAATGTTAGGGGCACTTCAACCAGAGTGACTCCATCTTGAATAGGGACTGGGTAAAATGAGGTTGAGACTTGCTGGCTGCATTCCTAGGGGGTTAGACATTCTTAGTTACAGGTTGAGATAGGAGCTCACTAGATACAGGTCACAAAGACCCTGCTGATAAAACAGGATGCAGCAAAGAAGCCAGCCAAAACCAAGATGGCAACAAAAGTAACCTCTAGTAGTCCTCACTGCTCATTATATGCTAATTATCATGTATTTGCGTGCTAAAAGACATTCCCACCAGCACCGCGACAGCTTAGAAATGCCACAGCAATGTCCGGAAGTTACCTTGTATGGTCTAAAAGGGGGAGGAACCCTCATTTCCAAAAAATCCCCACCCCTTTCCTGGAAAACATAATAATCCACCCCTCGTTTAGCATATGATCAAGAGATAACCATAAAAATAGCCACCCATTGGGAGGCCGAGGGCAGGCGGATCATGAGGTCAGGAGATCAAGACCATCCTGGCTAACATGGTGAAACCCCATCTCCACTAGAAATAAAAAAAAAAAAAAAAAAAGCCACCCAGCAGCTCTTGGGGCTGCTCCGCCTATGGAATAGTTATTCTTTTGTTTCTTTACTTCTCTAACAAACTTGCTTTCACTTTACTCTGGACTCACCCCAAATTCTTTATTGCATGAGATCCCAGAACCCTCTCTTGGGGTCTGGATCGGGACCCCCTTCCAGTGACAGTAATGGAAAGTCTAAAGTGTACTCAGAGGATAGTGTTGCATTCATGCTGGTTCTCCATGGCAGTCCTCACATGTCCTGTTGACTGTATGTATTTATTTTTGACAGAAGGTCTCACCCTGTCACCCAGGCTGGAGTGCAGTGGCGCTGTCACGGCTCTCTGCAGCCTCGAACTCCTGGGCTCAAACGATCCTCCCACCTTAGCTTCCTGTGTATGTGCCACCACACCCTGTTAATTTTTTTTCTCTCTTTTTGGTAGAGACAAGGTCTCATGATGTCGCCTAGGCTGGTCTCGAACTATTGGGCTCAAGCGATCGGCCTCCCAAAGCACTGGGATTAATGGCATAAACCACTGTTCCCCGCCTTGACTGTATTTAAAAGAAAGCTTAAAGTCAAACATTGTGTTCACAGAAGGAGAAAAGTATACTTTACCAAGCTTGAGCATTTATACTTATCTACAAAATTGTTTGCAAATCAGTTTATACAAAAATGTGGCATTCTCTGGATTATCACATACTGGGTGGACACAAAGAATAGTTCTGTGCTGGCACTGGGGAACTGGGAACCGGAGGCCTGACCCTGACCCCCTTCACACACACACACACACACACACACACACACACACCAGCTTCCTCAGAATCTCAAGGCAGGTTGGGTGCAGTGGCTCACACCTGTAATCCTAGCACTTTGGAAGGTCAAGGCAGACGGATTCCTTGAGCTCATGAGTTCAAGACCAGCCTGGGCAACATGGCAAAACCCCACCTCTACTGAAAATTCAAAAGTTAGCCAGGCATGGTGGTGTGCGTCTATAGTCCTAGCTACTCAGGAGGCTGAGGTGGGAGGATAGCTTGAGCCCAGGAGTTCAAGACTGCAGTGAGCCATGATCGTGGCGCCACTGTACTCCAGCCTGGGTGACAGAGTAAGACCCTGTCCCCCCAGCTCCCCTCAAAAAAATAAATAAATAAAATAACTCAAGGCAAATAGCACACCCAGGGTGATGCATGACATGGTGTCTACCCTTAGCTGAGCACGAGGGCAGGAAGAAACAGGGTCTGCACGCCCTACCATTTCGCGTAAGCACAGCACTCCTGAGCGTAGGAGGAGATGAAAGACAAACTCTTGACACAGCCAACCCCAGGCATGGGTGGAGAATTCCTCTCTTACAGATTCATCGTACTCCTCTAACCTTGCTTGTTGTTTCAGGGGTGTCAGAAAACAATGAGTATCATTGTCTCAGAGTCAGGGGCTAGTGAAATCAGGACCACGTCAGGCGATGCAATTTGGGTCCGGAAGAGACGCTTGGCAAGAAAGGGGTTTGGGTCAAGGGAATAGGTATGTTTCTTACTTAGGCAGACACCATTTAGACAACCAGAGCACAGTCATGCGTCACAGTGCTTAGCTGGGCGTGGAGACACACATCACTTCTGGCTGGGGGCATTTGTGAACGTATAAACATACCCACACATCTCATAAGAACCTCGTCCTCTTGCCAAATTGTCCTCCAGCCTCTAATGTTAGAAACAAGAGAGGGTTCAATGTTAGGCTAATTCTCTTTCCCTTTTAAGGAGGTGCTCTTGCCCTTGGAAGCTTGCAACATTTCCTCTTTTTTGTTTATTTATTTATTTTTTTGAGATGGAGTTTCCCTCTCGTCGCCCAGCCTAGAGTGCAGTCGCGTGATCTCGGCTCACTGCAACCTCCACCTCCCTGGTTCAAGCGATTCTCCTGCCTCACCCTCCTGAGTAGCTGGGATTACAGGTGTCCGCCACCATGCCCAGCTACTTTTTGTATTTTTAGTACAGATGAGGTTTCACCATGTTGGCCAGGCTGGTCTCAAACTCTTGACCTCAGGTGATTGGCCTGCCTCAGCCTCCCAAAGTGCTGGGATTCCAGGCGTGAGCCACTGAGCCTGGCAAGGACACTTACTATTATTTGGTTAAAGTTCCCATCTGGTCCTTTCCTCATTCTCCTTCAGTAGAGGGCAGTTCTGGGTGTCTCCCTTCCTTTGGTTGTGCAGTCCTCCCAAATTAGCCACTGTCTTTTAACCTGCTTACAGCTTTGTATTTCCCCAGCAACCAGGTCCAGCATCTAGAGTTTCTCAAGAAGTGATGTGATGGCCAGGCACGGTGGCTTATGCCTGTAATCTCTTTGGGTGTCTGAGGCAGACAGATCGCTTGAACCCAGGAGTTTGAGACCAGCCTGGGCAACATGGCGAAACTCTATCCCTACAAAAAACTAGCCGAGTGTGGTGGTGCGTACCTTAGTCCCAGCTACTCAATAGGCTGAGGCAGGAGGATGATTGAGCTTGGGAGGTCAAGGTTACAGTGAGCTGTGATGGCACCACTGTAAGGCAGCCTGGGAGACAGAGTAAGAGCTTGATTCAGGAAAAAAAAAAAAAAAAGAAATAATGGTTTCATCTTTGTGGGTAAGGGATAAACAAACAGCACGTCATGAGGTGCCTGCTGGAGCCCAGGAAGAAAATGCCACCACTCCTGGGGCTCCCCGGGTGTAAGCAGCAGCTCTACCCTAAAGACAGGGCCCAAGAACAACCTCACTACCTGTGAAGCTGCCCTCCAAGTCTTCCAAAATCTGAAGGTTTAAAACAATGACCGTGTATCTGCTTATGATTTTATAGATCAGCGATTTGTGCTGGGATCAGCTTCTTTCTGCTCCGGCGTGGCGTTTCCTATGCAGCTGCCGACATTCAGCAGGTGGGTAAACAGACTCAGCCTCTTGTTAGGAGGAGTGATAAAGTCACATTGCAAAGGAGTGTGCGTTCAATGCCAATGCCATCTTTGTCAGCTGTCCAACAGATCTGGTGACACCAGGTTTGCATGCAGAGTCCAGCTCTTACCCTGTCCGATGCCTGGCAGTGTAGTTCTTCCTCCACAAAGAGTCCAGTCTTTCTCAAGGCCTAGGTCTGTCCCCAACACATCACTTTTCAGTCTGCTCAGGACTGTATCAGCCAACGTTTATATAACACTTCCTGTTTCCAGAACTGTTGCAAGCACATTTAATGAGCACAGCAATCCTCATGAAGTTGGTACTATCATCATTTCTGTGCTATAGGTGAGGAAACCGACGCATAGAGAGTCTAAGTAATTTCCCCTGGGTTCACACGGTTAACAAATAGAGCTGAGATTGTTGGGCTTTCGAGTCCACTCTCTTAAGTGCTCTACTGCCGTTTGGCGTGTTTGAAGCTCAGAGATGTTCGAAGTGTTCTCTTCCTTGGCATTCCTTCCCCCTTCCTTTTTTATTCCAAAGGAACCCAGCTAAGGGATTCTTGGGGGAACAGTGGCTGTAGCAGATGTCCCTGACTCTCTCTGTCCCTACAACTGCCTCTCTGAAGTAAGACAGCAGCCAGGGAGGCAATCACACAGGACTTGGCAAGTACATCTGAGATCCAGGACTCCCTGGGGAAAGGAGCAGGTGAGGACTTGCTTTGTTTTGGTGCTGAGGTGGGAGACTGTCACTAGGGACCAGCAGCAGGAAGGAGAGCTTGCCTGGTCTTGCATTCCGGGGAAACATGCAGCCTCTGGGAGTTTCCCAAGAGGACTCAGCCGGAGTAGACTGGAGGCTGGGGAGGCATGCACAGCTTCAGAGTACCAGCTGGAGGTCACTGGGTGGCACTGCCCTCACCACACACCCATGCCTACACACACACACGATCTCAGTTACGTCCTCTGTTTCTTAATCCAGTTCTCAGTGCTTTCATAGAGTATAAAGTTGACTTCAAATAAGTGATCATGTGACCAGGCAGTGAGACTGGCATCCGAGATCTTGCCGCTGGAACTGTCCATTTGGGACAACACCATTATATTGCTGCCACCAGGGATCTGCCACCAGCCCAGTGGACTCTTGATCTATCCATGCACAGTTGTAAGAAACTCTGTTTATCTTGGCCAGGTGCAGTGGCTCATGCCTGTAATCCCAGCAGTTTGGGAGGCAGAAGATCAGGAGATTAAGACCATCCTGGCTACCACGGTGAAACCCCATCTCTACTTAAAAAAAAAAAAAAAAAATTAGCCAGGAGCAGTGGTGGGAACCTGTAGTCCCAGCTACTCAGGAGGCTGAGGCAGGAGAATGGCGTGAACCCGAGAGGCGGAAGTTGTAGTGAGCTGACATCATGCCACTGCACTCCAGCCGGGGTGACAGAGCAAGACTCCGTCTCAAAAAAAAAAAAGAAAAAAGAAACTCTGTTTATCTCTGCATCTCTGTATCAATCTCTCAAGATTCGAAGTCCCAGGAGCACCCAGGTGGCAGACTCTGCCCTGTGCTTGTGTTCTGGCTGCCATGAGCAGGGAGAGGGCCATCAGTCCTTCAGCTTCCCTGGCAGGAGGGGGACCCTTCCCTCTATGTATTCAACAATTGCAAACACTATCATGTTGTGCAACCATCACCACTGTCCATCTCCAGAACTGTTTCATCATGCATAACAGAAACTTTGTACTCATTAAACACTAGGCCAGACACCGTAGCTCATGCCTGTACTTTGGGAAGCCAAGGCAGGTGGATCACTTGAGCACAGGAGTTCGAGACCAGCCTGGCCAACATGGTGAAACCCCGTCTCTACCAAAAATACATAAAAATTAGCCAGGCCTGGTGGCATGCGCCTGTGGTCCCAGCTACTCCTTGGGAGACTGAGGTGGAGGGATCACTTGACTCTGGGAGGTTGAGGCTGCAGTGAGCTGTGGTCGTACCCCTACACTCCAGCCTAGAGAACAACAGAGCAAGACTCCATCACTAAAAAATAAATAAATAAATAAATAAATAAATAAATAATTTTTTGTTTTTGAGACGGAGTCTCGGTCTGTTACTCAGGCTGGAGTGCAGTGGCGCAATCTCGGCTCACTGCAACCTCCACCTCCCTGGTTCAAGCGATTCTCCTGCCTCAACCTCCTGAGTAGCTGGGATTACAGGCACGCGCCATCGCACCCAGCTAATTTTTGTATTTTTAGTAGAGATGGGGTTTCACCATGTTGCTCAGGCTGGTCTTGAACTCCTGACCTTGTGATCCACCCGCCTCGGCCTCCCAAAGTGCTGGGATTACAGGCATGAGCCACTGCGCCCGGCCTAAAATATATAAATTTAAAAATGAATTTAGCAAGATCTCAAAACACAGATAATTACACAAACCATTGCATTTCTATATATCAGCAATGAAAAAATAAAGAAATGAAACTTTAAAAACAAGGTTGTTTACAATAACATCAAAAAGCACCAAACAGAGGGCGGGTGCAGGCGCAGAATCTTTCCCATGGCCCCCCTGTTGGAGCCCGGCGAGCCACACGAAGGGGAAGGTAGAATTAGAAGATCATGTGATGTTGGAGTAGGGGGATTTATCTTGGTGACTTTGGGAAGCTGGTTTCATTGGAGGTATAATTATGCAAAGCAAAGAATCCAGGAAAGAATTGCCAGAGAAGGAATGAAAAATAAGATCTATGAAAGCACCCACCTTGATCCTGAAAGAAAACCAACGGCAACAGCAGCAATCAAACAGGGTATAGAAAACCAGACCCCCTGAAGTCAGCGTGAACGAAGCTAAGATCAATCACATAAGACATTTTATGGACAATAAGTTCTTAATCAAGTAAATAAAGTATGTTTAAGTTGGAAAAAAAAAGGACCAAATGCCTAGGTATACATTTACGGAAAAATGAGCACAATTGCATACTGAAAACTATGAAATATTATTGAGAAATTCACCCAAATACATGGAACTATATATAATGTTTCTAGATATCCCATTTACCCAAATTAATCTATAATGTGATCCCAACCAAATCCCAACAGGATTTTTGTAGAAATAACAAGTGGCTTCTAAAACATTTGGAACTGCAAAAGGCCAAGAATAGCCAAGGCAATACTGAAGAAATCCCACAAAGCCAGAGGCCTTACATCACCAGATATCCAGATGTTTACATAGCTACAGTAATGAAGGCAATGTGGTGTTGCCACAATGATAGACTGACCCAAGGAAAGCAGTAGTGTCCAGACAAGATGAAGAAAACTAAGAGAACCGTCCCCAGAACTACCCTGAAAGAATAACTAAAGGAAGCTCTTCGAACAGGAAGGAAATGATAAAAGAAGAAAACATGGAACATGGGGAATAAAGAAAACAATGGAGCCGGGTGTGGTGGCTCACGCCTGTAATCCCAGAACTTTAGGAGGCCAAGGCGGGTGGATCACTTAAGGCCAAGAGTTCAAGACCAACCTGGCCAACATGGTGAAACCCCATCTCTACTAAAAATACAAAAATTATCTGGGTGTGGTGGTGCACACCTGTAATCCCAGCTACTCGGAAGGTTGAGGCGAGAGAATCGCTTGAACCCGGGAGGCAGAGGTTACAGTGAGCTGAGATCATGCCACTGCACACCAGCCTGGGTGACAGAGTGAGACTCTGTCTCTTAAAAAACAAACAAACAACAAACAAAAACAGAATGTTAAAAGTAAAATAACCTACAGGAAGGCAGGAGAAAAAGGTGATGGTAGGGCAGGTAGAGGGTGGAGGGAAGAAATAGCAAGCCAGGCAAAGAGGAACGCAGAAGCAAGAATGGGGTGAGACGGCAACATGCACATGTGGGGCCTACAAGACAGTAGGTGATGCTGTTGCAGAAAATATAAGGCAAGAATCTTACTAGAGCAGCAGGCGAGGTCCAGCTCACTGGGAGCCATGAATGAGAGGTGTCAGAGTTCGGGCTTATTTTCTAGATGCTGGGCCTGAGGACAAAATTCAACTTGTGAATTCCCTGTGAGAATTTTGTTTTTCAAAATCAGTAGGCCCCAGCTACTCTCCTGCTATTTCATCTACACAGAGTCTGCCACTTTCAAATCTTCCAGCTGAGCCTTTGGCATTTACCTCCACACTTTGAAATTACATGTGTGCATTGACAATTATGTTTTAGATATCTACCAATGTCTCCCAGGGAAGATGAGGATCCGGCTCCCAGCCCTGCCCCACCCTCTCACACGTGCACATTTCCTTCGTGCGCATTTCCTACACACGTTTTTCCTCTGCTCTCACTCAACAACAATCAACACAGAAGACCTCTGTGACCAGATGTGTGCGGATCTCTCCCTGCCAACAAGCAGGCAATCAATTCTGCAGCGGACACCAGCTGGGTGTCCTCTAGTTCAGTTCACTTCTGAGACCATCTGCCTGGAGACAGCATCAGACCACGGGTTGAGGGCTCAGTCCCACAAGACTGCTCCCTCCCACTTCCAATTCCCATCGCAACCCCCAGCGGTTGTATTACCTGTGCTACTGACTAACCGGCTATAAATTTGGGTTCCCATGACTCACTCCTCAAGTTCAATTAAATTGCTAGAGCAGCTCACAGAGGCAGGAAACACTTAAGTTTACCAGTTTAATTGTAAAGGACACAGATGAAGAAATGCATAGGGCAAGGTATGAGGAAGAGACACGCAGCTTCCATGCCCTTCCTGGGCACCCCTCCCTCCTGGAACTTCCACATGCTCCGCTATCCAGAAACTCCCCAAACTCTGTCTTCTTGGGCCTTCTATGAAGGCTTCAATGGATAGGCACGATTGACAACCATGTAGAATTGAGATTAAACACAAATGGTTTGAGCGGGCATAGTGGCTCATACCTGTAATCCCAGCACTTTGGGAGGCCAAGGCAGGTGGATCACCTGAGGTCAGGAGTTTGAGACCAGACTGGCCAACATGGTGAAACCCCATCTCTATTAAAAATACAAAAATAGCTGCAGGTGGTGGCACACACCTGTAATCTCAGCTGCTTGGGAGGCTGGGGCAGTAGAATTGTTTGAACCCAGGAGGCAGAGGTTGCAGTCAGTCAAGATCGTGCCACTGCACTCCAGCCTGGGCAACAGGAGGGAAACTCGGTTTCCAAAAAAAATTAGCTTCTCATTTATGATAAAATAACGTTTTTTTCCAAAATGTTGACATTTTCAAGAAGTTAAAAAAAAAGTCTTCCCATTAATGAGTATACAGAAAAAAATAAAAAAGAAACTTCTTAAACCCTGAAAAGCAGTAGGTTCTAACTGTGTGAATCACAAGTGCTAATAATCCATTTTCTGACTGATCTAGAATATCCGGTTCATATTCAAATTTAAGCCATCAACTGTATTTTCTTTTTCCAAACTCGGTTTCTACTCAGCTTCAATTCAATACATAAATTTGTCTTTTTATAAACTCTTGAAATACAACTGAAACAATTTTCATCATTGCTTTTCTTCATAAAATAATTAATCATCTAAAAATGGTTTTGATTGAAATGACAAAAACAGCCTCTGATACATAATTAGAACATCTAATACATTTTGATTCGGAACTTGCTTGACATTCATGCCAATTTCAGATACTGAGAAATAAATTGATTTTAGTAAAAATGTGTTTTTACAAAATGCTTACACATGGTTGTTTTAGAACATACAGTACTTGAAGTTTTGATATCTTGGTTTTGCAAATCCGTAATCCATAGTTCATCTTATGTGAAAAGCATGTATATATACTTTTAAAGCCTTTGATTGAAGTTAAGGATAACTTTATAGTTTTAAAATATCTAATGAAGCATATTTCAGCTAAAAAGAAAAATTTACGTTTTTATTAGGGAAAATTTCAAATATATACAAAAGTAGAGACAATATTGTAATGAACCCTCATATGCCCATTATGCAGCCCCAACAATGATCCACTCACAGCCAATTCATTTCATCTGTGTCCCCAGCCACTCTCCACTTCCGGCCCAGACTTGGTTATTTTTAAAGAATCCCATATATCATATTCTTTTGTTTGTAAATATTCAGTATGTATTACTAACAATAAGAACACTTTTTTTTTTTTTTTTTCTTTTTGAGACGGAGTCTCGCTCTGTCGCCCAGGCTGGAGTGCAGTGGCCGGATCTCAGCTCACTGCAAGCTCCGCCTCCCGGGTTCACGCCATTCTCCTGCCTCAGCCTCCCGAGTAGCTGGGACTACAGGCGTCCGCCACCACACCCGGCTAGTTTTTTGTATTTTTTAGTAGAGACGGGGTTTCACCGTGTTAGGCAGGATGGTCTCGATCTCCTGACCTCGTGATCCACCCGTCTCAGCCTCCCAAAGTGCTGGGATTACAGGCTTGAGCCACCGCGCCCGGCAAGAACACTTTTTAAAAATAACCACAATGCTACTATCACACATTTTCTTTCTTTCTTTCCTTTCTTTTGAGACGGAGTCTCACTCTGTCTCATAGGTTGGAGTGCAGTGGCGTGATCTCGGCTTACTGCAACCTCCGCCTCCTGGGTTCAAGCGATTCTCCTGTCTCAGCCTCCTGAGTAGCTGGGATTACAGGCACCCGCTAACACCCCAGGCTAAATTTTGCATTTTTAGTAAAGACAGGGTTTCGCCATATTGGCCAGGCTGGTCTCAAACTCCTGACTTCAGGTGATCTGCCTGCCTCGGCCTCCCAAAGTGCTGGGATGACAGGTGTGAACCACTGCACCCAGCCTCTTTCTTTTTTAAAATAGAGATGGAGTCTCATTAGGTTGCCCTGGCTGGTCTCAAACTCCTCGGCTCAAGATATCATCTTGCCTCTGCCTCCCAAAGTGCTGAATTACAGTGTGAGCCACCACACCTTGCCACACATTTTAAAAGTTAACAATTCCTTAGATTTATCAAACATCCAGCTCAATTTTCCTGATTCAAAAAATAGAATTTTAAGATGACAAATCAATGAGGAAGTCAACATTACATTAAAAACCATTGCAGCCAGGCACAGTGGCTCACGCCTGTAATCCCAACACTTTGGGAGGCCAAGGCAGGTGGATCACTTGAGGTCAGGAGTTCGAGAGCAGCCTGGCCAACATGGTGAAACCCCATCTCTAGTAAAAATACAAAAATTAGCCGGGTGTGGTGGCGAGCACCTGTAATCCTAGCTACTCTGGAGGCTAAGGCAGGAGAATCGCTTGAGCCCGGAAGGTCGAGGCTGCAGTGAGCCAAGAGTGTGCCACTTCACTCTAGCCTGGGCAACAGAGTGAGACTGTCTCAAAAAAAAAAAAAAAAAAAAAATTGCAAAAGATGGACTTCCAGCATGAGAACGCTGCAGCCCCACTTTCCAGGGAAAGTGGACTCCAACCTGGTCAACATGGCAAAACCCTGTCTGTACCAAAAATACAAAAATTAACCAGGTGTGGTGGCACGTGCCTAGACACTTCTAAGTAAACAAAAACAGGATTTATTGCTAGCAGACACACATTACAAGAAATATTAAAGGAATCTTCAGGCTGAAAGAAGATGGTAATTCAAATACACATGAGACAAAAAAAAAAAAACACCTCTGGTAAAGGAAATTCTGTAATTATAAAAAACAGTATAATTTTATAATTATATATTATATAATTATATTTACATACAGTCATCCCTTATTATACATGGGGGATTGGTTCCAGGACTGCCTGTATAACCAAACCAAATCCGCACATACTCAAGTCCCATAGTTAGCACTGAAAAACCCATGAAAAGTTGGCCCTCTGTGTATGCAAGACCCTGTCTGTGCGAAAATAAAAATCAATTAGAAGGGTAGAGTGGCACATGCCTATACCCCTGGCTCCTTGGGAGGCTAAGGCAGGAGGATCACTTGAGCGCAGGAGTTTAAGACTGCAGGAGCCGGGCACGGTGGCTCAAGCCTGTAATCCCAGCACTTTGCGAGGCCAAGGTAGGCAAATCACAAGGTCAGGAGATCGAGACCATCCTGGCTAACATGGTGAAATCCCATCTCTACTAAAAATACAAAAAATTAGCTGGGCGTGATGGCACACACCTGTGATCCCAGCTACTTGGGAGGCAGAGGCAGAGAATCGCTTGAACTCGGGAGGTGGAGGTTGCAGTGAGCCGAGGTCATGCCACTGCACTCCAACTTGGGCAACAGAGTGACACTCCGTCTCAAAAAAAAAAAAAAAAAGACTGCAGGATCCATGATTGCACCACTGCACTACAGCCTGGACAACAAGAGTGAGACTCTGACTTAAAAAAAAATAACAAGTAAGAAAGAAAAAAGTAATGCAGGGCTCCAGGGATGGCCTGTATACATAGCTGAACAGGTGTGCAGCTGATAGAGATCTGGGCCTCAGATGGAGACCAATTCAGGAGTCACAAACAGAAAGCTGGTTGTTGAAACCATGAGAGCAAAGAGTTGCAAGCCGGAGTTACTGGGAGCTACGTGTCAAATTCAGAGAGACAGAGGCAGCAGAATTAGAACCGGAAAATGTGGACTCCCTTTGGAAGGATGATGGTTGCTAGTGACTTCAGTGGGTACAATTTCAATGGCATGGTAGGTAAGGAAGTCAGATGCAAAAAGAAGTGGAGACAGAATAGACTCTCTACCAAGAACTTGAACGAAAGAAAAAGAGAATAACTATGAAGGGGGCCAGCTCAACGGCATTTTTTGTTTTGCTTCGCTTTGCTTTTTAGGATGAGCTATTTGGGGCATATTCGAAGGCTGTGATAAGGACCTTGCAGAGGGCACAGGCAGGGCTGCTGAAGCAAGAGCTGAAGAGTGGGAGGTCACAGTGAAGAGGCTGGCTGTCCCTGGGAGGAGGAGAGTCTGGAGCAATAAGGTGAGGGTGCATGGGCATGATCATGCTGTGAGCAGAGGACTAACTGCCCTTTTGTTCCGGGCTCTTTTCAAGAATGTTGGTATAGGCCGGGTGTGGTGGCTCAAGCCTGTAATCCCAGTACTTTGGGAGGCCGAGACGGGCGGATCACGAGGTCAGGAGATCGAGACCATCCTGGCTAACATGGTGAAACCCGTCTCTACTAAAAATACAAAAAAATAGCCGGGTGTGGTGGCGGGTGCCTGTAGTCCCAGCTACTCAGGAGGCTGAGGCAGGAGAATGGCGTGAACCCAGGAGGCGGAGCTTGCAGTGCGCCGAGATTGCGCCATTGCACCCTAGCCTGGGTGACAGAGTGAGACTCTGTCAAAAAAAAAAAAAAAAAAGAATGTTGGTATAGCAAACTGCCTTGGAAGATAAAGATAGTGCCTCCCTCTGGAGCAGAGGGCCCATTTCCTCACTGTCCAACATAATAAAGATAATGTCTCCCTCTTGGACAAGGGCAGGTTTGCTTGCAGCCCATTATAAAAGATTGTGGTTCCCTTATCTCAGGGATTCTCAGCTGTCCTGCAATGGCATGGTAGGTAGGTTGTGTGTGCAACACCCACCTGGGCCTCTCTGTCTGACTCTCATGGGGCTTGAGGAGTAAAGAGAAGTGACACAAACATGATGTCTATGTTGCTTGCTGCGCCATGAGTAATAAAGTCCTTCGTCTCTGATCCAGTAGTCTTGTGTCTTCTACCAGCATCCACAGAACTATGGCAGGCTCATTGGTTAGCTTGTAAGTAGAGTGAAATCTGCACAGTTCTTAACAAAAGATGACTTTGAATTTAAGGGCATGGGAAGTTGAAGGTCACTCCTGATGGGCTCCATTTTCTCACAGGTATGGCTGGGAAAAGAGGAGGCTTGAGGAAAGAAGTAAGTTCTAGAATCATTGTTGAGCAGGAGAGAAGCTGGAGCTGAGCAAGGATAAGGAAATGGCTGATGTTGAGAGCCAGCTGAGGCCAAACTTGTGTTCCCAATTCACTCTGGAATGAGCTACCCCCTGCCCCCAACCCCCACGGCACTCAGCCAGGCCAGGGGCAGGCAGCACAGGAGAGGCAGAGGCAAGAGTGAATCCAGGTCAGAGTTTTGCTGGGCAGAAAGCCAGGAACACAAGAGAATCTGGGTTACTGATACGGGAGTAGCTCAGATTATAACCCAGGGAGTCCTGCCTAGATAGGAAAGAAAGCTGCTGAGAGAGGATTGGCCCACTGGGAGAAAATGGAAGGATGGAGACCCTGGAGGTCCTGTGAGGCTGAAGATGGGAGGAAAGAGAACTCCAGGTGGGTGGATAGGAGACTTTGGTGTGAGGGGAGTACTGCCATTTAAGACACTGGAGGTGGACCCGGGTCATTAACACAGATGGGGGGGTTAACTCCCACACAGGAGGAGAGGACCCTCTCCCCAACCCTTAAGACTGGAGTTCTGAGGCCTGGTGCAGTGGCTAGTGCATGTAATTCCAGCAATTTGGGAGGCCTAGGTGGGCAGATCACCTGAGGTCAGGAGTTTGAGACCAGCCTGGCCAACATGGTGAAACCCCCCTCCCTATTAAAAATACAAAAAAATTAGCTAGGTGTGGTGGTGCACTCCTGCTGTAATCCCAGCTACTGGGGAGGCTGAGACAGGAGAATCACTTGAACCCGGGAGGTGGAGGTTGCAGTGAGCCGAGATCACGCCACTGCACTCCAGCCTGGGTGACAGAGTGAGACTCTGTCTCAAAAAAAAAAAAAAAAAAAGACTGGAGTCCTGGCAGGGAGAGGCTGAGCTATGGTGGCGGCCAAGTTTGTAAGTCTGTAGGTGGAAAGTTAAATAAATTACTAATGAATGATTCTCCTTTTCTCCATGAAGTAGAAAGTAAGGCACTTACTGAGAACAAGGACTAGGAGGGGGATTTATGGGCACAGAAAGAGGGTCTGAGGAAATGTGAGAAGCCAATGATCAGGGGATAAGTAACATCTACAGGAATTTTGACAAGTAAATCCATAAAGATTGAAATGAAAGTCTTGACACCATCAGTTCCAAGTAGTGCCCATCTGCAGGGTAGCAAGGTGAGCCTGGCTCTGCTGAGCAGTCTTGGGGTGAAGGAAAGAACTGGGGGCCCAATCTGAGTGACCTCCAGTGACGCTGACTTGGTAGGAGAACTGAGCCTGGATGGACTGAATGGCCATTCCTGACCACAGGCCCAGGCCCTGGGAGGTTTTCGGGAAGCCTTGCAATCGGACAGGTACCTGTTGCTGCACCCAGACTTCCTCGGATACACGAAGAACAGATTAGAGCAGAAAGCATGTGACACGGTAGCATAGGTCCTTCTCATCCTTGCAGCCTCCTGACAGTTAGGGGTCTGGGGCATGTCACAGCTTTCTGAATAGTGCCCACTGGAGCACACCAATCTCACCCACCACTCACTGCCTGGGAATGCTCCACTTAGCATGGGGGCTGAGCTTCCCAGCCCTTTCTGATGCTGGAGCCTGCTAGACCAGGGGTCCCCAATCCCAAGCCTGGTCCGCGACCTGTTAGGAACCCGGCCTTGCAGCAGGAGGTGAGTGGCGGGCGAAGGAGTATTACCGCCTGAGCTCCGCCTCCTTCAGATTAGCCGCGGCATTAGTCTCAAAGGAGCGCGAACCCTTTGTGAACTGCGCATGCCAGGAATCTAGGTTGTGGGCTCCTTATAAGAGAATCTTAACTCATGTCTGATGATCTGAGGTGGAACAGTTTCATCCCCAACCCCCCTACCCCCACCCCTGTCCGTGGAAAAACTGTCTTCCAGGAAACCAGTCCCTGGTGCCAACAAGTTTGGGAACCTGCTGTGCTGAACCTTTCAGGTGGTCTCTCTGACTGGCCTCGTTCTGTGAAAGGAACTCAATGCGATTGAGGGGACTGGCCACCCTGGATGATCACCAAATAAGCGCTGACAGCCTCAGTTTCCCCACGCAACACATCAGGGCAGGCTCCGCACCTCACCCCCTTTTGCCCTCTCTACCGCCAGCCCAGAGACTGAGCTCTTGGGGTTTGCTCCTTCATCCTGCCCGCCCCCTCCCAGCTGTCCTGGTGTCCGCAGACTGACAGGTCTGAGGGTCCTTTGGAGTGCGCCGGGCAGATCTCCCGGCCGCCGCCCACCCAACACGGAGTCTGGAAGTCGAGTGCCTGGCCCGGAGAGAGCAGAGCGCAGCCAGCGCGGCAGGTGGTGGCGTCTACCCGCACCTAGCCAAACCCGGACCGTGCGAGGAAAGCGCCCTGACCAAGCCGAGACTGGCGGCCTCCCGGGGCTGGGCGCTGGAGAGAGCGCAGTTGCAGGAGTGGCCGCTGCCGAAGTCCCTGGGCAGGGGGCAGGGCCAGAGGATTGCACGTTCCAGGTGCCGGGGCGACACTCTAGCCCCAGGGGACTCGCCGCCCAGCCCCCGAGGGTGCAGGAGCGTCTGGCCGCTCACCTGGGGCCGAGAGGGAGCTGCCGGGCGGGGAGGTGCCGCAGGCACCGGGCGGGCAGGGCGGGGCAGGACAGGACGGCCGCCTCCGCAAGTGCCACCCGGCCCACCCAGGCCTCTCCCTTCTGCCCGGGACGTCGGCAGCCGGGGCGCTCGCGGGCCGGGGCTATATGGGGCTCCCGCGCGGGCCGTTCTTCTGGCTGCTGCTCCTGCTCACGGCTGCCTGCTCGGGGCTTCTCTTTGCTCTGTACTTCTCGGCGGTGCAGCGGTACCCGGGGCCCGCGGCCGGAGCCAGGTAGGCGCTGCCGCGCGCAGAGCGGGAGGGCGTGGGGGCGACCAGGGCGCGGGGAGGCCGCCCAGCCCAGGGCTCCCCGGCGGCCCGCAGTCCTCAGCCCAACCTCCGCGTCGACCCTTCTGGGGCAGCTCTCAGCAAGAACTCGGGCCGCGGCCCTTTGTCGCCAGAACCCCCTCCCAGCCTTAACCTCGTGCTGCCGGGACCCCGCGGCCTTTGCCTGGGTCCAAGGAAGCCCTCGCCCCTGCACCCTTGTTGGTGAAGTCCTCCGCCGCATGATGAGTACACTTTCTATTGTAGAAATCTACTGGGTCCCCGAAGCAGATAAAAACTTCCTTTTTTGTCGGGAACTCTCCCTCGGTAACGTCAGATACTGCTTTTTGGGCAGGGACCCAAGTCTCTGGTTTCCAACTTCGTGGGGACCCTCGGCCCGGCCGCGGCCAGTCGCCTTTCCCGCCCGCTGCAGTCTCTGCCCGCCTCGCGCCCGCTCCCTTCTCCTGGGCCTCTGCTCTTGGTATCTAGTTAAGCCGAGTGCGGGCGCGATCCGCGAAGAGGCGGGCCCCGGGGGAACAAGGGGCGACTTCTGGCTCCATCCGCGCTCTCCTCCCCGCGGCGCCTGCTGCGCTGCACTCCCTCCTCCTCCCTGGGCACTTTCCTCTCCTGGGTGCCCCACGAGGAGAACCTGGGAGCCGGCCTCTAGCAGGTGGTGGTTCCAGTGACTGAAGAAGCCGCAAAACGATTTCTCTTAGCCTAAAAAAAGCGGACCAAGCCGTGGGAAGTCTGGGTTTGGGAGGAGGAAAGGGGCCGGCAGCCTCAGGGAGAGGCCGGCAGCCCCAGCCTTTCCCTTTCCGGCGCTTTTCCATCTGTGCACTCCCCACCAACCTTGCTGGGGGCCTAACGGGAAGAAAACAAAGTAAGTATCTGGTCTCCACAGATGCAGTCAAAGGACACACAAAAGTCGCAGAAGAATGTGAAACAGCTTGCCAGTGATCAGGAGTCCAGCGCTCTTAGAACAAAGGGTGTTCTAGCGGCGCCACCTGAAGTTCCTACATCTCCTTGTAGTCAGAATTGCGTAACGAGGGTACGAAACCTGACAAGGACTGAAGGCATTAAGAAAGAGGATCCTTGGCACCCCATGGCGACTTACGCCTGTAGTCCCAGCACTCTGGGAGGCCGAGGTGGGAGGATTGCTTGAGGCCAGGAATTCGAGGCTATGAGCTGTGATTGCATTACTGCCCTCCAGCCTGGGCGACAGAGCGAGACCCTGTCTCAAAAGGAATCCTTGTCACTTGTATGTAAAGATGTTTAAAACACAAAGTATCTCAATGCATATACATGTTTGATATGAGCCTGGGCAACATGGCGAAACCCCATCTCTACCAAAAATACAAAAATTATCTGGGCATGGTGGTGCATGCCTGTGCTTCCATCTATTTGGGGAAGCACAGGATCCCTTGAGCCCAGGAGGTCGAGGCTGCAGTGAGCTGTGATCGTACCACTGCACTCCAACCTGGGCAATACAGGGAGGTCCTGTCTCAAAAAAAAAAAAAAAATAAGTTCAAGGTGATGGAAACGCTAATTAGCTGGTTTGCTTATTACACATCGCATACACGTATTGAAATACCACACTGTGGCAGGGCGCGGTAGCTCACGCCTGTAATCTCAGCACTCTGGGAGGCCGAGGCGGGCAGATCACGAGGTCAGGAGATGGAGACCATCCTGGCTAACACGGTGAAATCCCATCTCTACTAAAAAACACAAAAAATTAAAAGGCGTGGTGGTGGGCACCTGTAATCCCAGCTACTCTTGAGGCTGGGGCAGGAAAATGGCGTGAACCTGGGAGGCGGAGCTTGCAGCGAGCCGAGATGGGGCCACTGCACTCCTGCCTGGGCGACAGAGCAAGACTCTGTCTCCAAAAAAATATATATATCACACCTGTACATATGCACAAGTATGTGCCAATTAAAAATAATTTTATAAAAAGGAAGAAACCTCATCTAGCAGCTCAGCCCCACTCTGCATGTGACATCCTGCCCCACCAACACCACGGCCCTTGGGCTACTCTGGACCACTGCCTATGGGGTAGCCCTGCTCCACAAGGAGCAGAAAAAAAAAAAAAAAAAGGTCTTCACCAAACGCGGTTCCTCGACCTCGGACTTCTCAGCCTCCATAACTGTAAGAAATGAATTCCTTTTCTTATAAAAATAATCTTTTGGGGACAGTCTCAATCTGTCACCCAGGCTGGAGTTCAGTGGGTCTGTCTTGGCTCACTGTAACCTCCACCTCCCGAGCTAAAATGATTCTCCCACCTCAGCCTCCTGAGTAATACATTTTTTTTTAAAACACAAAATTATTTCAAGGTATCTAATACAACTTTAAGTATGAAGTTTACTATACTTCTATTATAATGCAACAATGTTTTTTTGTTTTGTTTTTAAAAAAAGATCTTTCCTCTTTTCAAAATGTAGTATGACTCAAGCACCTGGCCCTTTCCTGCTGTTTCACTATATTTGCACTGTAGCTTAAACCCCAGTGCGAGGCAGGTCAGGACTCAGCCTTGCTGTGAGAGGTGGATATTTAGTCTGGGAGAGAGTGGGAGGTGGATGGCATTCTGGGCAGAGCCAGCAGGCCACATGAGCTTCCCCAGCTAGGGACTGCAAATGGACATCCTGGCTACAGGGGACAGTCCAGGAAGATGGGCAGCTGGGACAGGTTCTACAGAGCCCAAGGAGGGGGCTCTTTAGTGCAGATTAGAATGGAGCCCAGTCTGGGAATTTCCTCATGGCAGAATCTGGATCAGTGGGTCCCACACATGGGGATTTCTATTAAATGTTGTTGTTGTTGTTGTTTAATAGAAGAGACAGTGAGAATCAACATAGGGCTGCCAGTTACTATCCATTGTCAACGTTATGTTTTTAAAAAGAGAACATTCTAGGGCTAAGTATTAAGAATATGAAGGCCGGGTACGGTGGCCCATGCCTGTAATCCTAGCACTTTGGGAGGCCGAGGCAGACAGATTGCTTGAGCCCAGGAGTTTGAGACCAGCCTGAGCAACATGGCAAAACCCTGTTTCTACTAAAAATACCACCAACAACAAAAAAATAGCCAGACATGGTGACTTATGCCTGTGGCCTCAGCTACTTGGGGGGCTGAGATGGGAGGATTAGCCCAGGAGGTCGAGGTTGCAGTGAGCCAAGATCTTGCTGCTGCACTCCAGCCTGAGTGACAAAGTGAGAGCCTGTCTAAAAAATAAAAATAAACAAATAATAAGGCCGGGTGCAGTGACTCACACCTGTAATCCCAATACTCTGGGAGGCTGAGGCGGGTGGATCACAAGGTGAAGAGATCAAGACCATCCTGGCCAACATGGTGAAACCCGTCTCTACTAAAAATACAAAACTTAACTGGGCGTGGTGGCATGCACCTGTAGTCCCAGCTACTTGGGAGGCTGAGGCAGGAGAATTGCTTGAACCCAGGAGGTGGAGGTTGCAGTGAGCCGAGGTGTACCACTGTACTACTCCAGCCTGGTGATCGAGAGAGACTCCATCAAAAAAAAAGAAAAAAAAAAGTATATGATCTAAGTTGTGAGTAGAATTAGCGTTCTGAAAAACGCAGCACATGGTCCGCATATCTCCTCAGTCTGGTAAAACCTCCCAGAAGGGCATGTGCAGGCTGGCCCCCTTCCTATGCCCTCCCACGTGCCCCAGGCACTTGGATTCCTGACAGGCAGGGGCTGGAAGGATTGGTGGGAGCGTGTCTGGGAGAAGTTGCTGAGCACTAGGGATGCTCTGAAGTCGCACCAGGCCTCCCTGAGGATAGGGAGTTCAGGGCAGCAAAACTGAACTTGGACATTCCCCATCACCTCCCTTGCAGCTCTACCCGCCCCCACCGGCCCCCACCAGCCCCCACCGCTCCATGTCTCAACTCCACCCTGTTCCGCAGCTCCTCTGTCAGGCTTTCCAGCCTGGCTGCACAGCAGAATCACCTGGTTAGGGTGGGAGGGTAGGGATTAGACTCACCAATGCCCACCCCCCACTCCAGAACAATCAGATCAGAATCTCAGGAGTCAGGGCTGAACAATGGGGTTTTTCAAACCTCCCTGGGGGGTTTCATAGGCAACTAGTCTGAGCACCACTGTCCTAGTTCCTTCTCAGAGGGGGTCAGATTGTGCTCATGAGCAGGAACTATGGGATTATGTGGGCGGACAGGTGGACAGTCCAAGGGGGCAAGAGAGGGATGGGGGAAAGAATCAACCCTGCTCTTTCTGTGCCATCCCGCCAGGGTTTTATAGGAAACCTGGAAACCAAAGGGAGGCCAGATCCCGGGTTCCCTTGTGGCTCAGCCGTCTCAGCACCTAGAAGCAGGCAACAAGAGACCTTTGTTTCTCTTGCAAGCTGCCAACTCAGTGTCCCCTGCACCTGCTCCCTGTGGCTGCTGGGGTGAAGGGAGGGGTCTGAGAGAAGCCTGGCCACCCTTTGGAAAGGGTAAGGACCCCTGTTCCTTCCTTCATGTTTTCCTTCTGCTCTGATTCAGGGGCCACCTAGTGCCTGGGAATTGGGCATTGGGAGGGGACAGGAACACCATCCCCTTACTGCCCTCTAGAAGGGACACTAATAATAGAGGCTGATACAGCAAGATCCTTTCTCTTCCTCCTTTAGGAGGTAATAATAGCTAACATTTCGAGGACACTTTTTTCTTTTTTTTTTCTTTTTGAGATCGAGTTTCGCTCTTTCGCCCAGACTGGAGTGCAGTGGTGCGATCTCTGCTCACCGCGACCCCCACCTTCCGGTTTCAAGTGATTCTCCTGCCTCAGCTTCCCGAGTAGCTGGGATTACAGGCATGTGCCAACACGCCTGGCTAATTTTTGCATTTTCAGTAGAGATGGGGTTTCACCGTGTTGGCCAGGTTGGTCTCAAACTCCTGACCTCGTGATCCGCCCGCCTCAGCCTCCCAAAGTACTGGGATTATAGGAGTAAGCCACCGTGCCTGGCCACCTAGAGGACACTTTTTATATGTGCTAACATACACTCTGTTTGAATCCTCCTAACAATCCAAGGAGCTCAATATGATTATCCCTATTGTATAGATGCAGAGACTGAGGTTCTAAGAAGTTCAGCAACTGCCCAAGATTGCACAGCAGCCAAGTGGTGGAGTCAGGTTGCAAACCCAGGAAGTGAGGTTTCAGAGCTGTCTTAGTCTGTTTTGTGCTGCTATCACAGAACACCTGAGTTGGATCATTTACAAAAAACAGAGATTTACCTCTTATGGTTCTGGAGGCTGGGAAGTCCCAGGTCATGGGGTCTGTGTCTGGAGAGGGCCTTCTTGCTGCATCCTCATAGATGGAAGGCAGAAAGGCAAGAGAGCACGTATGCTCCAGAGAAGAGAGGCTGGATTCATCCTTGTATCAGGAACCCACTCCCACAATAACTAACCCACTCTTGCAATAACCAAATTAATCCATTCATGAAGGCAGAGCCCAAGTGACCTAATCACCCCTTAAAGTTCTCACCTCTCAACACTGTTGCATTGGGGATTAAGTTTCCAACACATAAACTTTGAGGGACTCATTCAAACCATAGCAAGAGCCATAACCTTAACCAGGATTGTACTTCAGGGTTGGTGGGCATGACCCACACAAAGGGGAACGGAGGCCCAGTCATCTCAGACCTAATGCCTACCTCTGGGGCCCTTCAGATGGTCACAGTTCCAGGTGGCTGGCAATCTTTTTTATTTTCATATATTTTAAACCACCATCTCACTGTTCTATAAACTCCACATTTCTGCCAGTTGCTGAGGGATGTCTTGATCTCTGAGTTTACACAGTGAAGTAAACCTAAGAGGGTGACAGTATCCTGTGTGCCTAAAGAGAAAAGACATGGCAAGAATAAGAGCACAGAGCTGGGCGCAGTGGCTCACGCCTGTAATACCAGCACTTTGGGAGGCCACGGTGAGCAGATCACCTGAAGTAGGGAGTTGGAGACCAGCCTGACCAATGTGGAGAAACCCCATCTCTACTAAAAATACAAAACTAGCTGGGCATGGTGGCGCATGCCTGTAATCCCAGCTACTCAGGAGGCTGAGGCAGGAGAATCACTTGAACCCAGGAGGCGGAGGTTGCAGTGAGCCAAGATTGTGCCACTGCACTCCAGCCTGGGTGACAAGAGCGAAACTCCATCTCAAAAAAACAAAAAACAACAACAACAAAAAGAATAAGAGTACAGAACTGAAAAAATCAAAATAACAAACAGGCTTTTTTTTTTTTTTTTTAGAGAAGGTCTCACTGTCACCTAGGCTACAGTACAGTGGCACAATTATGTTCACTGCAGCCTTGACCCCGGGTCTCAAACAATCTTCTTGCCTCAACCTCCTGAGTAGCTGGGACTACAGGTGCCTGCCACCATGCCCAGCTAATTTTTTTAATTTTGTAGACATGAGATCTCGCTATGTTGCCCAGGTTGGTCTCCAACCCCTGGTCCCAAGTGATCCTCCCGCCTCAGTCTCCCAAAGCACTGGGATTACAGGTGTGAGCCACCACGACAGGCACAGACAAACTTTGTCCGCCCCTAGAGCTAAGGGAGTCAGTCAGTCCAAAAGCTTCCAAGGGGTAGGTCAGAGCTGCTGACCCCTGCTTTTTTTCTGCTTTCTCCCCCAGGGACACCACATCATTTCAAACATTCTTGCAACCCAAGGCATCGAATTCTTGGACAGGAAAGGTACAGTGGTCGACTACCCTGTGGCAGTTTTGAGCACCCTCAGATTAGTGAGGAGGAGGGAAGAAGAGCAAACAAGAACATTCTCATGAGATTGCTGGGCAGGAGCTCTTCGGAACGCCCTAAGTTACGAGCTGAGCATCCATCCCTTCAGGGCCGCTCAGACCTGACTAATAGGGTTTCTTGTGGCCCAACAGCAGGGAAAGATGAATAAATATATACTCATGGGGTGTAGCCAGCTGAACAGTTCTTCGGAGTCTTAAGATTGTATCTTAAATAGTCCTGTGAATTTTATATTCTACTCCTCAAAATATCTACTTCGTATAAAAGTCACATTTAAACTGCTCACCCTGGAGCAAACTCCAAGCTCTGGAAAGATGCCCTTGCTTGCCCAGAAGGTTTGAGAAGCTTCAGGGCCCTGCCTCATAACCGTAAGTAACAGACAGCGTTGATTTGGGGACTTTACCTGTGTTCTCTCACTGAAGCCTCATAGCAACCCTAGAATGTGGCCCTTACAAATGAGCAAAATGAGGCACCAAGAAAAAGAGGTAGTCCTGGGGTTTGAGCCTCTTGTCTAGAACCTGGCTCAGAACCATTGTGCAATACAGCCTCCCCCACCCCACCCCACTCCACCCCACCCTGGCTCCATGTGCTGCCGTTAATCAGGATGATGACTGTGTTGTTCTGGATTAATACAGGCTTAACAGGTGTTTTCCATGCCCAAGAGACTAAACTGGGACATGTGGACTGGGGCCTCAGGGAGAAAGATTTCACTGCATGCTAGAGCTTAGTGACAGCCAAGTTGTTCAGAGACACAGCAAGTAGCCCTGGGCAGGTCATGGGGGCCCTGTCTTAAGAACAGAGGCCGCTGGACGCAGTGGCTCACACCTGTAATCCCAGCATTTTGGGAGGCCGAGGCGGGCGGATTGCCTGAGTTCAGGAGTTCGAGACCAGCCTGGGCAACACAGTGAAACCCCGTCTCTACTAAAATACAAAAAATTAGCCGGGCATGGCAGCGGGCACCTATAATCCTAGCTACTTGGGAGGCTGAGGCAGGAGAGTTGCTTGAACCCGCGAGGTAGAGGTTGCAGTGAGCCGAGATCGTGCCGCTGCACTCCACCCTGGGAGACAGAGTGAGACTCCGTCTCCAAAATAAACAAATAAATAAATAAATACAGAGGCCAGTGGATACTTGATTGGTAGGTTGAAGAGAGACCTCCAGCACCTTAGGAGTGCTTGGACCAGGTCACCTTCAAGCTTCCTGAAGTCTTTTCCACCTTGACCCTTGAGCTGTTCGATGCTAATTGACATACGTCCCCATCTGGTCTAAAACAAAGGGTTTGAGGTGGCTTTTGGACACATATTAGAAGGCAAAAATGGCTAGGTGCGGTGGCTCACGCCTGTAATCTCAGCACTTTGGGAGGCCAAGGTGGGTGGATCACCTGAGGTCAGGTGTTTGAGACCAGCTTGGTCAACAAGGTGAAATCCCATCTCTACTAAAAATATAAAAATTAGCCAGGCATGGTGGTGGATGCTTACAATCCTAGCTACTAGGGAGGCTGAAGCAGGAGAATTGCTTGAACCTGGGAGGTGGATGTTGCAGTGAGCTGAGATCGCTCCACTGCACTCCAGTCTGAGCAACAGAGCAACACTCTTGTCTAAAAAAAAAAAAAAAAAGGGCACAAACATAAAATACAATAAAATGAGGAAATGAGGGAAGGAGAAGAAGTAAAGAAATGAAAATAAGACAATGTAAAATAAGCGCCGGAAAAAATGTGTCACAAAGTGGGAGACATGTCATATATCTAGCTCTGAGCTTCCTGGTGGTCAGAGCTAAGAAGGAAACTTTGACACCACATCCATGGGATAAACGCAAGCCAGCTGTCAGTTCTGCTATAATGCTTACTTTGAAATTGTTAATTTGGTCCAGGCACAGTGGCTCACGCCTGTAATCCCAGCACTTTGGGAGGCTGAGGTGGGTGGATCACCTGAGATCAGGAGTGTGAGACCAGTCTGGTCAACATAGTGAAACCTCATCTCTACTAAAAATACAAAAAATTAGCCAGGCGTGGTGGCAGGCACCTGTAATCCCAGCTACTTGGGAGGCTAAGGCAGGAGAATTGCTTGAACCCAGGAGATGGAGGTTGCAGTGAGATGAGATCACACCATTGTATTCCAGCCTGGGCAACAAGAGTGAAATTCTGTCTCAAAAAAAAAAAAAAAGAAAAGAAAAAGAAATTGTTAGTTTGTTCCAACAAGATTGACATATTAGGGGCTGGACCCGGTGGCTCACGCCTGTAATCCCAGCACTTTGGGAGGCCGAGGAGGGCAGATCACAAGGTCAGGAGATTGAGACCATCCTGGCTAACACGGTGAAACCCCGCCTCTACTAAAAATACAAAAAGTTAGCTAGGCGTGGTGGCAGGCACCTGTAATCCCAGCTACTCGGGAGGCTGAGGCAGGAGAATGGCGTGAACCTGGGAGGCGGAGCTTGCAGTGAGCCAAGATAGCGCCACCGCACTCCAGCCTGGGTGACAGAGTGAGACTCTGTCTCAAAAAAAAAAAAAAGAAATGACATATTAGGAAACAATCTGAGCATCACATAAATTTTGCATTTTCTTTTTTTTTTTCTTGAGATGGAGTTTCGTTCTTGTTGCCCAGGCTACTGTAGCCATCTTGGCTCACTGCAGCCTCCGCCTCCCAGGTTCAAGTGATTCTCGTGCCTCAGCCTCCCAAGTAGCTGGAATTACAAGCATGTGCCACCACACCAGGCTAATTTTGTATTTTTAGCACAGATGGGGTTTCACCACGTTGCTCAGGCTGGTCTCAAATCCCTGAACATAGGTGAATCCACCCGCCTCTGCTTCCCAAAGTGCTGGGATTATAGGCATAAGCCACTGTGCCCAGCCTGGATTTTCTTTTGAGTGATTTTGTCAGTGAAAACTCTAGATTAACATAGAAACCACACCCAACTCAGCAGAGCCACGCAAGAATACACAAAAAGTATTTTTTTGTGTATGTGCACCTGAGATCTCCATCAGCTTCACTGAGTATGTTGAGTTCACCTGCCCTAGTGAGCCTGGTGGCACAATTCCCTCCGATTTCAGACAACCTTCTTTCCACCATTTCACAATATCACACAAACTGCCCCCTTCCGACACCCACTTCCACTCCCACTTCCACATCAATCTCAAGTATTCTTTAACCATGGGACATCCGTAAAACTGTGCTTCTGTCTTTCTTCAATTTGTATCTTTGGTTTTATGCATTCCTGACAGCTTTTCAGTGTTATGTCACTCATCCCATTTTCTCAAAGTCCATGGTTTTTTGTTTTGCCATTGTTGTTGTGTTGTTTTGTTTTTGAGATGGGGTCTCACTCTGTTGTCCAGGCTGGAGTGCAGTCTCAATAGCTCACTGCAGCTTCAATCTCCCAGGCTCAAGCAATCCTTCCACCTCAGCTTCCCAAGTAGCTGGGACCACAGGCCTGGGCCACCATGCCTGGCTAATTAAAAAAATTTTTTTTGCAGACATGGGGTCTTGTTATATTATGGAAACTCCTGGCCTCAAGTTATCCTCCCGCCTTGACCTCCCAAAGTGCTGGCATTACAGGGGTGAGCCCCCATGCCCGGCTGCCCCATGGTCATGGTTGCATAGCTTTGCACAGCATGGTGATATTCAGCCACTCACAAGTTGCATTATAGCAGAAATTACTGTACAGCTATTTCCTGCTTTGCCCTTTGATCAAACCAATGGCTTAACAAAGAGCCCCATTCAGGAGTAATAGAAGGCCTGCCCAGGCCATGACTGTGTGTGATTCTGACCTTGTGAGATCATGGGCAGACAAGGCTGGGGCCTGTTTCCTGACCTCACCCTCCCTCAAGGCCCACAAGTACAGAGGTGCTGTGTTCCTTCCCCGTAGCTGCTGGAACAAATGATCACAGCCTGGGGGGCTTCGATCCACAGAAATTGAATCGTCACAGTTCTGGAGCCCAGAAGCCCAGAATCAAGGTGCTGGCAGGGCCACGCTGCCTCTGAAGGCTGGAAGAAGGCCTCTCCTGCCTTTCCCCAGCTCTGGCGGCTCCACGTCCTCTTTGGTTTGTGACGCATCACACAGATCTCTGCTTCATCATCACTTGGCCTCCTTATAAGGATGCTAGTTAGGGCCCAACCTCACCCTATATGACCTTCTCTTAACTAACTCCATCTCCAAAGACCCTAGATCCAACTAAGGTCACATTCCAAGGCTCTGGGTAATGAATTTTGGGGGGACATTTCTAGGCCCTAAAGGCACCACTGGAAAGAAAGACCACGGATCTTCCTGGCAGCCTGTTCATGCACAAATCATACAGCAAGTACCAGCAGGGTTAGGGTTTGCATCCAGGTGATGGCCTCAGCCCAGCCCAGGCTGAAACTCCTCCACCAAAGGGCAGGCAGGTCAGACCCATGCATCAGAAAATGCCCGAGTTTGCTCAAGCGTGAGGTGAAGGAGTATGAGGCCAGAGCCATCAGGCCAAGGGGACATGGCCTCTGGGAGAGGAAGAGCTAGGGAGGCTAAATCCAGAAAGTTCCCAGACCCCCTAGCAGCCAGCTCAGTTCAAAAATGCAAGGATGGCCCTGATCTGGAGGGGACAGGGCAGGCCTTCCCTTACAACTCCCAACTACCCTGCAGGGTCTGCGGGGAGTCCCACCCATCCCAGCCCCCACCTAACAAGGCTCAGCCCTCACCTTCTTACCCACAGGGCCAGGCCTGCCGACACCTGCTTCACCTGGCCATTCAGCGGCACCCCCACTTCCGTGGCCTGTTCAATTTCTCTGTTCCAGTGCTGCTGTCGGGGGAACTCTTCACCCCAGAGCTCTGGGACCGCCTGAGCCAACACAAAGCCCCGTATGGCTGGCGGGGGCTCTCTTACCAAGGTAATCCAGGCCCACTGTCTCTCACTTGCCTTCTCTCAGCTTCCTGCTCTTGGCCCTGAGGTAGGCCAGACCTCCCTGCCCTCATAGCACTGGTGATACAGGGCCTCTCTGTTCCCCTCTCCTCCCAGAAGCCCCAGCTATGCAACTCCTGCCTCACCTCCCTCCTCCGTCCAAGCACCCAGGGGTCAGTGAGAGGCCTGGGGCTGCCCCCGCCAGCAGCCCTCACCGACCTGGGGCCTCCCTGGCAAGAAAGGCTGCAGCGTCCAATGGTGGCCAAGGAAAGAGGCTGTGGGGCCTCAAACCACCTCACTCACGGTTGCTGCTGCAGGAACTCCCACACTGCAGGCCCAGAGCCCCCTCTACATTACACTTGCACCCAAACCCCCACTGGCCTCCGATTCTTTTCTTTTGCAATATACAGTCTTTTTTATTTTTGAGACGAGTCTCGCTCTGTCATTCAGGTTGGAGTGCAATGGCACAATCTTGGCTCATTGCAATCTCCACCTCCCGGGTTCAAGTGATTCTTGCGTCTCAGCCTCCCAAGTAGCTGGGATTACAGGCATGCCCACCACACCTGGCTAATTTTTGTATTTTTAGTAGAGTCAGGGTTTCACCATGTTGCCCAGGCTGGTCTCGAACTCCTGGCCTCAAGTGATCTGCCCGCCTCACCCTCCCAAAGTTCTGGGATTACAGGCATCAGCCACCATGCCCGGCCCAGTCTTTTTAAAGCTCTGAGCCCACTTCTCTAGGAATAGTCTTAAGAGGATAAGTTATTCGGGTTAAGACAAGTGAAGGCCGCCAAGCCCCCTCTTCCACTGTCAGCTTTTCTGTTCTCCCTCGCCCAGACATCTCCTTCCCCTCCCGCCCTCTGTGCTTCTTGGGAGGAGCTGGGGTCAGGCCTCAGGGGACATGGGGCACCAGAACCAGCCTAGGGAAGGCCCCAGGTGCCCCGATGCCAGCCCTTCTTATGGCTGCTCCCCATCTGCACCCACAGCCATCGCCTCCACACTGAGCCTTCTGAACAGCTCAGAGAACGCCAAGCTGTTCGCTCCGCCCAGGGACTCCCCTCCAAAGTGTATCCGGTGTGCCGTGGTGGGCAACGGAGGCATTCTGAATGGGTCCCGCCAGGGTCCCAACATCGATGCCCATGACTATGTGTTCAGGTATGAGGGGCATGGGCTGGGGAGGGGCGGGAGGGAGAGTTGCCCGGAGGGTGGGGGGGTCTCCCCCAGGGGCAGTGGGCTATGGCAGCAGTGGCCTGGGCAGCTCAGCAGTTGTGATGGGCACATGGACATGGACAAGGCAAACACAAACAGTAGGCCCTGAGGACAGAGCATGGGTGCCTGTGCAGGGGACCCGGGAGGAAGCAGCCGCCAGGGCCACCTCTACCTACTCACAGGGCGTCACCCCGTGAGGTCTGGAGGAGTGGGATTCTGGCTGACAACTGGGCACTGGTACTGCCGTGGGCAGAAGGAGTGGTCGTACAGAGGCAGGGGGGACAGGCCAGGCAGAACCGTGGAGATGGAAGCAGAACAGACGGCCTGGTGTAACCACAGGCACTGACAGGCTTCTGTGCTGACCAGACTCAATGGAGCTGTGATCAAAGGCTTCGAGCGCGATGTGGGCACCAAGACTTCCTTCTATGGTTTCACTGTGAACACAATGAAGAACTCCCTTGTCTCCTACTGGAACCTGGGCTTCACCTCCGTGCCACAAGGACAGGTGAGGCCTCTGGCAGGCATGCCATTATAGTTAACAATGGCACCACTGTTCCTGGAGTCCCCTCAGTGGGGGGCCACAGGGCTCACACACCCTGGTCCAGTGGGTGCAGAGGGTGTGCTAGGACTCTGGATACACAAGATGGCCACTGAAGATGAGGGCGGGATCTGGTCCCGGACTCCCCGCGGATTCAGGCGGCACAGGACTCCTCTGCAGCATGGGACATGAATGGCTAGCATTTACCGAATGCTTACGACTTGCCAGGCACTTTACAGAGACCGTGCAACCCATGGTTTCACTGGTGAGGGGATAAAAGCCTGGCACCTTTTATTCAGTGAGTCAGCGGTAGGGTCAGGATTTGAACCCAGAGTACCCCCCACCTTGAGAGTTGGCATTCTTTGGGGAGCTCAGCCTGTCCTAGTGATTCCCAGGGGAAGGGGATTTATGGAGTTCCTCCTCTGTTCCTAGCATGTTACAGGGCACACACACGGTCACCACAGCAGCCCTGAGTGGGACCCTTGTCCCCATTTCCAGATGACAAAGCAGAGACGCTGAGAGGTTCAGGAACGTGTCCAAGGTCACCCAGCTGGAACCATCTAGATCTAGGCCCCTCTGACCCCAGCCCTGGCGTTGTTTCCATTTCCCCACATTGGCCCCTGGAAGAATGTGGTGTGGCCTCTCAAAATCTCACAATAGCCCTGTATAGGAAACTGAGGGTCAGAGACAGAGGGACATGCACCAGGTGGCAGCCAGTGCGTGGGAGCCAGCATCTGGCCCTACCTGCCGGCCTCCAGGTTCCTCCACCCACACCCAGGGGCCGTAACTCAAAGCTTCCCTCCTCAGGTGCTGTGGGTGCCACATGCAGGGTTAGGGGGATCCAAGGAAAAGGGAATCTGCAGTGCTGAAGGAAGCTGAGCTGGGTTTCTAGAAGCTTCTTCCCCTGACCAGGGGCTTAAGGAGTGTCCTACCATAGTGTCTACGCCACACTGAGTCCTCATACTAGAACCTCTCTTCTGTGAAGTGGAACAAAATGGAGCAGCTTTAGACTTTTTGTTTTCGTTTTTGCTTTGAGACGGAGTCTCCCTCTGTCACCCAGGCTGGAGTGCAATGGTGTGATCTCAGCTCACTGCAACCTCTGGCTCCTGGGTTCAAGTGATTCTCCTGCCTCAGCCTCTCAACAAGCTGGGATTACAGGCACGCACCACCATGCCTGGCTAATTTTTATATTTTTAGTGGAGACGGGGTTTCACCATGTTGGCCAGGCTGGTCTTGAACTCCTGACCTCACATGATCTGTCCGCCTCGGCCTCCCCAAATTGTTGGGATCATAGGCGTGAGCCACTGCGCCCGGCCTCAGTTTCGGTGTAGCCACAGTACACGTATGAGTTATCTATTACTGTGTAACAGATGACCTCAAAACTTGGTGACTTTAAACAACAAACATCTTGTGGTTTCAATGGGTCAGGAATTTGGGGGGAGCTTAATGGAAGGTTTTGGCTCAGGTGACGGAGATGATGGGCTGCATCGTCTGAGAGACCCAAAGCTTGACTGGGGCTGACATCAAGGCGGCGTCTCACAGGCCCTTGCCACTTGGGCCCCCCTGTAGGCTGAGTGTCCTCACGACATGGCAGCTAACTTCATCCAGAGTGAGTGATCTGAGAACGTAAAGGAAGCCACAGCACCTTTTATGACCTAGTCTCTAAGCCATGCACCATCACTTTCCTTTTTATCAGAAAAGTCCTGTGTATGCGTCGCTAAGTCCAGCCCATACTCTAGGGGAAGGCAATTGGGTGCCACCTCCTGAAGGAGCATTAGAGGATTTGCAGGCCTACATTGAAACCAGTACCGTACCTCTGGGTGGGAATGAAAGTTATTTAAGGGAAATTCTCCGGTCGGCTCAGCGGGCAAGGTTGGGTGGAGGGCTGTCCACACGGAGGAGCTAAGCATGGCCTGGTTCCCCTCTGGGCTCATTGTCTCTATTCTGACAGGACCTGCAGTATATCTTCATCCCCTCAGACATCCGCGACTATGTGATGCTGAGATCAGCCATTCTGGGCGTGCCTGTCCCTGAGGGCCTAGATAAAGGGGACAGGTGAGCAGCCAGGCCATGGTGGTGTGGGGCCTGGTGGAGGGGCAGGGGCGCTATGGTTGTCTCCCTTTTGCTCCCAGGGCCCATCATGGGGTAAGAGGAGGTGGGTGAAGGGCAGCAAGAAAAGCCCTAAGAATTCAATCATCTCCAATTATTCACGTAACTCAGCACTGGGAAATTCTACTTTCTGTCCATCCCTGGAAAGCCCAGGTGACCCTCCGGGTTCCCAGTAGCCCTCTGGGGTGGTGGGCTCGGGGCGGGAGAGGCAGCTTTTCTGAATGGGACGAGCAGGTCTGGCTCCTCGGCTTCAGGCTGTGCTCTCCCTGCCCAGCCCGGCTGCCCCCGGCGGCTCCAGGTCACAAACTGGGCAGGGTCTGCCGTCCCATTGAGCACACTGTGCTGGAAGCCAGTCGGGGCCAGTCTGTGGCACTCCTCCTGGTGGGCATCCGTCCCAGGGTCATGCCTGTGACACGGGAGAGCAGACTCAAGGCCCAGCATCCTGAGAGGCGGAAACAATGGGCCCTTTGTCTTCTTTCCCACCTTCCTGCACAGCAGGCCTGGGTCCAGCTCTCTTGAGCCACCACCTGACTCTCATCTGAACCTCCTCCCGGGGGTTCTGAGATAATTTCTTGTCCCTGAGATCAGGTCCCTAAAAATCAACGCCACTGCTGTGGCCCAGACAACCAGCCCTATCTCTGGGGTCTCCCTGAGGACATCTCGCCCACCCCCACAGAGCGGCTTTACAGGTGGTCCTTACGGGTTAAGGGCTCTAAAGCCAGGCCCACCCCGCCCCCCGCCCTGGTGATTACCCAACAATTGCTTCCACTGCTGGTCTGAGCTGGGCTTTGTGACACGCTGGGCTTGGGCCCTTGGGGCTGCCTCAGAGACATCGGGTGGACCTAAGCCTCCCCAACACCAATGAGCTCCCCTTCCCACACCCCTAATCCGTCCCCTACCCAGTCTCCCTCCCAGTCCCGTTCCAATAGCATTGTCACCCCTCCAGGCCAGCAGCCTCACGAGAGCTCAGCCCCTTCCCCCACTCGGGGCTCTTCCTCCCGGCCCCCCTCCCACCCTCCCACCCCAAGTGCCTCACAGCCCTCTTCCCGGACTTCCTCCCTGAACCCCAGTCCTCAGGTCCAACACGTGCCCCGCGGGGCCGCCCAATCCTCCACCCCACCCTATCTTCTGACGCCCGAGAAGCGACCTTTGAATCCTGACCTTTGATTGTTTCGGGAGTTCGAAATTTTTACGCCTGATTGACTCATCGAATATCCGACTGATTACCTCTTTGTTCTTTGTCGAAGTTCCCTATTAGCATCTCTCAACCGAGAAAGCGGAGTTTGCGGATCCTTTTCCTTTAATTTGTCTTATTTCGACTCTTTCCCTCGACTTTAAGCGATGATTTTTCTCGGCTTCTATTTACCTTTAGAGAGCGATTTGTTCGCCGACCTCTTTATCTTAAAATGATGTCTTTCCCACACCCCACCCGAGGTCCTGGTGAGCGGGAAGCCACATGTGGTCCCCACCGTGCTGCCTGCCACCTTCTACACCCCCTTCTCCCGCTACTACTCCCAGCCCCGCTCCTACCGCTCAGGGTACCGCGGCTACTCTGGCACCCTGACCCTCCCCTCCATCTCCCCCTTGCAATACGACGGCTCTGGGCGCTCTGTCCACTTCTATCATGGGTCCTAGGCCGCACACTTATTTTGGACCAGAAGCTTCTGCCAGTAAATTCAAGCTGCTACATCCGGACTTCATCAGCTACCTGACAGAAAGGTACGGAGTGGGGTGCCTGAAGAACAGCGTCCCTTTCCTTCCCGCTTTTACATACCCACCCTACATCCAGGCAGAGCCCTCCCACGAGCCCCACGCACTGACCAATAACCAGAGCTCCAATGTCCCGAGTGCTGTGTGCGAAGCACTGTCACTTCATTTACTGTTTTATTTAGCACCTTGATAGAGGGAGTGTGATATATGTCAGTCCCCAAGAAATGGACAGGAAACTCAGGATAACTCAAGGTGTATTTACTAGGAACTGTTCACAAAGGCAGACTGGGAGTTGGGGGCCATAACGTGTACAGCAGCAGTGGGGCTGTCAGCAGCAGGCCATCAGAATCTTCAGGCCCAAACATACCGACACAAGGTGCGGGGAGGGACCCAGGCAACAGCCTCCACCCCTCCCCTCCCTTCCCTCCCCTCCCTCCTGCCAGGAGTTCTCAATATGGATGTGCATATGGCCCTCGTCCAGGGTTGTTGAAAGGGTGGTGGGAGCAAGTGCCATCAGTGGGTAGAGGCCAGGGATGCTGCTGAACGTCCCCGTTTAGCAACAAAGAAGCACCTGGCCCCAAACGTCAACAGCACTGAGACCGAGAAACCCTGCTGTGGACCAGAGGCTCGAATCCCAGGGCAGGGAGCTGTTGGAGAGGGGTGAGTGGATCTAGGGAGGTAAATGAAGCCCCTCCAACTAGTCCCATGCTACAGAGGAAGACAGGCTCAGAGAAGTCAGGTGATCGGCCTGGCACAGCTTGATGTCAACTCAGGCCCGAGGTCAGAGCCGGTGGTCACACCCCGGCCTCACTCTTGGACTGTGTGGGTCCAGTCACAGGGTCTGAGCTCTCTGTCCCTCACACGTGATTTCTACTTAATCAAGATGTGGGGTAGAGAGAAACCGCAGTCTCAGGCTAAATTAACAGGCCACCTATGCCCTTGGCAGTGTGGTTACTTAGTAGCTTGGGGTGAAAACAGGCTGTTGCCGAAAGGGGGAAGGATTTCACCTGTGGTTCCTCTTTCTCACCCCCCACCTTACCTAAGGTCTCAAAGATCTTTGCATTTAGTCCGCTTGGACCAAATAAAGAACTGATAGGAGTAGAAGGCCCTGAGTTTTTGAAGTTTTCCCACCTATCTGAATGTGTAGTTGTGAAGTGTGATGATACAACCATCAAGCTGGTGAGCTGAAACGTCGTTTTGCTTCCAGGTTCTTGAAATCAAAGTTGATTAACACCAATTTTGGAGACCTATATATGCCTAGTACCGGGGCTCTCATGCTGCTGACAGCTTTGCATACTTGTGACCAGGTAAGAGGCCTTCTCTTCCAGAAGCCCATGCCGGCAGAACATAGAACAGAACCCTGCAGGATCCCCTGATACCCCTTACCCTCGGACCTGGGACTCTTGGCCTCTGTTCACGGAATCCCCAGCTCCAAGAGTGCTGCCAGTGCTGCCCACTTCCTTGCCCACCACCCAGGGCCCTTTGAAGGGCAGGCAGGTCCTGGACCAGCCTTGCCTTGGCTCCTGACATCTTCCCCAGGCTTCCTTCTTTCGCTCTTCTCCAAGGCAGCCACTCAATATGGTATTTAAGGCTCAAATCATCAAACTGCCCTTGTGAAAGCCAATCTCCTCAACACACTGGGCTGAATAAGGACATTCTTTTATGGGGACATCCCAGAGCGGGGGTGGGGCAGTAGGTTTAGCCTCCCACACACAAACACACAAATACTTGGAAAGCACCTAAGAGTCATTCCTGATGGGATGTGGCCCATGTGAACCTCGTGGAGGCAGGGGCCAAGCAGCAGCTTTCAAGGAGAGGCCATGGCCCATGTTAAGCTGCTACGGAGAGCTGGAGGCCAAACGCCACTCCATGACTCAGGCCTGTATCTTTTCCCTCTTTTTTCTTTTTTGAGACAGGGTCTCAACTCTGTCGCTCAGGCTTAAGTGCAGTGGTGTGATGATCCCCAAGTAGCTGGGATCACAGGCAGGTACCGCCACGTCCGGTTCATTTTTTTTTTTTAACTTTTTGTAGAGACGGGGTCTCACCATGTTCCCCAGGCTGGTCTCAAACTTCCAAGCTCAAGTGATCCTCCCACCTCAGCTTTCCAGCATTGGGATTACAGGTGTGAGCCACCATACCGGGCCTTTTCCTATTTTAATGCAGGAGTGTCTTGACTGCAGTCCCCAATTAGGATGGGGAGAGAGTAGTAATGGGCTTTTGCAACCACCCTCCAGTTTCAAACCCAGCTCTGGCAATCACCAGCTATGCGACGTGGGGACACAGTGAGTCACCCCTGAATCCATCTCGCCACTTGCTAAGTGGGAATAAGCCCTAGACCATTATCCTCACCTCAGCAGGGGACACCTTTCTAAACCTATGTCACTTCACACTAGATGCTCAACAAATACTAATCCAATAACTATCCTTGCCCAGGTCAGTGCCTATGGATTCATCACAAGCAACTACTGGAAATTTTCCGACCACTATTTCGAACGAAAAATGAAGCCATTGATATTCTATGCAAACCACGATCTGTCCCTGGAAGCTGCCCTGTGGAGAGACCTGCACAAGGCTGGCATCCTTCGGCTGTACCAGCGCTGACCCCAAGGCATTGAACCCTTTGCTTCTTCAAGACTTGCGGCCCTGATCCTCTCAAGTGGCCAAAAGCGTTTTTCTTAACTTTTCAATCTTCACCTTCCTTTCTTTCCAACAGAGGGCACTGGGGTGAATTCACGACTATCATCGAGGTCTGTTCAATCCAGGACACCCCAGCTTGTCCTTGGCTCATCCAAGAAAACTCCTCTATGCATCTAAAACAACACATCTCAATCTTGGCCAAGGGAAAATGGACTGCTTTGCTGGATTTGCACTGAGCAACTTTAGGAAATGTCGGTGGAGTGTTCACCAAGATCAAACAGCAGTACAGGTGAAAGGCAAACACACAAGCTCCAGCCCAAATCCTCCTGGTGGTGCATCCTACCCCAGAGGCTAAAGTGATTCAAGGACTCCAGGACACCTCTTAAGAGCCTTTCTAAGAACATGATAGGCTTACTTCTGCTCCATAATAAAGTGGGAGAAAAAAGAATGTAACTTAAGACTAGATAACTGTGTACATGATGGACCATTTTCTTTTTTTTGGCTGGGTCGAGAAATCATATAAAATGCAGGGTGTTCAGCATGGAGATCACTCTCAGAACACTGGGAGGGTCTGGCACTCGATGGGGGTTAGTTGCTTGGCAGTCTGCCTGCCACTGAGGGAAGTCCCATTAGAGACGTATCCCCACCTTGTCACCAACAGGATGATGTTACCAGGTAATAAACCCTCATCCTTGTATCTTGGCTTCGGTAAATTTGAACTTAGCTGACGGTAGTTTCCTAATTTTATTATAAGTGGCTTTAAAGAAGTCTCAGCCAAGTTATCACATAGCACTTAACCCAGCCCTGGGATTTACTGTCTTGATGACTAAATGGCTCTGCACAGTGTGAGATGCTTCAGTGTGCAAGGCAGCAGCGGGGGGGGGGGAGGTCTTCACAGGGACAGCTGGCAAGAGACTTCCCGAGGCACATCAATCATGTTGGTCAATTTAGGGCACGGTCTGGTTCTGTAGCTTTGAAAGGCTGATTCTATTAGCACACTTTACAAGAGGGATGGGGATTAACTCAGTCACCAGAAACGAAATACCCCTTCAGAAATTCAGAGACCTCTGATGAACAGAACAGACATTTGGGCTTTAATTGCTAAAGCAGCTACCTACTTGGGGAAACCATGGCATTCTGCTGCCTGGACAGCAGGAATTAAGATTTCAGAGTTGCTGGCACCAGAACAGAGCCTCTCAGCTCGCTTCACCTTGGCAACCTTAAATAGTCCCTCTTTGGTCTCCATGATAGCAGTATGTTCCTTTGGATAGAATACTTAGTTTGGAAAGAATGTAGTCAAATGTGGGATATGTAAGCACCCCTCAACGGTCACAATCCATCCTAGTATCTTATATAGTGATTTTTTTTTTTAATTTATTGGACTTATGGTTCCTCGTGGCTGGGAAGGCCTCACGATCACGGCGGAAGGTGAAAGCCACGTCTCACATGGCAGCAGATAAGAGGAAAAAAAGGTAGTGATCTTTTAGTTAAAAACCTGAGACTGGTAGTGGGCTTGGAGCCAGAGGATCGCTTGAGTCCAGGAGTTCGAGACCAGCCAGGGTAACAAATTGAGACCCCAACTTTAAAATTAAAAAACAAAAGAAAAAATAGCTGGGTGTGGTGGCTCACACCTGTAATCCTAGCACTTGGGGAGGCCAAGGCGGGTGGATTGCCTGAGCTCAGAAGTTGGAGACCAACCTGGGCAACATGGTTGAAACCCTGTCTCTACTAAAACATAAAAAATTAGCCAGGTGTGGTGGCATGCACCTGTAGTCTCAGTTACTCCGGAGGCTGAGGCACAAGAATTGCTTGAACCTGGGAGGTAGAGGTTGCAGAGATCATGCCACCGCACTCCCAGCCTGGGTGACAGAGCAAGACTGTCTCAAAAACAAAAAACAAACAAACAAAAAAAAATTTGTCTCAAAAAAATGAAAAAAATTTAAATTTAAATTAAAAAGAAAAAAAAAAAAGGTTGGGCGTGGTGGCTCCTGCGTGGAATCTCAGTACTTTGGGAGGCTGAGGCAGGCAGATCACGAGGTCAGGAGATAGAGACCATCCTGGCCAACATGGTGAAATCCCGTCTCTACTAAAGAAGGTACGCGGTGCCTGTAGTCTCAGCACTCAGGAGGCTGAGCCAAGAGAATTGCTTGAACCTGAGAGGCGGAGGCTGCAGTGAGCTGAGATTACACCACTGCACTCCAGCCTGGTGACAGAGTGGAACTCCGTTTCAAAAAATAAATAAAATAAACTAAAATAAAAAAGAGCAAAAATATAAAATGTAAAAAAAAAAAAAAAAAAAAAAAAAAAGGAAAAAGGAACCTGATTGCCTTGGTGAGTCAACACTGGATATCTTCTGACCATTATTTGAAACAAAAAAGGAAACCACTGATATTCTATGCAAAGACCTGTTCCTGGAAGCCACTCTGTGGAGACACCAGGAGAACTTTTCTCAGTCCTTCATTGATTTGAAGTAAAAGTGCTAAAGCAATGTTTGTGGGTGGCAACCCATTAGCAGATCACAAAATCAACGTAGTGGGTAACTGAAAAAGAGAAAACACAAGATGGAATCCTGTTTACGTAACTGGGGTTAAGCGTTACTCTCTGAAACTCACGGCATCGGTTTCCTCCTAGGCTCTTCCAACGCAGTATGATCGCGTTCATTTCAGTTTACAATCCTTGCATTCCCATCGATTTGTGAGATTATACCCAGGTCATCCACAGTGGAGGTCTGAAAATGTTCTTAGTTGTACTCTAATTTCACTAACTGCCAAAAGCTTTTCCAGAATAATCTCAGTCACTTCATTCCTTTAAAGATGAAGCCCGAAGAAGGCATGGCGATTACTTTAGAGGAACAATTAGCAGCAGAGGCAGGGCTGTGCTGATCCCATCTGGCATGGCTAGTAGCTAACCTATAAAACAGGAGAATAATTTGAAGTAACAGCCAAGGAAGTGACTCAAAACTGAATGCTATGTAACAACTAATTTGGGAGAAAAAGGCAGTCAGTCTAAGAGCACTCATTCTCACCACCAGCAGGCATGTGTGCGTTGGGGGAGCATAACGGGGCACTATCACATCATTTTGGTGCAGGCTGGTGGGGATCCAGGATGACTCATTTTAAGGAGACAGTACCTCTGAGGGAGCAGTTGCTGGTAAGAGGCCAGTAAACAACTCTGGATATAAACATTTCAAGTCAAATCTTATGGTTTACTTGAGTTCTGTAGCCAAGTCCACTCAGCAGACAATAACCACTTGATAAGCTGCCCTTTTCACTGTTTTACTTGCAGGCTGTAAACTACTGGGGCCAGTTTTTAGGCTCATTAAATCTAACCCAGAATACAGCTTCTTTGGTGTCCAGCAAAAACACAACCTTAAACACAAAGAGTTTGCACACACCTCCCATTTCAACAGAAAAGAAAGGCAATCTGTGTGCACTTCAAGCCTGGCATTCAAATGGGAACAAAGCCGGGCACCCCACCCTCCAGCATCACTTGGCTTCTTTCTTGCTCACACACCAGTCCTGACATTCAGACAGGATCTAAGCTACAAACTCAGGAGACCTCCCTGGCATCCTTAACAAAGCACATAGAAACCAAACAGCCGTGGTTTCCCCTAAATGTCAGGACCCTGGAGCAGAGGCAAGGTCAGAGTCGTCAAGCATGCTCACTGCCACAAGCTGGCATACATCCTACATTCCACTCTGTTTCTAAGAGCACATTCATTTTCTTGAAATAAGTAACAAACACTTTCATTCCACAATAAGGGCATAAATCAAATCCTGGCTACTTGTGCATTTCCGCCACCTCATACAGCCTGTACCCTCAGAGCCATAATCAAAGGACTAGAGAAAGCAGGGCAAGCACACACTTGCTTTTCACGTTTTAGAGGAATGATGCTCTCTAGACTGGGCTCTCAGCAGGATATGCTGAGGGGAAAAAAGGGGGAAAAAAACATGGAGCCAAACCCTTAAGCCTCAGAATAGATGATTTCCCTCAGTCCAGATTTTCAGACAGGGATAACTAACCATCACAGGCTTGTGGGACTTCTTAGGGCTATGAAAGATGTAAAAACAAAGCTTACAAACAGGAAAGCAATCATTTCACTTGTTTCCGGCAAAGCAGTTCAGTTTTGTCTCTTATTGCGGACACCTAGCAACAAAACGCCACTAAAGTCTCCCTGCCCCTTGGCATCCATTGCTTTAAGTCCAGAGCAGGGGAAGCAAAAAAGATTACCACACCCCCAAACCAAGCCTGTTTACCAGTTCGTCTACTTACATGCATTAAAGACATGGCAATTTGGGTCCGGGTCCAGGTCCTGGTTCAGGGCAACTGCCACAATGTGGCTACTAGAGGATCCTTTTCCGGCTTCAGAAACTGAGGCTCACTGCACCTGGGAAGAAGAGAAATTAAGAAAAAAAACTACTTAAGAAGATACACGCAGAGTAACTCTCAAGCAGCTTAAAATTTCTGTAAGGCAAACTTGGGAAACTGAGTTTCAGATATTCAAATTCCACACTGAAAGGCCTTTCTTTGCCTTCAGACAGGGATAACTTGACATCATCATGGACCCAGCTCCCCTCAACCTGCTGGCCCATGGCACTAATAGCCACAGCACATGCAAACTATTTTTTTATCAAATTGTTCACTTCCCTCACGCAAACTCTGCGGAGCAAGAATGTGACTTTCAGTTTTGTTTTGTTGTTTTTCTTGAAACAGTTTCACTCTTGTTGCCCAGGCTGGAGTGCAATGACCCGATCTCAGTTCACTGCAACCTCCACCTCCTGGGTTCAAGTGATTCTCCTGCCTCAGCCTCCCAAGTAAGCTGGGATTACAAGCATGCGCCACCACGCCAGGCCAATTTTGTATTTTTAGTAGAGATGGAGTTTCTTCATGTTGGTCAGGCTGGTCTTGAATGCCCGACCTCAGGTGATCGACTTGCCTCAGCCTCCCAAAGTGCTGGGATTACAGGTGTCAGCCACCGCACCCTCCAGGCTTTCAGTTTTTTAAGACAGAGGATTAGAGATTTGCCCAAGAGCTACTTAAAAATAGCCAGCACTACAATCTCACTATAATAAAATCCTTGCACTAAAAACAGATCAGATCATCTAATTCAAGCTTGTCTAACCCACAGCCTGCATGTGGCTCAGGACGGCTTTGAATGCAGCCCAACACAAATTTGTAAACTCTTACATCATGAGATTTTTTTTTTAGCCCATCAGCCATCATTAGTGTTAGTATATTTTATGTGTGGCCCAAGACAATTCTTCCAATGTGGCACAAGGAAGCCAAAAGATGACACCCCTGATCTAGTTACTACCCATTTGCTCTTGGACTGGCCACATGATTCCCGGACTCCACCCCAGAGCCATTCTCACCCATGCCTGGAGGTGAGGCCCAGCAATGTGTATATTTTAACACTTTGTTGGTGGTTCTGATGTAATAGTCAGGTTTTGAAATCACTAACCCTGTTTCACAGATGAAGAAATAAGACTGGTGAGAAAACAGGCTGAGACTAGGGCCCAGATCTAGTTAGCCTAATGTGTGGTATACAGGAGTTTCTCAACCTCAGCTCTACTGACATACTGGGTGGATCAGTTATTCCTCATGCAGGCTGTCGTGTGCATTGTAGGATATTTATTTATTTATTTATTTACAGAGTTTCGCTCTTGTCACCCAGACTGGAGTACAATGGTGCGATCTCAGCTCACTGCAAATTCTGCCTCCTGGGTTCAAGAGATTCTCCCGCCTTAGTCTCCTGAGTAGCTGGGATTATAGGTGCCCACCACCACACCCAGCTAATTTTTGTATTTTTAGTAGAGACAAGGTTTCACCACATTTGCCAGGCTGGTCTCGAACTCCTGACCTCAGGTGATCCACCCACCTCGGCGTCCCAAAGTGCTGGAATTACAGGCATGAGATAAATATCCAGGCCCGGCCAGGATATTTATTAATAGCAGCATTCACCGGAGGCCAGGAACACCATCCCTCCCCAGTTGAGAACTGCCAGTCTAACTCAGTAACTGCTTGTATAACTTTGGGCAAGAGAACTCTCTAAGCCTCACTTTTACTTACTTAACAGCAGAGTGGGGGAAAAAATTTACCTCACATGGGGTTGATATTAGAAATACTATTTATGGCCGGGCGCGGTGGCTCACGCCTGTAATCCCAGCACTTTGCGAGGCTGAGGCAGGCAGATCACCTGAGGTCGGGAGTTCGAGACCAGCCTGACCAACATGGAGAAATTCCCCAGCTACTTGGGAGGCTGAGGCAGGAGACTAGCTTGAACCCGGGAGGCAGAGGTTACTCTGAGTCAGGATTGCACCATCGCACTCCAGCCTGGGCAACAAGAGCAAAACTCTATCTCAAAACAAACAAACAAACAAACAAAAAATACTCTTTGTGAGAGTGCTTGGCAAGGACCCTAGCAAAAGGAATTCCATACTACTTCCATTATCTGAGCAAACATAACCCTGGAAGACCAACACATCCCCAAAACTAACAAACCAATACTTAAAGGGGACCATAAGCATACTCAAGTCTATGAAAGAATTTAAAATCTCACCGTTTAAAGAAACTTCATCATGAAGATCCTTACACTCAACACCTTAAGGTGATGGGTTTTCACATGACTGTTTCCAAGGCCACAGCCAACACCTTTAATCTAAAAGAGAAGGATAACAGGCTTCATTCTAACAGAAACCACCTTAAGGTTTATTCTCCAGATCTGTATTAAACGGCTGAGCCTCAGCGAGTCAGACCTCCTCACAAAAGATACCATTTCAGACAGGGATAACTTTAGATCATCCTCAGCTCAGACAATAACAAAGATGCCTAAATCCCAGCAATCCAAAATTCATTTGCCACGTCTCTTTCCATCCCTGCATGCCCTAACAAGGATCCACGTTGGTTACAGTGACATCTAGTGGCCCCAAAATACACGGGCACAGACCCTACTCATTTTTATCATTAAAATAATTAGTATTCTGAATTCTGAGTAACTTCTTACCATAGCTGGCTTGTATGTCAACATGTATTCTCACACTTGAACTTCAGAATAAAGCAGGACGTGAATGTATGTGATAGCACCATCTGTGCTTTCTCATTTTTGGTGACCACTCAGGCCTTGCCTGAACCCATTCTTACTCACGTTAGGGCTCCATCCATTACTCTGCTCCTTCAACCTGGAGCTCTGCTTTTCACCGTCTCTGCAGATGCCAAACAAAGAAAGGCCTCTGGGGAAGGAAAAAAGGCTCGTTGTTAAAACTACGGCTTTCCAGAAGAAGTTTACAATCCTATTGATTCCCATCTGTAAAGTTAAATATAAACTACTGATCGGGGCCGTCCTCAAGGCACTCCAAGTGGAATCACGTCTTCACACGTTAACACTCCTGATGCTGAATTAAGAACCACCATCGTCAGAGTTTGCCCGTGCAAGGGCACCGAAGACCCCCGGGCGTGCACGCTCAGCACACGCACGGCGGAGGCGCACGAGGCTGCCCAGAATGTCAGGCCCCCCTCCCCGGCAGAAGCCGGCCCTATGACGCCTAGGACGGGCTTGAGCTCTCTCCCTTCACGTAACACTTTCTCGCCGTTTGGAAAGCATTTTCTCATCCAGTACTTCTAACCCTCCTAATCACCCTACCAGAGAGAAACGAGCTTATCGTCACCACTTCGTCTCTGAGGAAGGGAGGCCAAGTGTGTTAGTGTCGTGTCAAGGAAGACCCCGTTTTCCCACTCAGGCAGCCTTACCATCATCACTAAAGGCCTGAAGCTGCTCGCCGTCCTCAACACCAACGCCAGTAGCCATGTCTTCCAGCCACGCGGCCGACCTCGAAAAGAACGCGAGACCGCGCCTGCGCACAAGTCTTCTCGGCAAGCTCTCTCCGGAACTCTCGCGATGTTGAGAAAGGGCTGATGGGAAATGTAGTTCAAAACTGCAGTCACTGGGGGCTGGCCGCGTCCTCAGCGCGACCCTGGAGCTGGGGGTAAGATGGTGGCCGCCACCAGGGGCAGTGGAGGGTCGGAGTGGGAAACCAGGCCTATAAAGAACCACGGCTGTCGGAAAACGAAGCTGGAGGTTCACTTCTGCCAGAAAGTCATTGAGCATCAGCACCGGTTGTCCCTGATCGAGACTGGGGAAGCACAGAAAGTTCGAGGGGCCAGGGACGGATGAGGAAACCGGGGCTTGGCCGAATATCTTTTTTAATTGCTCTGCGGATTTTATCTGGGGGAGGATAGGGGCATTTGGAGTGGTTCGCTGGGTTAGTGAAGAGGAGAGATTCCAAGGGAATCGTTCAACCTCCCGCTCAGGTGTTTTTAAGATTGGGGCGAGGCCGGTGAGGCCGAGGCGCGGGCGGCAGGGGGCGCTCGAGAGCGACGGGGGTTCCGCCTCCGCGGCTGCCCGAGGGTCCGGGCCGAGTGTGCTTTTCATTCCGAGAAGAGAAAAAAAGGCAAGTGTCACGAGTTGAATTACGAAAAGAACGGAGAATGATGTAACACCCACTGCTCTTCTGGGTGTTATTTTTGAGGCAACCACTTTGGCTTCATTTTTTTTTTTTTTTTTGGTTTCTGGGTTTTCTTGGTTTGTTTTTGAGACGGGGTTTCACCCTGGCACGCAGGCTGGAGTGCAGTGGTGCAATCATAACTTATTGCAGCCTCGACGTCCCGGGCTCAAGTGATCCTCCTGCCTCAGCCTCCCAAGTGGCCAGGGTGACCGGCGAGCACCACCACGCCCAGATGATTATTTTTATTTTGCAGAGATGAGGTCTCACTGTGTTGCCCGGGTTGGTCTCAAACTCCTGGCCTCAAGCAACCGTCCTGTTTTGGCCTCCCAAAGTGCTGGGATTACAAAGGTGAGCCACTGCGCCCGGTCTGGCTTCATTTTTGAAATAAAAATAAGGCAAAAATGACAACAATCAGGGCCAGAATTTGCACCTATTTGAAAACTAATTTAAATTTGCAAGACCAAGAGCCTTTTCTCCATTCCAGTCTCCCCGTTCTCATCCACCCATTAACAGTGATTTCTGTGGCCTTCGGTGTGGATTATATTGTCCTGCAGATGGTGATATGTTGCAGATACTTATTTTCAAATTACCACATTTGTTTATGTTTACCTCCTTTCATTTGATTGTAAGCTCTTCAAGGGCTTTTTATTTTAATTTTTTTTTATTATTATTTTTTGAGATAGAGTTTCGCTCTTGTTGCCCAGCCTGGAATGCAATGGTGCAATCTCGGCTCACCACAACCTCTGCCTCCCAAGTTCAAGTGATTCTCCTGCTTCAGCCTCCCGAGTAGCTGGGATTACAGGCATGCGCCACCACGCCCAGCTAATTTTGTATTTTTAGTAGAGACGGGGTTTCTCCATGTCAGGCTGGTCTCAAACTGCCGACCTCAGGTGATCCACCCGCCTTGGCCTCCCAAAGTGCTGGGATTACAGGTGTGAGCCACCATGCCCAGCCTCTTTTTTTTTTTTTTCTTTTTAATTTCTTAACAGTGCAGGGTTTGGTGTTTACCTGCTATGCTAACAGTAAGTCTTCGCAAATAATCATTAATTCATTCAGCAGTAATTCTGGCCATTGGGTTTCTCTACCTTACCCTTGAAGACACATCATTTTGTGTAATACTGAAAGGAAGAATGTGTTCTGTCCCTGCAAACATAGTTCCTTTCCTTTGAGACTTGCAGTGGGAATTCTAAGTGTGAATTTTCCAAAAGCTGCTAGCGGGCTGGTGACCTGCTGTAGACAAAATAGTAATGAGAGCTAATACTTCATAGCACTTACCAGGTGCCACTCCTTACATTGATTTCTGTACATGTATGAACTCATTTAATCCTCACAATGCAGTGAAGTACTACTGTCAGAGGCACTGGAAACAGAGAACTCCATCTTGAATAGGAGCTGGGTGAAATGAAGCTGAGACTTACTGGGCTGTATTCCCGGACAGTTAAGGCATTCTAAGTCACAGGATGAGATAGGAGGTTGGTACAAGATACAGGTCATAAAGACCTTGCTGATAAAACAGGTTGCAGTAAAGAAGCCCGCCAAAACCAAAACCACAATGGCAGTAAGAGTGACCTCTGGTCGTCCTCACTGCTACACTCCCACCAGCACCATGACAGTTTACAAATGCCATGGCAACCTTATGAAGTTACCCTATATGGTCTAAAAATGGGAGGCATAAATAATCCACCCCTTGTTTAGGATATAATCAAGAAATAACCATAAAAATGGGAAACCAGTAGCCCTCAGGGCTGCTCTGTGGAGTAGCCTTTTTGTTTGTTTGTTTGAGACAGAGTCTCGCTCTGTCACCCAGGCTGCAGTGGTGCTGTAACCTCCGCCTCCCGGGTTCAAGCCATTCTCCTGCTTCAGCCTCCTGAGTAGCTGGATTACAGGTGCACGCCACCACGCCTGGCTAATTTTTGTATTTTTAGTAGTGATAGGGTTTCACCATGTTGGCCAGGCTGGTGTTGAACTCCTGACCTCAAGTGATCTGCCTGCCTCAGCCTCCCAAAGTGCTAGGATTACAGGCCTGAGCCACCATGCCCGGCCAAGTAGCCATTCTTTTATTCCTTTACTTTTCTAATAAACTTGCTTTCACTTTATAGACTCACCCCAAATTCTTTCTTGCTCAAGATCCAAGAACCCTCTTTTGGGACCTGGATCAGGACTCCTCTCTGGTAACACTATCACTGTTCCCATTTTACGGATAAGGAAACAGTAGCACTGGGAAATTCGGTAACTTGCCCAAATTCACATAACCAGTAACGGCAGGGTCAGACTTTGCTCCCAGCCTGTAGAATCCATGCTTTTACCACTAATGAATAAGGTGACCTTATGTATAAGGACTTTTGTTTTGGGGGAGGAAGGGAGAAGGAAGAAGATTTTCATGTGTTTGTAGGGGTGGTTGGGGACAAAATCAGAAATGAGGTTGAAAGGAGGAACAGTGGGCACCTGCTCTGCCATTTGAGCCACTTCATGGCAGGAAGAGTGAGGGTGGGAGGCTGCAGAGCTGATGTGTGGAAGATGAAGGCTCCGGGCTCTAGCAGGGCTATATTGGGCCTGGATGCCACCCAGTGTATAGTGAGGGCCATTCTTTATAGCTCCTCGCTCCGCCGCAGGCCACCAAGTCGCCTTCACACCTGACTGGACACTGCTTCCCCAACAGCAGCTTCATGGCAGATAGGGATGCCAGGGCAGCTGGCCAGTGGCCAAGAGGCTGGAGTGAAATACAATGAGAGGCCATGTGCCTAAGCACATGTAAAGTACACTGTGCAGCCAACCCAGAAATAACTGGGGAGACTTCAGAGAATGCATCAGAATTCCTGAATGAGCCGGCAAGGGCTCAGAGCTGTTGAGACTGAAATGTGGATGTTACTGTGATCTCATTTGCACTCGTTGCTGGTGAGAGCTAGGACATTTGAGTTTTACCTACCGTGGAATTATTATGCAGCCATTATACCAGGCTAGTGCAGACCTCTATTTATTGACATGGAAAGAGTCACAGTCTAGTGACCCTTTACAAACAGGAAGGCAGAAGTCCCCAGCGCTTTTCAGGGACCCAGGCTCTGATACAAAGGGAGAATTCAGTCAACTGGCCTATTGCGTTGGGGTGGTCACTGACGGGGTTTAAGACATGGTATCTGAAACCCACAGTAATAGAAAACAGTCTTTGGGCTGGTCGCAGTGGCTCACGCCTATAATCCCAACACTTTGGTTGGCCAAGGCAGGAGGATCGCTTGAGCCCAGGAGTGCAAGACCAGCCTGAGCAACATAGGGAGACCTCCATCTCTATCAATAAAAAATGAAAAATGAAAAGCATCCAGGTGTGGTGGCACATGCCTGTGGCCCCAGCTGGATGGGAGGCTGAGATGGGAGGATTGCTGGGGCCCGTGAGATTGAGGCTATGCAGTCAGCCATGATTGCATCACTGCCCTCCAGCCTGGGTGACAGAGCAAGATCTTGTCTCAAAAAAATAAATACATAAAAATAAAGAAAACAGTCTTTAGAATATTGAGGTTAATTTCTCCACCCAGAAAGCAATCTTTAATTGTATTAATAAGAACACAAAAGAAGGTAGGTAGTATCCCAAGCAGCTGACTGCTTACATTTGGAACGGTGACAGCAGTGGCATCACAGGAAGCACATCTGTATGTCAGGCACTGTTAGCGGCCAGTCTCTTCCTCCATCTGATGAACCTAGGCTCTGTTCAGCTGCTGGGCAAGGGTCTGCTTCAGCAGGGGCAAGCCCCTTCCTAGCCCCCAAGGGCAAATCTTCATTCATCTGTACCAGACATGGTCAGTCTATTCCCTTCGCTGGAAATTGTTTTGGGAAAGGGTCTCCGATGCAATTCTGGCCAAGTTTGGGAAAGTTTTCCTGCTTTTAAAAACAACAGCCTTTTTTCTGGCTTTGGGACACTGTGAAGAAGTGATGCTGGGCCTGCTGGAGCCATCTTGCATCTGCAAGGCTTCCACTAAGTAGAAGCTGAAGGACTGCAATGGCAGAGTAGAGAAAAGAAAGAACATGAGTCCTCGGTGATGCTGCTGACCTGCAGAAGCCGCCAGTCCCGACACCCCCGAACTTCAGACCTCTTGTTTTGATTCAGAGACACATTTGTACATTTCATATATATATATACACACACACACACACACACACACATACACGTATGGTTTTTTTTTCTTTTTTTGAGACAGAGCTTTGCTCTTGTCACCCAGGCTGGAATGCAGTGGCATGATCTCGGCTCACTGCAATCTCCCTCCACCTCCTGGGTTCTTGTGATTCTCCTACCTCAGCCTCCCAAGTAGCTGGAATTACAGGCGTGCACCACCACGCCCAGCTAATTTTCGTATTTTTAGTAGAGACAGCATTTCACCATTCTGGCCAGGCTAGTCTTGAACTGCTGACCTCAGGTAACTCGCCCACCTCAGCCTCCCAAAGTGCTGGGATCGCAAACATGAGCCACCACAGCCGGTTGCATTTTCACATTCTTAAATGCAGTATGTGTCTTGCAAGCAATGGCATCTCAGTTTGAGTGAATTACAAAATGTGAGATTTTAGGCCGGGCACAGTGGCTCACGCCTGTAATCCCAGCACTTTGGGAGGCTGAGACGGGCGGATCACGAGGTCAGGAGATCGAGACCATCCTGGCTAACATGGTGAAACCCCGTCTCTACTAAAAATGCAAAAAAAAGAAAATTGGCCGGGTATGGTGGGGGGAGCCTGTAGTCCCAGCTACTCTGGAGGCTGAGGCAGGAGAATGGCTTGAACTCGGGAGGCGGAGCTTGCAATGAGCGGAGATCGCACCACTGCACTCTAGCCTGGGTGACAGAGCGAGACTCCATCTCAAAAAAAAAAAAAAAAAAAAAAAGTGAGATTTAAAAAAGAAATCTTATTAAGTCATTTTAAGTTGGGTGTTCTATTTCAGTCAAATCATCCTAAATGATATCTTTTAAAAATAATTCTTCCCAGAAGAATGGATCATGGCAGAATACAGAAAATGAGCTGATGTGTGCAAGCGTCCTTTCTGAAGTAACAACAGCTATGTGTATATGAAATGTTTACTCTGTGGTAGGTACTCTGGAAGCACCTTTTATTCACTGTCTCATCTGATTCTCATGACAGCCCTGTCATTATCACCGCCCCCCCCCTTCCCATTTCGCAGCTGAGGAAGTCAAGGTGCAGAAAGGTTAAAGGAATTCATAAGTGAAGCACTGAGATCTGAACTCAAACAATCCAGCTAAAAACTCATGGTCTCAGCCACCATGCTGTGTTGCCTTAAAAAATTACACTATGACAGTGGAACGTTTTTGCTTAACTCCAGAGACTTTAATTCACCCACCTAGAAAACCTGTCATGAAAACATAGAGGATTTTTTTCCTGAGAGTTCTTAGGACCATGAAACAGTGTTGCAAATCCTGTTCAGAAATCTGGGACCATGCAGATGACCAGGCAGATGGAAGAAAAGTAAAAATATAAAAATAAAAAACAAAACCTGGGATCAATGCTTTCAAGTTTCACCTAGCTTTAACTTTCTGGAGGAGGAGAAATACGACACAGACCCTATGCATTGAGAATAGATGGCGTTGGAGTTGTGGATTGTCTGTGCTTGCCAAACAGCTTCCAGGAAGAAAAGCAATGCATTTGACTTCCCTGCTTGGCAGAGCCACTGCCTCTAGAGTATTACTCAAAAACTGATTTTTTTAAAATAAAAATAAATGAATTTGTAGACGATATAATGTTCCATGGATCTCTTCTGTTATTTCCTGGGCATGTCTCTCCATGCCCAGAAACCTTGCCTTCTCACAGCTGTTGCATAACCTTTGCTTGTGGTGGTGTTTGTTCCTGTTGCCTTGAAAGTCCCTTCGCTGCATTCTCTTCTCTGCTCAGCAAATTCCAGCTTCTACTTAAATACCTCCTCTGCGAAGTTTTGACTGCGATGCTGCAACAATTCCCGAGCTGTTTCCTCGTGGCACCTTCCTGGTGGCAGGTGGATTAGCACATTGTCTGCAACCCAGGACGACCTGGAGGAAAGTCCCAGCTCTACTGATTCTAACTGAGTAACCTTGGCAAAAGTCACCTCACTTCTCTCTGAGTCTTATTTTCTCATCTGTAAAATGAGGAGGAGGTCCTCATCATCCAAACATCACGGGACTTCTTTAGGTCAGTGCTTCGGAGCACTTAGCACAGCGCCTGGCACAAGGTAAGCACTTGATAAATGGGAGTTCGTGTTATTTCAGCATACTTTGAATACTCATCCCACTGTTTTATGATGATTTGTTTGCATGTCTGGCTTTTCTGCTAGATGATGAGTAAAACAAGCATCAATCTTCATTCTTGTTTTGTTTCTAACTCTAAATCATCTTTATTCTGGTGTAACTTACATACAATACAGTATAACCATTCACAATGTATGGTTCATTAGTCCAATAAGTGTATAGACCCATGTAACCACAATCCCAGTTAAGATTTAGAACATTTTTGTCACCTCAAAAGCACCTTCTTAGGTGGGGTGCAGCACTTCGGGAGGCCGAGGCCGGTGGATCACCTGAGGTCAGGAGTCCAAGACCAGCCTGGCCAACGTGGTGAAACCCCGTCTCTACTAAAAATACAAAAAATTAGCCAGGCATGGTGGTGGGCACCTGTAATCCCAGCTACTTAGGAGGCTGAGGCAGGAGAATTGCTTGAACCCAGGAGGTGAGGTTGCAGTGAGCCAAGATTGCACCATTGCACTCCAGCTTAGGTGACAAGAGCAAAACTCCGTCTCAAAAACAACAACAACAACAAAAACCTTCTAGGCCGGGCACGGCGGTTCATGCCTGTAATCCTAGCACTTTGGGAGGCCGAGGCAGGCGGATCACTTGAGGTCAGGAGTTCAAGACCAGCCTGGCCAATATGATGAAACCCTGTCTCAACTAAAAATACAAAAATTAGCTGGGCGTGGTGGTGCATGCCAATAATCCCTGCTACTGAGGAGGTGAAGGTTGTAGTGAGTTGAGATTGCACCACTGCACTCCAGCCTGGTCGACAAAGTAAGACTCCATCTTACTTTGCAGTCAACAAAACAAAACTTCTTACCCTTGCAGTCAACCCCCACGATATCTAACCCTAGCCCCAGTCAACCACTAATGCCTTCTGTCACTAACAGTCGGGTTCTGCCTGTCCTAGAATTCCATGCACATGTCATCATCACACAGTAGCTGCTCTTTTGTGTCTGGCTTCTCTCAGTTTACCCATGTCGTTGGCATCAGCAGTTCATTTCCTTTTCATTGCTAAGGATTATTCTATCTTAATATATCTCAGTGTGTTTATTCCCATGTTGAGGAATATTTGCATTGTTTCCAGTTTGCAGCTATTACTAATAAAGCTGCCATGAACATCTTTGCAGTCTTTTTTGTGGATGTAAGTTTTCATTCCTCTGGGATAACTTTATAAGAAACCGCCATGCTGGTTTCCCAAGTGGTTGTAACACTTCACCAGTCCCCAGCCGTGTATGACAGGGTCACATCTTGGACAGTACTTACTATAGTCAGCCTTCAGCTTTAACCATTCTGGTGGGCAGGTAGTGGTATGTCATTGGGCTTTTGATTTGCATGTGAAACATTCTTTCTTTCCCAAAGTGCTGGTATTACAGGCGTGAGCCACCGCCCCCAGCCGCATGTTGAACATCTTTCTATGTATTTTAGCTGTATGTATATTTTTTGTTGTAGTGTCTATTAAAACCTTTGCCCGTTTTTTATTGGGCTGTCTTATTATCGAATTGTAAAAGTGCTTTATGTATTGCGGATACTAGTCCTTTCTCAGATTTTTGTTTGGCAAATATTTATTCCCGGTGTTTCCAAGAGCAGAGGTTTAATTTTGATAAAGTCTGGTGTATTAATTTTCTTTTCTGGTTAGTGCTTTTTGTATCCTGTTGAAAGGACCTTTCTTTCTCCATTGGATTACCTTTGCTGCATCTGTTTTTGGATTCCATTGATCTGTGTGTATATCCTTACGAATCTCACACTGTCTTGACCTCTGATTCTGTCTCCTCCTCACCTTAGCAAAGCCACTGTGGTCCACTTGGGTTTCCCCTCCCTAGGGCACAGTCAGGGAACTGTCTCCAGGCAGAAGCTGAGGCAGTCATGGGGTCACTGTCCTGTGTGCTGCCTGTTGTCAAGTGTCTGTTTCTTATATCTTGCCCAGTTTTCTGGTTGGTTGTGGCAGGTCTTAATCCGTTTCTGGATCCACAGTCCCTGGCACACAGCACCTCCAGACACAGTTCATTATAGTCGCTTTCGATTGGGAAAGTCAGTGGGGCTCCCAGAGAGCTTCTGGTCCATCCCCTTCATTTTACTAAACAGCTCTTTTCCTGAGGAGATCATTAGTCCTTTATGTCTTCACTCCAGCCCACCTGGGCTTGACAAATATTTATCAAATGAGGAAACCGAGGTCTGGAGAACAAAAGGTCACAGGGATAGGCAGGGTTGGGCTGGCAGAACTAGGCCACCTAGGCTGGGGCCTTCCTATAGGACCAGCTGGCAGGGCAGGGTCTGTCTCTCCTCGAGTGTCACTCCTGACACCTGACACAGGGTTTGCACATTGCAGGTTCCCAGGACACACTTGTTAAATAAATGACCAAATTAACACATTTATTTCTTTTAATGCTGAGTTCAAATGGCTTCTGCCTCTGCATATGATATTGTGTGTATGTTTGTGTATGTGTATGTTTCTGTGTGTGTGTGCATATGTATGTGTGTTTATGTGTATCTGTGTATATGTGTGTGTGTGTATCTGTATGTTATGTGTATATATGTGTATATGTCTACATGTATGTGTGTGTCTGTGCATATGGGTGTATGTCTGTATGTGTATGTGTGAATGTGTGTGTGTGTGCGTATGCATGTGTATCTGTGATTGTGTGTGTCTGTGTCTGTGTGTGTATGTGTGTGTATGTGTGTATGTGTATGTGTGTGACTGTATATGTGTATGTGTATGTATGTGTGAATGTGTGTGTGTGAATGTGTATGTATGTGTGAATGTGTATGTGTATGCATATGTCTATGTGTGAATATGTGTGTTATGTGTGTCTGTGTGTGTATGTGTGTATGTGTATGTATGTAAATGTATATGTGTATGTCTGTGTATGTGTGAATGTGTCTGTGTGTGTGAAAAGATATTATTATTGGCAATATTGACCAATGTGACAGATAATGTATGTATATGTATATGTCTATGTAATAATGATAAATGTGTATTATATTGTGTCTGTATGTATGTCTGTATGTATGTGTGTGGATATATATCTGTGTATGTCTGTGTATGTGTGTGAATGTGTGTGTCTGTGTGTGAGTGTGTATGTGTCTGTGTGTGTATGTATGTGTATGTTTGTATATGTGTATGTCTGTGCACGCATGTGTGTGTGAATGTATGTGTTTCTGTGTATCAATGTGTTTGTATGTGTGAATGTATGTGTCTCTGTGTGTGAATGTGTGTGTATGTGTGAATGTGTGTGTGTGTGTTCACATAGGGATAGGATTGGCCTCTCCTACCCAGGCTCACAGGCTGAGTCTGTTAGTAAATTTTTAAAAATTTTCTCAGCCCCCCACTACAGTCGTAATCCCCACTAGGGGGCACATGTGTCCCACAGAGAGGGTCTGTGCTCCTTAGGCACAAGGACTGGCTGCCAGCTGTCAGCGGATCCCCCTCAAACCACCTCCTTGGTCTCCATGCCCTGCACCCTCCCCCTGCAAAAACAAATCAAAACAGCCTTCCTCACCAGGCTCCCGTCTCCAGCTGGGCTGCTAGCTACCGTCCTGTCCTCTCCCCAGGGCCTGCCCCTGGCTGAAGGAGGCAACAGAGTGGCAGTGGCAGTGGCAGTGGCAGTGACTATGGGTGATGACCTCGCTGTCTGTCATCCCTGCCAGGGGCCACCATGTCCTCCCTGTGGAAGACTGGGGGATCCTAAAGGGGCAGCTGTCCTCTCCCCCTCACCTGGCAGGCAAGAACCAGCCTCTCAGGGCCCAGAGTCTGGTCTGCCCTTGAATGTGAGTTTCTGAAGACAGAACAGTGGTGATGACCCTGGCCAACACCAGCCCACCTGCAAAGGCAGGGCAGGCAGGCCCACAGCTCCATTCCTTGTGCCTTGTAGACAGGTCACAGCCAGAATTTCCTCACGGCCCCCACCTCAAGACTCGGCCCCCTCTATCCCAAGCTTTGGCATCAAATTTCCCAGGCTCAGGTCCTGGCTTCGCTGCCAGCTATGAGTGACCTTAAGCAAGTTCGGTGAACCTCACTTTCCTTATTGGATAAACGATAACCATTCCTGCTGCATAAATGAAACAGTGCGTAAAATACAGCAGCTGGCACGGTGCCTAGCACATAGTAAGCGCCCAATGCATGTTAGTGGTTATTAATCATACGGTTAGTATCTTCATTATATTAACATAAGCTTCCGTGCGAACCACTTTGATGCTCTTCTGAGGTTCACAAAGAAGCATTATCTTCTTCTAGCTCTAGGTCTTGGGCTTCTTCCCAACAGCAGAGGGGCTACGGGAGCCTGAGGAGCCAGCAGGGTTCGCTCTCTCGCCATCATGCCTGTCTCAGAGCGGGCACCGTGCCCTACCCATCTAGTGTCGGCCCAGGACCTCTGCTGTTTGCCCTTGCCCAGGACTGTCTGCGCACCCACACACACACACACAACCACACACACAACCACACACACACACACAACCGCACACTTGGAGTGGGTGGGTACTCCCCAGGGTGACAGTGGACAGCTACAGCTGTGGTGGCTACTTCCCTCACCCCCACCATACCCCCGCCACCTCATTAGTTCCCTGGTCATGCTCCAGTCTCCAGGAGAGACTGGCAGCCACCCTGAGCCTCAGTCGCAGGAGCAGCACCTCCCTGCTCCTGGCTGCTGCCCTCAGCCGCCCTGCAGCTCCAAGCAGCCTTTCCCTGTCACTCAGTCTCCCCCAGCAGAGAGATTAGCATTCACACGGAGGAAGGCACCACAGCAGGGCAGCGCCTCCCATCTTGTCAAGGAGCTAAGGTTCATTCCAGAAGCAGAGCCAGCTGGGAGTGGCCAGGTCAAGGCCCCACTGGAGGTTGGGACACGGTTCTGGGCACAGAGAGGTAGAGGTGGTCTCCAGTACAGGCTTAGAGGGGGCTTCCCCACCCCAGCAATGCCACCCTCTGCCATCCTCTAGTCTGTTGCAGAACTACTGGTCACCCAGCTCTGTGTATGTGGAGCGACAGCAGGAAGGACCACAGAGTGAGGATGTGAGGAACTCTAGCCATCCTGAATCTACCACTGTTCAGTAATTTACAGTTCAAACCGGATTGTGCCAGCTCACATATATGGGACACTTACCCAACGTGCTAAACATCTTCCACGCGTTATCTAATCAACCCTTACAACAACTCTAAGACACAGATACCAGTAGGATCTGCATCCTACAGCTAAAGAAACTGAGGCACAGAGGTGTTCAGAAACCCAGGCCACAGAGGTAGGATGTCCTGGTGGAACAAGGTTCACACCCAGGAGCTCTGACTCTGGACACCTTGCTCTCGGACTCTGTTATTTCACAGTAGCCAGCACCCTGGACCAGAAGGGACCCCACCCTTTGCCTCAGCTCTCCCTCTGTAGTTGCCCTTTATTTGCCCTCTCCCAAGCCGCTGAGCACGCCTGCTCCGATTCCCAAGCAACGGCTCTTTGCAAGGAAAGGGAGGAAAAAGGACTCAGCCAAGGGACTCAGCCTCCGTGGGGACAGTGTCGTAGTCAGGATTTAAGCAATTCCCCCATTTGGAGGTCCACCCTTGCCCTGAGCTTCACACTAACCCCTGTGATGGGAGCCAGTGGGCCGAGGAAGGGGCACCCAGGTCCCAGGAGCCTTCTGTGGGGAGCTCTAGGCTGAGAGAAGCAACTTTCTGCAGCAGAAGCTGCAAATGTACAGATTGCGCAGAGAGCCCAGGGGTGGGAGAGGCCCCGGGAATAAGAGGCGAGCGTGGGCTGGGTGTGCGGGGAAGGTGTAAACACAATCTGCTCCCACCAAAGCCAGCCTGCTCCTTGGGGGAGACAGCCCCCCCACCCAGCCTACATGGCACCCCAGCTGCCCAGGCAACCTCCAAGCCCAGGCAACTACAGCCCCTCTGGCTGCCAGCAGCCCCTTCCTCCCTCTTTCCCGCCCTTCATCTGGATGGGATCCCTGGAGCAGCCACCGCCTCTGGTGCAGGTTCTTGGAACAGGGCTGTGGAGGGGCGCTGCCCTGGGGAGGTGCATCTGGGCCATAAGCCAGCTCCATGACCTTGGCCTGACAATTCCTCACACCAGTGGAAGGAGATGGGCAACTTGGAAATGGCAGCAAGGATGAGGTGACAGGAACATGGCAAATAGATTAGAGAATAAATGCAGATAGGATCGGGTAACACAGACGGGTCCCAGGAACAGTGCCCTCTGGCCCTCAGCCTGACAGGCCTGTCACCGGGAAGGCCGATGCCTCCAAAGAGAGGGACAGGCTGACAGGAGCTGAGACAGACGGTCACAGGCTCACAGCCTGGGTCAGGCTGGCGCTGTGGCTTTGCCTCTGCAGGCTCCTTCCCTAGTGTGACTTTCCCCCTGCCTCCTGCCTGCCCTACTTTGAGAGGCTCCCACAGAACTGCCTTCGCACACATCCCAGCCAGGCTCCCCGAGGTACCAGCAGCCCCTCCCCAGCGGGGTACACCTCCTCCCCCACCCTGAGCACCTCCCCAGCGGTTCCCTCTCCTCTGTGGCATCCCTCACCCTTTCCCTTCCCTCCCTTCAGAGGCAGAGCGGCGGCTGAGGTGCTGCTGTCTAGAGAACTCCATCTCCTACTGCCTGGAAGTCAAGGGCAAGGGCCAGCCAGGCAGAGACAACACCACTGGGCTGGTAGGGGGCTGGCTGGGGAGGAGAGACGTGTGTGCACAGAGGCACGGGGGGCTTTTGAAGACTAATAGCTGTGAGATGTCTGGAGCAGCTGCCTGCAGGGTCTGCGCCTGGATCTGGGAGCAGAAGCGGAAATCTGCTTTTATCTCTGCTCAGGATCGCGCAGGATTGGAAAAAGAGAAATGGCAGAGCAGCTGGGGGCAAAGAAGGCAGCTGCCGGGACTGAGCATCAGCAAATTGACAAAAACAAGTGTCAGGGTTTTTCCTTCCCACACGCTACTGCCCGTTTGGAACACATGCGCTCGCGCACATACAGAAAACACATTCGGAGGACAAGCTGTCAGTTGCTCCCATCCAGCTGCAGGCAGACATGTCACAGATCCAACTGGCATTTCTTATTGATAATTTCAGCAGAGCAGCCAGTGACAGGATGAGCTCTGGGAACTGGGGAAAGGCAAATGACACAGAAGCAAGTGCGGCTGTGGCAAACTGACACCAGCACCTCGGACCACAAGCGGAGGCTTAACAGAATAGCTCCTGGGCTGACAGGCAGTCAGCCAGGCCAGCAAACCACCCCCAACCCGTGCAAACTGTGTTGGGTTCCAGGGGGAGGCCGCCTGCCATGGTGGGTAGGAGCGTGGGCCCTGCAGCTCCAGTGTGAGCCTGGGAGCCTCCACTTCCTAGCTAGGTGACGTTGGGCAAATTATTTAACCTCTCTCTGTGTTTTCCCATTTAGAAATTGTGGATAATAACATTACCAGGCTCTGTGGGTGACTGAGGATTAAATTACAGAATGAATGGAAGCCCTTGCTTAGTAAACGTGAGCTATCAGCTGTCCCTTGCTCCTGGGGTCTCCTCACTCCTTATTTATTCCTACTTCTTGCCTGGGCTGCTGGCTGCCCCGGAATCAGCCTGGTGGACCCAGCAAGTCCCTCACCCTAGGTTTTCTCAGGCTTAGCAGTCCCTCAAAGAAGCCTCAGGAACTCAGAGGGAAGGAAGCCCGTCCCAGAACAGTGAGCACGTCTGCTCTTTCTGCCAGGCCCGGCCAGGTCCTGCTCAGGAGCCCATACCCAGGGCCTGGGGGAAGGGGAGACTGGCATCTACCTTCTCTAGTGCTGCTTCCCCCCATTCTCCCTCTTGCTGCTGCTCCGGCTCCCACAGCATCCTCCTGGGCTAGGGGACGAACCAGGACCTGAGCTGAAACAGAAAACCAGAACAGATCAGCACTTCTCCCACACCTGGGGATGAGACTTGCATTTCAGAGTGGGTGTCCCAGAACACTGCCTCTCCCTTGGACGTCCTCTGACACTGCCCTCATGCCCCAGCACGATCACCTTGCCATCCCCAAGCCTAGAAAATATGGTCAAACCACACCTGGTTCTCTTCAAACTAACCCTTGCCCCATGGCCTGGAACACAACAGGCTCAAGGTAGCAACCAAAGGCACGAGTCCATCTGCCTGCTTTGAACCTCCGTCAGTGCCCACAAGAGCTGAACACTGCCTGCTATCCTCCCACATGGCCGGGCCTTGCCTATTTCTTCCTGCCTGTCCCCAGCCTTGCCCTCTGCCCTCCCCAGCTCCCAGCCCTGCCCTACCTGCCTGGGCCAGCTGATCCCAGTCTCTGGGCCTGAGCCCCACCTGCAGAGGTGAGGGCTTACTTCAGAGGTTCTTTCTCCCTAAACAGAGGAAAGCACTGGGTCAGGATTGAAGGGCACGACCTTCCCATGTTTCTGACTCTCCTCTTCCTCCTCCTCCCATCCCTATCAATTCACCCCAATATTCAGGGGCAGGACCACCTAAGGAATCAGTTGGCATTTAGGACAGTGTGACTGGAGAGTAGAAATGTCACCCCCACCGCCAGCCCTCCACGGCAGCCACCATCAGCAGGTGGTTCCTCGATGTCAGACCAATTTTTCCAGTTAACTGGGTCCCAGGGAGTTAATAGGCAACTGCTTCCTTCTGGCTAAGTCACGCCAGGCCTGGCCTGGCCAGATGGTCCTCAGATTTGGCCTTTTCTTTCCTGCCAGGAGGTCCAGGTCCATTTCATGTAGAAGAGACCCTGCCTGGAAGTCAGGGGCCTGAATGTCCCACATTAACCACAAATGAGATAGATGATCGGGAGCAAGCCACCTAAATCTCCCTGTCCCTCCGTTTCCACAACCATTAACCAAAGATTAAAACCACATGTCCTGCCAATCCTCTGGGGTCACTGAGCCTTCCGAGCGACTTAATATATAAGAAACCTCTGGAGAAAGCTAAAGCACAGGTCCCGAGCATGAAACAAGACAGCTGCTAGCATTTATGGAGCAATCACTCTGCACCCTCACCAAAACCTGGCAACCACTCTGTTATTAATCCTAGTTTACATATAAATAAACCGATTGTTTTTGTAAATTTCCCCCATAGTCTTTCCATTAGTAAGAGGGAAGCCAGGATTTAAATTATCCCTGCCCAACTCCAGACCTGGGCTCAATAGCGTGGACCACTTAGCATTTGAGGGCCTCCTATCAGGGGAGGCCCAGGGGTGGTCATTTTAGCTGATTTAACTAATGATATCAATCAGGCTCTATTATGATGATCCCAGCTGGCCTATCGAGTTGAGGTGTCACAGAAATGCCGCCGTTTTCTGTACAGGCCCAGGGCTTCCCATTGGGCCTCCTGATCATCAGAATCTCAGGACTCAGAATCCCAGGACTCAGATGACAGGAGACAGAAAGACTGAAGTTCTCTCGGTTGCCAGTTTCCGCATATCAAAGGGACACATTGCTGGCAGGTCCCCACTCAGACATGGATGGTCACAGTACCCGCCACCTGAGTCCTCCCTGTGTGGAGACACCCTCCTACCAGTGGGCCCTGACCCAAAGATGTCATCGGATCTTTTTTACTCTTTGTTTCACTGGGAGCAAAAAAGTCACTCTTCAGACAGGTCTCCCATGCTAGGCGAGTCCATAGGCACAGAAGGAACCGTTCATGCACTGGAACGTCATAAAGATTTGCTGATTTTTTCCAGTGTGTCATTGGGATAGGCACCCCTATCATCAAACGACACTGGGCACCCAGGGAAGGAAAAGTCTGGAAGTTCCCCCAACTTCACCCCCTAAAGACCACATGGACTCCAGCCTAGGGAAGAGTTAACTTTCTGGCCACTGGAGACAGCGTCCTGCCCGCAGGGGCTACCCAGCCAATGGCACTCAATGCTGATGATGTCATGCTCCTCCCGCGCCTTCTATTGGGGACTGGACAGCGAATCCTGCTGGAGGCTCAGGCAGCGGAGCCGAGGCGGGGCGGGGGCAGAGGAGGAGGAGGGGGAAGGGCAAGGAAAGGCGAGCAAAGCCACACAGAGCTACTCCTGCCTCATCCCTCCCTCCACTTCCCTGTGCCTTCCGACAGAAGGTGCCCCGGGGGACCGCCCCTTACTGGAGATAGAAAAACAGCGGCTTTGGTCCAGAGGAGCGGGCTGAGGGCTCCCATTCCCAATCGCAGAAAACAGACATCCAGCCTGCCCACCAGGCCGACAGGGAGCAGGGTGCCTAGGGCAAGGGCCAGGATACGGTGCACGCACAGGCGCGCAGACAGGCATACACGTGCACCCCAAGGCGTGCACAGCCGCAGCTTCCTTGGCAGCACCCTCCCTCCCCCAGCCCAGACTCCTGCCTTACCTGCCTGAGGACTGAGGGTCCGCGTCCACGCTGCTGCCCCTAGCTGCCCCATCCACGTCGCTGGGCTCTCTGTGGGAGCAAGAGTAGGCAGGAAGAGCTGTGGCTGTGCCCAGTCCCTCCCTGTCCCTCCACAGGTCCCGGCCGTATTGGGCTATGGACTGGAGGCTGCAACTAGAGCCTTTGAAGCTGTAAGTTCCCCTGCTCTGAGACTGAGCTCTCAAGGGTTCCTCAAAATGCCCTCCCAGCCCCCCTGAAGGTCCAGGCGGCCTCTGCCCACCTTCAGCTTGGTGGCAGCCCAGCCCCATGCTTCCCCCCAACCACCACCAACCGCCAGCCATAGCCCAGTCAGTTTCTCACGGTTGGACTCGGTTGGCAAATCGGCGGCGCCAGAGCATGGCCAGGGTGCTGAGCAGGAAAAGGGTGGTGCACATGGCGCAGCTGCCCCATCCCCTCCCAGACCAAGTCTGCAGAAGGCCACAGGCGAGGGGCCAAAATGGCCCCAGCCAGCTCTCAGGAGCCACTGCCGTCTGTCCTGCGGTTCCTGCTGAGGATGGATTAGGAGGCTCAAGCTGATTAGTGGGTCAGCGGCCGCGACCTTGTGAGGACTGATTAAGCTCGCTGGGCCCAGGTTCTCCCCTCCAGCGGTAGGGTCAAGGTGTGGAGTGTGGCATTGAGCACGTATTCGGAGTGTCGATCTGATGAGACTGGGCCTTGCTTGCAAGGAGCTGCCAGTCTAGACAAATGTGCTGTAAAGTACAATGACTGCAGTAGAGTGACCCAGGAGTTATTCAAGGCGCCTACAGGGCACTTTCAGAGTTGCAGGCATCAGGGCAAGGGCCTAAAGAGGAGCAAGGGCATCTGAATTTGCAGTGCGCAAGGCAGAGGAGCCCTCAGACAGAAGATGCTGCCGAAGCTACTGACATGAAAGCATGGAGCATCTGCCAGTAACTGCAAGGTGAGTGGAGGTGAAGCAATGATGTCACCGTGGAAGCATCAGGAGAGGAGGAAGAAAGGGGAGGGATATTCGAGAATGAAGCCAGAGAGATAGGGGAGACTCAACAGTGAAGGGCTGGCAGTTTTACCCTCTGGCCAATCCTCTCCAAACTTTGCTGATTACACACCCTCTTCAGTAAAAGGCAGGATTCAAGTGTGCATTCACAAAATAGATAGGGGCAGCCACTTACAAATTATAGGCTAGACTACTATACAGATTCATTCCTACACCATATGACTACATTACATTTGCAAAGGATGAGATATAAAATTTCTCCTATTTTCTTTCCACATCCCAAGGGGACCTGTTGGGCAGCCACTTGGTCACACCAACTTTGGGAAACTGTTGGGTGTGTATGTGGAGCATGGAGCCAGCCATGGCCATGCTGAGACATGGGTCTGGGAGTGATGTGAGAATCTGAACCCACCCACTCCCCTCCACCCCCTCCAAGACCCTCCAGGAGGCATTAGATTTTCCTTCCCTCAGCAAGGGGGAAGCAGTGTCAGAGGCACTGCCCCAAGGTCCCCCAGGCACCTGAACCCTGAGCTCCCAGGAAGGGCCCAGGCGGCAACTGAGGCTGGCCAGGGTGAGTTCTCCTTGCCTCCCCCGGACCTTAAAGTCAGATTTTAAGAATAAATACACGAACCATAGCGAAAGCGCAGAGCCAACCCTTAGCAATGCTCGGGCAATGGGACATCAAGTCTTGAGCGAGGACAAGGGTCACCGGGAGCCTGAGTGACATCTCTTCCTGACACTGCCAGGCCCTGTCTGGCCTCAGGCTGTCCCCAGGACTGAGCAGCCGCTGCAGGGCAGCCACCATGGGATTCTCCCCCACCTCTGGCCCAATCTCACACTGCCCTGGACAGGGCCCACCAGGAGGAAGGATTTGCTTCCCCTAGGCCCAGAATCGGGCCCTTGGTGCTGGCTGAGGTGTCCCCAGCGGCCTGCGGCTTCCTCAAGACTTTTCGACCGCCAGGTCCTCTCTGCCCTATCCGGTGCCTCTCCGGACTTCCTCCGCCACCAGCTGGGCCAGAATTCAGGGCAGCGCCTGGTTCTTGCCTGTCCGTGTCATTCATAAGCCACGGGGGACTTCTGGCCGCCGCCGCCGCCGCCGCGTGCGTGCACCAAGGGCATGGAGGTGCTGGGGGGTAGGAAAGGGAGAGCAGGCCTCTGGGGCCCGAGGTCGGAGGTGTGCTCAAGTTCCGACAGCCGGGGCGGTGGGCGGGTGGGGGGAACGGCCCGTGCTAACCCCTCAGAGCCTGGGCGACCAGAGCTGTGGGAGTGGCGCCGCGGTCCCCAGCTGCTGGCTCGGGGGCTAGGGGAGAGGCCCGGGCGAGGGGAGCCCAGCTCGGTCCGCGCGGCCGCCGGAGGGGCTCGCGTTCCCACACGGGCGGGCTGGCGGTCGGCCTTGCAGTGAAAGCTCGGGAGTGTTGGACTTTTAAGTCAGTTCCCCGCCGCAGGAAGGGTCTGCACGCGCACACACGCGACGCCGCAAGCATTGGGACCCGGGACCCAGCGCTCCCAGCTCGCGCCCGCCCCGGCGCACTCCTGTGCGGCCCGCGCCGCCCAGCGCCGCGTGACCGCCCATTCCTCAGGGGACCCCCAGCGCCCCGGCCACACCTACCCGAGCCCCGCCCCGCGGTGCAACTCCGCCGTGGCCTGCGGGTGGGCGGGCTGCAGTCGCGTCGCCCCCACCCCGCGCAGCCTTCACCTTGCCGGCATTGGCTCACCCACACGGGGCTGGGGGTTTGGAGCGGATTTGTTTTTTTAAACATTTTCCAGCAGACCACATCCCCGCCCCCCCGCTGGCGGTCCCCCGCCCCCCGCACATATACCCTGCACACACGCACGCACACACACACACACCCGGCGCGCACAGACACACGCTCCCTCCCTCCGCGCTCTACCCCTCGCCCGCCCGCCGCGCACGCAGCCGGCCCCGGCTCCCGGCGCCCCGCGCCCCGCGCCCAGCGCCCCGCGCCCCGCCACCGCTGCCGCCGAGCAAAGCCGGGCTGGGCTTGGAGCTCCTCATGGAGAAAGTGCCAGGCGAGATGGAGATCGAGCGCAGGGAGCGGAGCGAGGAGCTGTCCGAGGCGGAGAGGAAGGCGGTGCAGGCTACGTGGGCCCGGCTCTATGCCAACTGCGAGGACGTGGGGGTGGCCATCCTGGTGAGGTAGGTGTCGCCCGGCCCGGCCGGGCCCTGGGCAGGGAGGGCGGTAGCGGCTCCGGGCAGAGGCGGGCTGGGCCCGGGTCCGAGCTCCAGCGCCACCTCCCCAGCCGCGAATGGGGCCGGTCCGAGGTCGGCGGGGCAGGCAGCGTGGGGCGCCTTGGGGTGAACGAAGCCTTGGTTGAGCCTTCCCTGGCTCCGGCGCGGTGCTCACCAGGAACTAGGAACCAGATGCAGGAGAGCACCTCGGTCCTCCTCCTCTCCCCGGCCTCAGAACTCCTTGCTGGGCCAGCGACCCCAGACGCCCAGCCAAGCTGTCAGACACACACATTTTTCTGGCCTTTCAAAGGGAGTAGCAGGGGCTCCCCATTTTAGAGATGGGAAAACCGAGGCTCAACTCAGAAGGGGGACAAAGAGGAGCAGACCCCTGTCTCCAGCTTCGCCGCTTGCCAGATTCAAAGCCTCTTGGAAGAACAGAGAGCAAAGAGCAGAGGTTGAGAAGGAGGAGAGCACGGGGGTCCAGTGTTCCCAGCTGCCCTCTTCCTGCTGGACGGCATGGGCCAGCAGGAGCTCCCAGGGCAGGCACAGGTGAGTGGAGAAGCAAACAGTCCCCTAGGATACAGTCCCTGCTGAGTTAGGAGGGTGAGGGGAAGAAAAGAGAAGCTTCAGGAGACAGGGCCTAACCCTAAAACCCCCCACCTAGGGAGGAAATGCAGTGGTTTGGGCTTAGGGGTCATTCAGGCACCACATGCCCCCAAGAAACCCACAAACAGAGAGCACCCCGTTCTTCACACACCTGCGCATAGAGCACACACACCATCCTCATAGAGGTGATGTGTCCAAGCCTCGAAAGCTAGTCACTGACTCTAGCTACAAATCCATGCTCTCTTCCCACACGTGCTGGTCCCTGGGGGTGCAGGCAGAGGAGCCCCAGACCATGCTCACCCTCAAGCCCCTGTTCTTGGCAGAGGAAAGTGGTCAAATCTAGGACAGAGTAGGGCAGCCTTGTCATGTGCAGACGGGGTGAAGCCTCGCTCTGGAAGGGCAGCTTTAGTGCATGCCTGACTCCCAGGCCAGCTCCGTCTCCAGCTTCTTCTCCCTGTGGCCTCTCCCAAGCCTGGGACCTATCCAGTTCCACCATGATATGCCCTGATTCCAACTCAGAAGCAGATTTTGGTGGAAAAAGAGCAGGAAGCCTTTCTAAGGGTTCTAAGGAGTTACAGGAGCGCTCCTGAGGATAGGGCAGCTATCTCAGCAGCCCCCAGGCCCAGCAACACAGCTGGGAGTGGCAGGAAGCTAAGAGGGACATTGGGATACTAGGGCCTCAGACGCTCGGAACCACCGATCCCCACACGTGCTGGCACCCATACAAGCACACAGTGGGTAGCAGAGCCACAGACGCGCCAGACTGCATCCTCGGAGGGCGCCGTCAGCCGCGTGTCAGCACCTGCAGCCCACCGGCCTCGCATGCATCTGGCACACTCATGTGTCACCATGAAGAAGTGAGGCAGGGTCTTCAGGACCTTGGAGGTTTTCTGTCCCAACCCCTGCCATGTACCTGTGCGGATACATGGAGGAAGGGCTCACCATCCACATCTCGGGGCACCACTGACCCTCCCCAGGAAGGGGACCAGGGAAGGGCAGATGCCAAGGGGGAAATGAAACACCGAGACCAGGGCCATGTCTGGGCAGTCCGAGTTTTCAGCAAGGATTTCTTTCTCTCTCTACATCCCTCTTCCAGTTCCCCACTCCTGTCTCGCAGAGGGGCCTGGGCCTGGGCTGGGGGAGGTCATTACCAATGCGCTCAGTGCCCAGAGTAACCCCTCACTACTCTGACTCCACTTCTGTGTGGACTAGAGCCCAGCCCCAGGACAGCCTGGCCCAGCTTTGTCTCAGCCACTCCCTGCCAGCCCAAGCCCCGCAGGGCTTTACTTTCCTTTTTCTCTCCTCCTGTCTCTGTCCAGGGCCTGGGCAGTGGGGGAAGGGGAGGAAAGGGGCATAAGGGCTCCTGAAGGTCCCTCCTCAGATCCTAGGCCCGTCAGTCTTGACACAGCGCCCTGTCTTCCCACACACAACGTACACATCCTCAAGGTCAAGGCCCCAGCTGCAGCCCTCTGGCCAGCACTCTCACCTCTGCCCTCCCCACTGCGCCAGGCCAGTGCCGTCAGCCCTTATGAGCCTGCAGGGCAGGAGGGAGGCAGCTGCACCTCCACATCCCCAACCTGGAGAAGTTGCCACGTTGGTGGGGGTGGAGGAGGCGTTGCTTTTGGAGCCTGAGGCAGACCCCACACTTCCATTCCTTGCCAAGGAGGAGACCAAGAGGGAACACCCACCCTCTCTCCTGGTTGTAACTCTGACACCTTCCTCCTCACACTCAGACAGGCCTATTTCAGGCTCTCCTGGAAGCCCAGATGTCTCTGGGAGCTGAGAAACTCCCCAGGGCTGGCTGTGGAGACTCCTCCCTGGCAGCACAGGCTGAGATCGGGAGGGTCTCAGGTGGAAACACCGCGGAGCCAGGAGGAAGGAGCCAGGCACATGGGCCCCAGGGGCGACAGAACCGTGGAGGGTCTGGGTGGGGGCTCCCTGAGACTGTCATTCCTCAGGGCCACAACCCGGTGGTGGGTGTTGAGGCAGGAGACACCTGGTTACCAGGCCACGATCCCCTGGCACAGCTGTCTCTCCAGGCAGTGTGGGGAAACTGTCAAGGTAGGGCCTGCCTGGGCCCTTTCCTGGCGCTGCCATCTACTTTGTTGGGCAATCTTGGACATCAATTCCTAAGTCATAGGATGGGGATTAAAACAGTGCCTATCTCAGGAGAGAATTGCAAGGATTCGTGAGATCATACAGTAAGTGCTCAATAAATGTTCCCTGTTCTTTCCGCATCAGTAAAATAGAAGTAATACCTGCTTAGCTGTGGCAATTAAATACAGTAACAGGCCGGGCACGGTGGCTCACACCTGTAATCCCAGCACTTTGGGAGGCTGAGGCAGGCAGATCACCGGAGGTCAGGAGTTCATCACCAGCCTGGCCAGCATGGTGAAACCCTGTCTCTACTAAAAAGACAAAAATTAGCCAGGTGTGGTGGCGGGTACCTGTAATCCCAGCTAACTTGGGAGTCTGAGGCAGGAGAATCCCTTGAACCCGGTAGGCAGAGGTTGCAGTGAGCCAAGATTGCGCCACTGCACTCCAGCCTGGACAACAGAGTAAGATTCTGTCTCAAAAAGAAAAAAGAAAAGAAAAGAAAAGAAAAGAAAAAGTACAAAAACATTGTAACACATCAGGCAAATATATATATATATATATATCATTGTTAATATTTTGTGTCAGGGTCTTGCTCTGTCACCCAAGCTGGAGTGCAGTGGTGCCATCAAGGTTCACTGCAGCCTCCAATCCTGGGCTCATGATGCGATCGGATCTTCCTGCTGCAGCCTCCCAAGTAGCTAGGAGTACAGACGGTCACCACCACACCCAGCCAATTTCTTTCTTTTTTTCTGGAGACAGGATCTCACTATGTTGCCCAGGCTGGTCTCGAACTCCTGGCCTCAAGTGATTTTCCTGCCTTGGCCTCCCAGAGTTCTGGGATTACAGGCATAAGCCACCACACCTGGCCTTTTATTATTATTATTATCATTATTTCTTTTGATTCAGGGTCTCACTCTGTCACCCAGGCTGGAGTGCAATGGCACAATCTTGGCTCCCTGCAGCCTTGCCCTCCTGGGTTCAAGTGATCCTCTCACTTTAGACTCCTGAGTAGCTGGAATCAAAGGTGTGTGCCACCACACCTGGCTAATTTTTTGTATTTTATAGAGACAGGGTTTGCCACATTGCCCAGGCTGGTCTCAAACGCCTGAGCTCAAGCAGTCCACCCGCCTTGGCGTCGTAAAGTGCTAGAATTACAGGCGTGAGCCACCGTGCCCGGCCATATCATTATTTTTTATTGCAATTGTAAAACCTCCAAAGTTTGAGATGCTCGTTTAAGTCCAAATTGGGTTTTTCACATTTGTCCCTCATTACAGTGCTTCTCCAGAAAATTCAATGTATTTTCAAACCCATCGCCTCACGTGTCCTCACCCGTGTATCCATGAAGCAGTAAGCGCAGCCCTCCTCTCGCCCTTCTGCAGACAGGGAGCTAGTGAAGCAGTTTGCCCAAGATCACAGTTGGCCTCTGGGAGGGGCCCTCCTGAGTCTCCACACAGACTGTGCCCTGGTCACTGTGCAAACTTCCCCCGCCAATAGCAGCTCCACCACCAGCAGGGACGACCCGGCCAGATGCCCTCTCCACATCTGTTCTAGCCCTCACATCTGAGACTCGACTCCTGGCCAAAGGGCTGCTTCCGCAAATTATCAGCTCTCTCTGATCACAAAGGGGACACATGAAGGGGGAGAACAACCTGGAAGAACAAGTCCAGGACACTCCATACATTTTCTGGGGATTCACTTAAGTTATGTAAGTTCTGATTGAGTCCATGCCCATGTCTCACATGATGTCCAGCCTCGACAGGGAGAGGAGGTACAAAAGTCATTGTCGGCCGGGCGTGGTGGCTCACACCTGTAATCCCAGCACTCTGGGAGGCTGAGGCAGGCAGATCACCTGAGGTCAGGAATTTGAGACCAGCCTCCAACATGGTGAAACCCCATCTCTACTAAAAATACAAAAAATTAGCTAGCCGGGCATGGTGATGGATGCCTATAGTTCCAGCTACTCAGGAAGCTGAGGCAAGAGAATCACTTGAACCCAGGAGGCAGAGGTTGCAGTGAGCCAAGATTGGACCACTGCACTCGAGCCTGGTCTCTACTAAAAATACAAAAAATTAGCCAGGAGTGGTGACAGATGCCTGTAGTCCCAGCTACTCAGGAAGCGAAGGCAAGAGAATCACTTGAACCCAGGAGGCAGAGATTGCAGTGAGCCAAGATTGCACCACTGCACTCCAACCTGGACAACAGAGTGAGACTCCATCTCAAAAAAAAAAAAAAAGCCGTCATTTTCCACACTGCAGTGCCCCAGCTAGGGCAGGGGGTCAGAGGGTGCGTGAGAGCCTTGGGATCCCGTCTGACAGGCTGGAAGGAGGGCAGGGAAGGTCACCTGAGTGGTGCCAATGGCCTCGGGGGCAAAGCATTTCGCCTGGGCCAGTCTGCTCCAGGTAAGGCATGTCTGACACAGGAAAAGGGTAGTAGAAAGGAATGTGGCTCACCCGAGGAACATTTTCCCAATGGTAAGTAAAGCCACTGAGCCAGGACAGGGATGATGTGAGTATAGTGGGGAATGTGGACATGAGTTTGAAGAAGTGGGTGGGGGACAGTTCAGAAGTCTGGAATGCCTGGTTAAGGAGTTTCGCTTTGGCAGACAATAGGGAGCCATTGAATGTTTTCGAGCATGAGCATGACTTCATGAAAGCAGTATTTTGGGAGAATCAGAACAGTTTCAGACCAACTGGAGAGGATTTAATTTCAGATCAACTCATGGTTCCAGAACCTGAGCTCTTACCCTCTCAGCTATGACTAGAGCAGGCCCTGAAGAGGGTGTAGAGTTTGGGAAGGAAGCAAGAAGCGAGGAAGACAGAGGCCTGGGAGAGGAAGCCACCAGCCTGAGCAAGCCTGGCAGATAGACACGGCCAGACTTGGTAGGGGCGAGCCAGCTTGGCCAGAGCGAGGAGGGTCTATGCTGAGGTCTACGGATGGTAGTGAAAACAGTGATGGTGCAGGGGTGGGGGAGACTGGGGTCCACTTCTTCAGCCCCCACTGTCCTGGCAGCTTCAGGGTGGGCCCGAGGCAGCCTCCAGCTTCAGCGACCACCCCTGTTCCTCTTGCCAGGTTCTTTGTGAACTTCCCCTCGGCCAAGCAGTACTTCAGCCAGTTCAAGCACATGGAGGAACCCCTGGAGATGGAGCGGAGCCCCCAGCTGCGGAAGCACGCCTGCCGAGTCATGGGGGCCCTCAACACTGTCGTGGAGAACCTGCACGACCCCGACAAGGTGTCCTCTGTGCTGGCCCTTGTGGGGAAAGCCCATGCCCTCAAGCACAAGGTGGAGCCAGTGTACTTCAAGGTATGCGCCCTGATCTGCTGCAGAGCCGCCACGGCCCACACTTCATGGCCATCTGCAGCTCGCAGGCTCTGGGAGGGCTCCCTGGGGCAGTAGAGGTGATCCCCCAAGTGGCTGCGAGAGGGAGGGGCAGTGCCCGGCAGCAGGATGGAGGGACTCAGTCCAAGCAACCCTTGTCCTGAGAGCACTGGGTTCCCAAAGCTGCCAGACTGTTGTGTTAAGAATGATCCTCTTGGCGGGGGGTGGTGGCTCAAGCCTGTAATCCCAGCACTTTGGGAGGCTGAGACGGGCGGATCACGAGGTCAGGAGATCGAGACCATCCTGGCTAACACGGTGAAACCCCGTCTCTACTAAAAAATAAAAAAAAAAAACCTAGCCGGGCGAGGTGGCGGGCGCCTGTAGTCCCAGCTACTCGGGAGGCTGAGGCAGGAGAATGGCGTAAACCCGGGAGGCGGAGCTTGCAGTGAGCTGAGATCCGGCCACTGCACTCCAGCCTGGTCGACAGAGCCAGACTCCATCTCAAAAAAAAAAAAAAAAGAATGATCCTCTTGGCCACACATGGGGCAGAGGGGCCCGGGGGTTGCGGGACGCAGGGTGCCCAGGCGTTCACTCCCCCTTCCTCCTTTTGCCCCCAGATCCTCTCTGGGGTCATTCTGGAGGTGGTCGCCGAGGAATTTGCCAATGACTTCCCACCTGAGACGCAGAGAGCCTGGGCCAAGCTGCGTGGCCTCATCTACAGCCACGTGACAGCTGCCTACAAGGAAGTGGGCTGGGTGCAGCAGGTCCCCAACGCCACCACGTGAGGAGGCGGGCGAGGGTGGGCTGGGCAGCCTCCCCGCCATGTCCTATCCTGTCCCATCTCTCCTGGGGCCCTGGGGCTGACCACCTGGGCAGGCACACTTGAGGCAGGCCAACTCTGGGGTCTGACATGTAAGAACAGGCATAATAGGAAAAGGCCTTCAAGATGGCTCCCCTGTGACTTCAGGCTGCACAGAGCCATGGGCCCTGAGCAAAAATCCTCCCAAAGAGCCTTCCCCTTCCCTAGAGCCAGGGAGTGCTCAGAGCACCCAAAGCCACAGCTGCCCAGGCAGAGAGGCGCCAGAGGCCCCCCGCGGGAAGGTCCAATCGTCAGGCTCAGAGGCAGCCCAGGCCAGCCCAGCCACTTCCTCCCTGGGTGCCAATCCTCCCTGGGTGCCAATCACAAGGGGCTGTTTTCTCATCTCATGCCGACCAGTGCTGCTAAATGCCCTCTGCCTCAACAGGGCTAGAGCCAGGAGGATCACGAGGACACATACACACACACATGCCCCAGCCCACGAGGGAGCTACATGGGTGTCACTCACACGCACACAAGTAAGGGGATGTTTACTTCCAGGCTGACCTGGAGGCTGGGCTTCCAGTTCTGGGCCCAGGAGGTGGCTCAAGGAGGGTGGCCGCCCTCTGTGACTCCTGCTGACTCGGAGCGTGAGGGGAGGGCTAGCCCCCAGACGTGGTGGTTGGGAACACTCAGCCTCCCTGGGCCCCCAAGGGGAGGCTGACTCTGGGAGCTGAATGGAGAGGCGGAGGCAAGGCTGGAGTAGGAAGGAGCGAGAGGAGTGGAGGCGGGAATGGGAAGCAGGGGTCAGCCAGCAGCCCGGGACACGCGTGGTAGAGAAACATTCCCAGCAGTTTCCCATGGAAAAGGCGGCGTCTCCCGCCGGGCTCCGCACGGGCCCCCAAGACTGCCGGCCCTCCTGTTCACAGGCACAGCTCCTGGAGGAGGTCCCCTGAGGGCAGCTGGGGACGCCAGGCCTCCTGCCCTTCCTGCTGCTGACCACACTGGCCCCGGGCTGGCTCCTGCTCCCCTCCCCCTTCTCCCGTCAGCACCACCCCAAGAGAGTGGAGTCCTCGGGAACTGCTGGCTGGAGCCAAGCCAACTCCAGATGTGCACAGCTGGGCCCTGGCCTGCCTGAGACCTGGGAGTCAATGGGAAACAAGCAGATGCTGGCCCACCAGAGGAGGGCACTGGCAGAGCGTGGAGAGCTGTGGTTGCCTCCTCACCCCCCACCAGCTGTCACCCAGAGGGTCCAGGGAAAAGACAGGGGAAGAGGAGGGGAGGGGGCTTGCTTGCCCTCCCACCCCTTTCCCCAGGCAGGCTCTGCTGCCAAAGATGAGTTTGTTTACAGCCAGGACACAAGACTTCCTGCTTCCAGAGAAAAGGGCTTTTTTACAAGGGCCAAGAGGGACTGGAAAGAGCTGGCTGGGCGCGAGCCCCAGTGAATCAGAAACACATGGCCCAAGTTCCCCAGCACGCTGCCCATCCTGCCCTCCCCACCCTGCCCTAGGGACTAAGATCTCTCCAAACCCCAAACATTTTGAAACTGCCGAAGTCTCCTCCTCCGCCCACTTCTGCTCCTTGTGGACTGAATGGAGATGGGCTACCGTGGAAACTGACACTCCATGGGGGTTAGCTCCCAGCCGTCAGGTGGTGGGGTTGCCCCACATCCCTTTACATTCTCTAGCCCACCCCTAGTGTCCCTGGCCTGAGCCTGCAGAGCCTCTGGCTGCCAGGGTCCCCATGGGCTTGAGGGTAGGACAGAGTTACAGAGCAGAGTCCTAGAAGGCCCTCGCCCAACTTCTCTTATCAGGGAAGCAGGGGTGGGCCAGGCGTCACCGTTTATTGAGCCGTCTCTGCTCCAGGGTGTGCGCCTTCGCGTGGGTGGGGGCGGGGAGGCACGATGATTGCAGTGGGGGCTGTGTGTACCGAGAATACGAGAATACAGATGGGTGGCCCGAGGAGGGACGAGACAGGCCCGACAGAATGCGCCACATTTCAGAATTAATGGAAAAAGCTCACATTGGTATGGTGCTATGCAGTTTGTGAAATACTTTTTTACCCAGTTTGTCACAAGACAGACATTATTCACATTTTAGAGAAAAAGATCCGGAGCTCCCATGGGCCAGTAGACTTGCCTGAGATCACACAGCAGGTTCGTAGCAGGACGGAGACTAGAACTTGGGTCTCACGGTTGCTTTCAACTGCACTGTGCCGGCTCTCTTGGCAGGAAGTGAGCCACGCCAGCCCCAGGTCCTCCCCCTTTCCCCCGAGGGTCCTTCCCTGCCTCTGGTAACGTATGTCCTTCCCTTCCTATCTTGTCCACAGCCCACCGGCCACACTGCCCTCTTCGGGGCCGTAGGACCCCTCCCTCCACCCCGCTCCCTGGCAGCACCTTGAGCAGAAGGCCGAGTTCTGAAGACCCTCCTTGATGCTCCATTTCTGGGTGCCAAGGAAGCTGGAGGAATCCCTGACTCAACTTCCCCGGAGGAGGCCTCTGTGGTGGCCACGGTCCCCCCGCCTGGAGCTGCCGGGAGGCGGCGCTGGCTGCCTGGATGCTGACCCCAGCGCGGCGGGCAGGGTGGGGGACCCTTCTTCCTCGCAGAGCGGGGCCCACTCTTCTTAGCTTTTCTACTCACTGTTAGAGGGACCTAGCTGAGCGGCTGGCGGGAAGCGGGACAGGTCTAGGAGTCCCTTGGGGAATAAACCAGCCCCGTTTCTATCAGCCCAGCCGGCATGCAGGTCTGCACATCACCATCTAGAGTATCACGCACACATCTACCATATATACAGATATATTCTATATACGAGCTATATATAAATATATATATATACATATATATACACACACGTACATATCTAGAATGTGTATCCACGGGGCCCAGAAGCCTCCGTTTGGCCCCACCTGTGAGTGGGGCAGGGAGCGGTTCCGGTTGTGCAGAGAACAGAGTGTCTGGCAAAGAGGAAATCCCGCAGCAGCGCAGAGGACCTGGGCCTGGAGGGGCAGGGCTGGGGCGACCCGGCTTGGCGGCAAAGCCCAGCCCTTCTCAGACCAGCTCCCCACATTCCTGAATTCCACTTCCAGGCAGAAAGGAGTGGGCTCCCCCTACTCCCTCAGAGGAACTGACTCGCTGACTGCCCTAGAATGGGCAAGGGCAGAGCGAAGTTCTGGATGGGATGACTGCACTAGGGGAGGGGCCTCCGTCCAGAAACCTCGACCGCCAGCTCCACCTGCCTTGGCCACCAGGGTAGCCCCGGGGAATCCGGGCTGCTGGGCAGCAGGTTGGCGGGACCACATGCCTGGGTCTCACCCTCAGCCCCGAGGGCCGAGGGCTTTCCCCACCCCCTTCTCCTCCTGGCCGGCAGTCGGCCCTGTCTATTTATGTGCGCCAGCCGAGCCGGGGGGGCCCCCATGTGTGCCCCTTGGTCACATGTATCGTCTCCAAGGATGTTTTGCTGCTGTGGCTACTATGCCTGTGTCCCCTCCTGGCCCATCCTCATCTTCATCTGTGTAACTGCCTGTTCTCCTTTTCTAGTTTCTGATGTTTGTAACCAGACCCAGCTGTGTCATTAAACAGACCTGTTCTTGCTGTACCTGTGCACACTCGTGCAGTCTCTTCCTGCCACCTGCCCTCACCTCTGTCCCCCATCCCTGGTTCTGGGCTCCAGCCTTTTTCTTGAAAGTCCTCCCCTGACCTCCCACACCAAGGGTACCCCATCCCCTGTCCCACACCAAGGGCACCCCATCCCCTGTCCCACACCAAGGGCACCCCATGAGCTGTCCCACTACCAATTGGGGATTAAGATTGCTGTGGGTTCCTCACCTGGTTCATCAGGAACACACAGCTGGAAACTGGAACTGGGGTTTTGTGGGGGCTGGGGGAGGTCAGCCTTGTTAAAAGGTCAGGAGGCAAGGCCGGGCGCGATGCCTCATGCCTGTAATCCCAGCACTTTGGGAGGCCAAGGCGGGCGGATCACTTGAGGTCAGGAGATCAAGACCCTCCTGGCCGACGTGGTGAAACCCCATCTCTACTAAAAATACAAAAATTAGCCGGGCGTGGTGGCGCGCACCTGTAGTCCCGCTACTCAAGAAGCTGAGGCAGGAGAATCGCTTGAACCCAGGAGAAGGAGGTTGCAGTGAGCCGAGATAGCGCCTCTGCCTCTGTGACAGAGCAAGACTCCGTCTCAACAACAACAACAAGAGGTCAGGAGATTTTTAAGGTTTGGTTCTGGAAATCTCCTCCCAGCAAGAGTACAATAGGGAGGAAGGAATCAGAGGTGAGATATCCACACAAAAGGGCCCTGTTTGTCCCGGTACTTTAGTGAGAGAGCCAAGGATTGAACCTTGACCTTCTTTCTTTCAGACGGAGTTTCGCTGTTGTTGCCCAGGCTGGAGTGCAATGGTGCGATCTCGGCTCACCGCAACCTCTGCCTCATGGATTCAAGCGATTCTCTTACCTCAGCCTCTCAAGTAGCTGGAATTACAGGCATGCACCACCATGCCCGGCTAATTTTTGTATTTTTTAGTAGAGACGGGGTTTCAGCATGTTGGCCAGTATGGTCTTGATCTCCTGACTTCAGGTAATTCGCCCACCTCAGCCTCCCAAAGTGCTGGGATTACAGGCGTGAGCCACCGCACCTGGCCTGAACCTTGACCTTCTAGACCTGAACACAGGAGGCTCTGCACAGGTAGAGCTGAGGGCCCGGCCCTGCTGCTCAAATTACATGCGGTAGATCAGCCCTTGGGTGTTTGAGAAAGGAAGCCTGCTTTCATCAGCCTTAAACCCCCAACACCTTCCCTGAGCTCTCAGCTCCCAGACCCCTTCCCCAGCCCTCTATCCCTCACCTTATAGCCTGCTGGGTCAGGCCTGCCCAGCCCCCACCCAATGATGGAGGCGGCAGCAGCAGCAGCTCCCTGAGAAGGGACCAGGAGGTCACCAGCCCCGGGTGGGCTGCAGGAGAAGCAGGAAACAGCCTCTGCCCCTTGGGAGGCCTGCGGGCTGCCTGGGAAGACTCAGCTGACACGCAGGAAGAATCTTGTCTCCCAGACCATGAACTCCTTGAGTGCAGCCTCCGCCTTTGTCTCCTGGGCCTGGCACAGGGGAGGAACTAAGTAGAAATCCAAAGAATCAATAAATAACCACTCTTAGAAAGCAAGACAAGTACCCGGCACGGGCCAAGAGTGAGCTGTGTGAACTAAAACGGTGCAGGGCAGAGAGGACAGTGCAGGTCCAGCCTTCCCAGGGAGGCAATGCCAAAAGACAGCGCACTGGCTCTGGGCCCAGACTCCATCTCTCACTGCTATGCGACCTTGGGTAAGTCACGCAGCCTTTCTGAGCCACAGTCACCTCTAACTTCATGTTCACTCACTGCAGGAGTGGTGCATGCCTGTAATTCCAGCACTTTGGGAGGCCGAGGCAGACGGATCACTTGAGGTGGATCACTTGAGGTCAGGAGTTCGAGACCAGCCTGGCCAACATGGTGAAACGCTGTCTCTACTGAAACCCTGTCTCTACTAAAAATACAAAAATTAGCCAGGTGTGATGGCGGGCGCCTGTGATCCCAGCTACTCAGGAGGCTGAGGGAGGAGAATCACTTGAACTCAGGAGAAGGAGGCTATAGTGAGCTGAGATCGCACCATTGCACTCCAGCCTGGGCGACAGAATGAGACTCTGTCTCAAAAAAAAAAAAAAAAAAAAAAAAAAAAAAAGAAAGAAAAGAAAGAGAGGCTGAACCGCGATTGAAATCAATATGAAGTCAGTTAGGGCTGGGGCAAATGGGATCATGTGAGGTCAGGATTCCGGGGACCAGCCACAATGGCATGGTGACACCAAAACAAAAATACAAAAGATTAGCCAGGTGGCAGACAAGACAAGACCATCAAAAAGAGAAAGAAAGGAAGAAGAAATACGAACAGAACTTCAAAGTCCATTGTGGGCAGGAAAGCCAGAGCTGGAACCAGAGTCAATGGGGGCCATAGAGCCATGGGTCGTAGGGACTATCGGAGGAAAAGGGGCATCTGAGGTCGGGGGTAGGGGAGACCATCTGGGAAGAAAGCCCGCCCTCCTCATTTCACATCACTTGACTTGAGAATGGTGAAGGGGCTTCTGAACTCATCAAAACTGGAATCCTTCGGGAATGTGGCCCTTCTGGAAGGTTCTCCCTGCTCTCCACTCCCAACAGAGAGGACACTGGCAATTAGTGAATCAGCCAGACCCGGTCTGGTGATGCTACTTGGACCAGGGGCAAACAAGATACCTAACAGGCCTTGCTGGGGGAAGGCGTGGTATTCTCTAGGGGCTATGCCTGGGTGCAGGGGACTAGTGGGTAAGGAGCAACGTCTGGTCTTTGGTTTTGTTCTCTACACCCAGAGTTAGCTATCTCTCCCAGGAGCTGAGCAAGTGGGTCAGCTCCCCGGGCGAGCTGGGGCTGTGAGCGACCTGGGCGTCAGGAACTGGGGTGCACGGCGGCTTCTTCCCTGGCAAAACGGTTTCTGGCGGCGCAGGCCCACAGCGTCCCCTGCTGGCCGCGGAGGGCTCCTCACCCTGGGAGCCGCCTCCGGAGCTGTGGACCCCGTTACCTTCCTGGGGTGACCACTTCCTCCCTCGTTTTCGGAAGCTGCAGCCGGGCTGCAGCCTGAGACCATGGAAGCTGGAGGAATCCTTTCCCAGTTTATCTGCAGGAGAAGGAAGTGGGGGATTCTCTGTGCAGCCTCAGGACACTCAGGAAAATGTCACCTCCATAGTTGGAACCAAGTGGAAAAAGTTAATAAATGGTCAATTTTTTTTTTTGAGATGGAGTCTCGCTCTAATCGCCCAGGCTGGGAGGTCTGTCGATCTCGGCTCACTGCAACCTCCTTGCTCCGAGTCAAAACAATTCTCTGCCTCAGCCTCCTGAGTAGCAGGGATTACGAGCCGCGTGCCACTGCGCCGGGGCTAATTTTTTGTGCTGAGCCGAGTTCACCATCTTGGCCAGGCTGGTGTTGAACTCCTGACCTCGTGATCCCAGCCACCTCGGCCTCCCAAAGTGCTGGGATTACAGGCGTGAGATTTTAAAAAGAGCGTAGCCTGTAATCCCAGCACTTTGGCAGGTGGGAGAAGTGCCTGGCCAGGGAGGTCAAGGCTACAGTGAGGTGTGATCGTGCTGTAGTACTCTAGCCTGGGCAATAGAACAAGACCCCATCTCAAAACATAAAGTAAAATGATTTTTTCTGGGCCGGGCGCAGTGGCTCACCCTTGCAATCCCAGCACTTTGGGAGGCTGAGGCAGGTAAATCATGAGGTCAGGAGATCAAGACCATCCTGGCTAACACCGTGAAGCCCTATCTCTACTAAAACTACAAAAATTAGTCAGGCGTGGTGGCACAAGCCTGTAGTCCCAGCTACTCAGGAGGTTGAGGCAGGAGAATCGCTTGAACCCAGGAGGTGGAGGTTGCAGTGAGCTGAGATCATGACACTGCACTCCAGCCTGGGCGACAGAGCGAGACTCTGTCTCAAAAAAAAAAAAGTAAAATCAATTTTTTTCATCATTGATATTTTTGTTTTAACATTTTTTAAAAAAAATATTGTATTCCAATATTATTTCTCTTGATTACTAGGCCCCTTAAATTTTGGGCCCCAGGCCAGTGCCTCACTCGCCACACCCTATTCCAGGTTCTGTCTTATTGTAGTGTCTTATTGTAGTGCGTTCAAGGAACCCCAGCTGAAGAGCACTCATTTTTAAATCTTATTTATTTAATTTGAGACACTGTCTGGCTCTGTTGTCCAGGCTGGAGTGCAGTGTTGTGATCACAGCTCACTGTAACCTCAAACTCCTGGACTCAAGTGATCCTCCCTCCTCAGCCTCCCAAAGTGCTGATATTATAGACATGAGCCACCGTGCCCAGCACACACTCTTCTTGACCTCCAGAAAGTCGCCCCCACTCACCCACCGGGCAGCAGGTTTCATAGTTGCTCATTGGATGGCTTTGCTAAAAGAATTGATTTTAGCAGGGTATGAGTTTGGACTCGGCCCTTAGGGCTGAAGACACTGGGGCAGGAGCTTTTGGTGGCAAGGAGCAAAGGCCTATTTGGGCTCCCAAAGTGAGGGTGGGAAGGCTGGGCACGGCGGCTCACGCCTGTAATTCCAGCACTTTGGGAAGCCGAGGTGGGAGGATCACCTGAGGTCAGGAGTTTGATACCAGCCTGCCCAATATGATGAAACCGTCTGTACTAAAAATACAAAAGTGTTAGCCAGGCGTGGTCGTGGGCGCCTGTAATCCCAGCTACTCAGGAGGCTGAGGCAGGAGAATCGCTTGAGCCCAGGAGACAGAGGTTGCAGTGAGCCAAGATAGCGCCAGTGCACTCCAACCTGGGTGACAGAGTGAGACTGTCTCAAAAAACAAAAAACAAAACAAAACAAAACAACAAACTGAGGGTGGGGAGTGCACAGTAAAGACATGCTTGGAAATAAGGGAGTCCAGTCTCTGGGGATCAGGGAAAGCCACATGACCCAGCCTTGCTGGAAGGAGAGACCGGTGCAGCTGCCCAGGAGCCTGGGAACTGAACAGCGGACTAGGGGAAGGCAGCTCCCAGCCCAACCATCTCCTGACCGTCTGATAAATATCAGGACTCCCACTGTCTCTTGCGCACCCCTACTGCAGCCTTAAGTCCCTGGGACCCCACTCATGTTGAGCGGGCTTCTCCACTTTCCCTTCCTTCCATCACGGAGTGACCAGCTCTCAATCTCCTCTGTGAAAAAACGCTGTAGAAACACTGTTGGAACCAGCCTTTCTCAGCGGCTGGGGTGGACAAAGCTCTCATTGGAGGCCACCCTGTAAGCCTGCCTGGGGCCCACCTGAGGTCTGATCAGCCCTGGCCTACCAGAAACTGCCCCCACTACTGCACCAGTACCAAGGTCCCATTTCACTATTTCCTGGGGAAGAACAGAGACATCATCCTCAGGGTCTCACTCTGTTGCCCAGGCTGGAGTGCAGTGGCGAAATCTCGGCTCACTGTAACCTCCACTTCCTGGGCTCAAGCAATCCTCCCACCTCAGTCTCCCAAATAGCTGGGACTATAGGCACGTGCCACCATGCCTGGCTAATTTTTGTATTTTTTGTAGAGATGGGTTTTTGCTGTGTTGCCCAGGCTGGTCTTGAACTACTGGGCTCAAGCAATCCACCCTTCTCAGCCTCCCAAAGTGCTGGGATTACAGGTGTGAGCCGCGGCGCTGACAGTTTTAACTTATTCATCATCATAGGACCCTCTGCCCCCACCCCACAGCAAACAGCTGCAGTCCAACTGGCCTGTCTGCCCGACTTTGTTCGTTCCTTCCACTGCCCTGGTTGCTTCAGGCCTAAGCCCAGGGTGGCCTCTGTGCCTTCCCCAGTCCATCCTGCACAGGCCACCAGCTCTGTGGCCACCACTGCTCCTGTTCCAGGATCTCCACTGGCTCCAGGTCACCTCCCAAAGACAGTCCGCGCGCCTCAGCCATCGAGGGCCCCAAGACCTGGCACCAACACACTTCCCTGGTCTTACCTGGCTTGTTCTCCATCACAGATTTGACTTTCTCTAGCTCCCGGTCTCTGCTCACTTGCCCCCAGGGTCTCCACCACTGACATGGTCTCCCTGCCTCACGGAGCCTCGAGCCGCTCTGTGCCCTCTTTCTCAGAACCTTCCTTGAAGCCCCTTCTGACAAGCCTCCTTCTGTGGTGTGTGCGTCCATGCCCATGTATCAGAACCTCCTCTTCTCTCATGGAGAGGTTTGAGAGGAGAAACAGGACCTCATTAGCTCCCTATTTTTTTTTTTTTTGGGAGACAGAGTCTCACCTCTGTTGTCCAGCCTGCAGTGCATTGGTGCTGACCTCGCTCACTGCAACTCTGCCCACTGGGCCCCAAGTGATTCTTCCACCTCAGCTCTCACATAGCTGGAATTACAGCGCAGCCACTGCACTCAGCTTGCTTCTTTGTAGTTTTAGTAGAAACGGGTTTTACCATGTTGGCCAGGCTGGTCTCCCAAACTCCTGACCTCATAGGTCAGGATCCTCCCGGCCTCCCAAAGTGCTGACTACAGGCATGAGCCACTCCTCACCCAGCCAGTCTCTTTAAATAACAGTGATGGGGTCTCACTATGCTGCCTCAAGCCGACCTGGACTTCCTGGGCTTAAACGATCCTCCCACCTCTGCCTCAAGTAGCTGGGAATACAGACAGGAGCCACCACGCCTGCTTAATGTGATTTACTGGATGGATGGGATGAGGGGTGGAAGAGAGGACAGTTGAGGAGGACTCCACGGCTTCTGGCCTGCTTAACTTGGCAAGCAGAGTCTCACTCTCAGGGAACAGCCAGGAGAGGAGGCTTTGGCAGAGGTTCCATGGTCCACACCTAAGCGTGAGGGGTCCAGGAAGCACTGGAGGTTTTCAGCCTGAATCAGGGACGGAGGATGTCAGGGGCTGGGATTTGAATTTGGGATTGGATGAAAGCCCACTGGAGAAAGAGTGTGGAAGAGGAAGGACAGGAGTCCTGGAGCTGACACCTTGGAATGGAATGGACTGGAGGAGGAGGGAGGGATTAGAAGGATCAGGGAGATGGGGATAGGGAAGGATCAGGGGGAATGGAATGAGGGAGAAGGAGGGTGGAGGAAGGAGGGAGAGGGAGTGGAAGGAAGGAATGGGGAAGGAGGCCGAAGGGAGGTCAGTGGAAATGGATAGGGATCAGGAGGATAATGGAGGAAGCCAGGGGATCAGGGAGGCCGGGAGGAAATATAGGATCAGGAGGGAGGAGGTCAGTGGGAGGGAAGCCAGGGGGATAGGGGATCAGAAGGAGGAGGTCAGTGGAGGGAAGGGGATAGGGATCAGGGGAAGGAGGAGGGAGGGATGGGGAGGGGGGGGACCATGGAGAGGGCAGGGAGGGAGGAAACCAGGAGGCTGTGGGGTGGAGAAGGGAAAAGAATGAACAGAGTGGTGGAGGATAGATGGTGGTGGAAATGGACTGGGACCTGTCTGGTCTGAGACTGGAGGTCTGGGTGGAAGGATGATGGTCAGGAGGATGCAGGAGGACATGGGGTCAGGAGAGGGAGATGCCAGCCCCTCTGTGTGGCCTGACCCCTGACAGAGAGAGAGAGAGAGAGAGAGAGAGAGAGAGAGAGAGAGAGGAGAGAGATGGCAATGCAGGGGGTCAGGAGGAGGGGCTGGAGGGAAGTCCTCAAGAAAGAAAAGGAGGGGATACTGGCCTGGTGTGATGGCTCACACCTGTTAATTCCAGCACTTTGGGAGGCCAAGATGGGAAGGTCGAGAGGTCAGGAGTTTGAGATCAGCCTGGCCAATATGGTGAAACCTCATCTCTACTAAAAATACCAAAATTAGCTGGGTGTGGTGGCGCACGTCTGTGATCGCTACTCAGGAGGCTGAGGCAGGAGAATCACTTGAACCAGAGAGGCGGAGCTTGCAGTGAGCTGAGATGGCACCACTGTACTCCAGCCTCTGTGACAGAGCAAGACTCCATCTTAAAAAAAAAAAGGGGGGGATGTCTTCATCCATCTGAGCTTCCCTAACAATGTTCCATAAACCAGGTGCCTGGACTGCTTATAAACAATAGAAATGTATTTCACACAGTTCTCGAGGCTGGGAGGTCCAAGACCAAGGAGCTTTCTAGTCGGTGTCTGGTGAGGACCCGCTTGCTTATCCACAGAGGGCACCTTCTCGCTGTCCTCACCTGGTGGAAGGGCAAAGGTCTCTCTGAGAGGGCCTCTTTTATAAGGGCACTAATCCCATTCGTGAGGACACTCTAATGACCTAACTCCCTTCCAGAGATCCCGCCTCCTAACACCATCACCTGGGGGTTAATTACAACATGTGAATTTTGGGGGGACACAGACTTCAGACTCTAGCAGGGGGATGGCCTTAAAGGGCCTGCCTGGGAAGGGGGAGGTGGGCTCTGCCACAGCTGGAAGACATGCAACAAGGCACGAGGGATGATGGTGGCCACCCCAGCTGGTGCTTCTCAATGCTGTGAGACAGCTCCTGACCTGAGGGGCCTGGGCTGTGGGTACCTGGGGAGGTCTGAGGAGAGAAGGGTGCACCGGCGGTCCAAGAGCAGGCAGGACTGGGTTTGCTGTGGAAGGTGGTGGACTGGCCAGGGAATGGCATGTGGTTACTGAGCCGTGCACCATGAACTGGAAGCAAGAGCAGCCCCTGCCAGGTGACTTTCTCCTTCAGAGAACAGAAAGTTCTTGCAAGGCCAGGATGTCCTGAATTACTGGGCCTCGTAAGGTGGGTGAGGGCATAGGTCACATGGGTGGGATGACACGCTTACCACCCAGAGCGCCATCCAGCTACTATGAGCGCATCAGTCTCCTTGTCCAACCTCAGCGGCCGTTCCTCTGAGGAAAACAGGCCCAGCCCCAAACAGGGACCTGAAGGACCCATGCCCATCCCTGACTCCCCTGAGCCTTTTCTGTAGCAGGGGTAGGAGGGGTGGGGCTGGGGGGCACAGATAAGTGAGTCTTTGACTTTGTCTAAATCCAAAAACAGGCCGGGCGCGGTGGCTCAAGCCTGTAATCCCAGCACTTTGGGAGGCCGAAAGGACGGCGATCATGAGGTCAGGAGATCGAGACCATCCTGGCTAACACACGGGTGAAACTCGTCTCTACTAAAAATACAAAAAACTAGCCGGGCTTAGGTGGCGGCTTCGTAGTCCTGTAGCTGCTTGGGAGGCTGAGGTGAGAATGGCATAAACCCAGGAAGCGGAGCTTGCAGTGAGCTGAGATCCGCCACTGCACTCCAGCCTGGGCGCAGAGCCAACCCGCCTCAACAAAAATCCAAAACAGAAAGTACAATACTGTTCATTGTCCAAAGCAATAACAATAATTTTCTGTTTAAAAATTTTTCTTTTACAAAAATTAGCTGGGCGTGGTAGCGTGCACTGGTAGTCTCAGCTACTTGGGAGGCTGAGGTGGGAAGATCTCCTGAGCCCAAGAGGTGGAGGCTACAGTGAGTCATGATCATGCTACTTAAAATGCAAGACCCTATCTTAAAAAAAAAAAAAAAAAAAAATTAAACATTGCTCTCCAGCCTGAGCAATACAGAGAGACCCCATCTTTTTTTTTTTTTTTTTGAGACGGGAGTCTCTGCCTGTGTCGCCCAGGCTGAGTGCAGGGCTGATCTCGGCTCACTGCAAGTCTGGCCCCAGGTCTAGGCCATTCTGCCTCAGCCTGAGTAGCTGGGACTACAGGCCGCCACCATCGCCGGGCTAGTTTTTTTGTATTTTTAGTAGAGACGGGGTTTCACCATGTTAGCCAGGATGGTCTCGATTCTAATCTCGCGGATCCTGCCTCACTTCGGGCTCTCCCAAAGTGCTGATTACAGGCTTGAGCCATCGCTACCGCCCGGTGACCCCATCTTAATAAAATAAAAAATTAAAAATAAAAAAATTTTTTTCCAAGATCAAGTCTCACTCTGTAGCCTAGGCTGGAGTCTAGTGGCATAATTTAGGCTCACTGCAACCTCCGCCTCCTGGGTTCAAGCAGTCCTCCTGCCTCAGCCTCCCGAGTAGCTGTGATTACAGGAACCAGCCACCATGCCCAACTAATTTTTGTATTTTTAGTAAGAGATGGGGTTTTACCATGTTGGCCAGGCTGGTCTCGAACTCCTGACCTCGTGATCTGCCTGACTTAGCCTCATGAAGTGTTGAGATTACAGGCGTGAACCACCGCCTGGGCTGTGGGCTCTTTTTTTTTTTTTTTGAGGTGGAGTCTCGCCTTCTGCCTGTGCTGGAGTGCAGTGGCGTGATCTCGCTCTGCCACTGCAAGCTCCGGCCTCCCCGGCTGGCTTTATCTCCTGCCTCAGCCTCCTGAGTAGTTGGGACTACAGCCACTGGTTAATTTTTTGTATTTTAGTAGAGACGGGGTTTCACTGTGTTAGCCAGGATGGTCTCGATCTCCCACCCTGACCGCCTCGCCTCTCGCCTCCCAAAGTGCTGGGATTACAGGCTTGAGCCACCGCCCGCCCAAAATTCCCACATGTTTTGTTTTCGTTTTAGGAGACAGGGTCTCACTCTGTCACCCAGGCTGGAGTACGGTGGTGCAATCACAGCTCACTGCAGCCTCGACCTCCAGGGCTCAGCCTCCTGAGTAGCTGAGCCTCCTGAGTAGCTGAGACTACAGGCGTATGTACACCACAGTGCCTGGCCTTATACAAAGTTTTTGAAGTAGCATTCCTGGGAATTCTATATGATTACAAAGGCAATATGTATAAGATGACAGCAAGAGTGAAAAAAAAAAACAGGCTGGGCGCAGTCGCTAACGCCTGTAATCCCAGCACTTTGGAAGGCCGAGATGGGCAGATTACCTGAGGTCGGGGGTTCAAGACCGGCCTGGCCAATATGGTGAAACCCTGTCTCTACTAAAAATATAAAAATTAGCTGGGCATGGTGGCAAGTGGCTATAGTCCCAGCTACTTGGGAGGCTGAGGCAGGAGAATCGCTTGAACCCGGGAGGCGGAGGTTGAAGTAAGCCAAGATCACGCCACTGCACTCCAGTCTGGGTAACAGAGCAAGACTCCGTCTCAAACAACAACAACAAAACAAAGGCAGCCGGGTGCGATGGCTCAGGCCTGTAATCCCAGCACTTCAGGAGTGCGAGGTAGGCAGATCACAAGGTCAGGAGTTCGAGACCAGCCTGGTCTCGAACATAGTGAAACCCCATCTCTACTAAAAATACAAAAATTAGCTGGGCGTGGTGGCAGGTGCCTGTAATTCCAGCTACTCAGGAGGCTGAGGCAGGAGAATTGCTTAAAAACCCGGGGGCGAAGGTTGCAGTGAGCCGAGATCACACCACTGTACTCCAGCCTGGGCAACAGAGCAAGACTCTGTCTCAGAAAAAACAAAAAACAAAAAACAAAAAACATTGCAGGAAATTTGAGGGGGAAAGAAAAGCACAAAGGGAGGTATCCAGGAAGCGGTTGGAGACTGGTCTGAAGCAGGACAGAAGTCAGGGCTGTGACAATAAAAGTCCCCTATGATCCCTCCACCTGAGAGTCCCTGTCAGTGTTTTCCTGTAAATATTGGCAGTGGTTTTCCTGTGCACGCGCACATTTTACGTGGCACACACACTACATTTTATGTTACTCCAGGATCTTAGCACGCATATTGGTTTTAGTGAAGAAGCCTCCAGCAGTTTCGCAAGTGAGTGGGTTTCGGTTCAGGTCACACGGGGATGATAGTAGCAGTTGACTCAGTGGCAGCGCATGTGGGTCTGACAAGTTCCCAAGGCTTTCTGGCTGGTCCCCAGTTTAGTGTGAAATGAGCCAGGAAAGAAAGCTATCATCTCTCCCGGCGACTGCAAAGCCTCCTCCCAGTTGTCGGCCTCCGCTCTGCCCTCCCACGTTGTGGTCTCCACGCAGGGCCCAGGAAATGCTTTCATCATATGAATCAGATCGCGTGGACTCCTCCCTGTCCCATCAAAACCCTGCCCTAGCTTACTGAAGTCACAGCCAAACAGAAAACAGAGTCCCGGCCTGGCTCACTAGCCCGCCTGAGTTGGCCTGGGCCATCTTTCCAGGCTGATTTCTCCTCCTGGTTCCCCTTCTCGCCTTCTTTTTTTTTTTTTTTTTGTGAGACAGAGTCTCACTCTGTAGCCCAGGCTGGAGTGCAGTGGCATGATCTCAGCTCACTGCAACCTCTGCCTCCCAGGTTCAAGTGATTCTCCTGCCTCAGCCTTCTGAGTAGCTGGGACTACAGGGCGAGCTACCATACCCGGCTAATTTTTGTATTTATAGTAGAAATGGGGTTTCACCATGTTGGTCAGGCTAGTCTTGAACTCCTAACCTCCGGTGATCCACCCACTTCAGCCTCCCAAAGTGCTGGGATTACAGGTGTGAGCCACTGTGCCCGGCCTAATGCAGTATCTCTCTCTCTTTTTTTTTTTTTTTTTGAGACAGAGTCTTGCTCTGTCACCCAGGCTGGAGTGCAGTGGTGTATCTCGGCCCACTGCAACCTCTACCTCCCAGGCTCAAGCAATTCTCTTGCCTCAGCTGCCCGAGGATTACAGGCACCTGCCACCACGCCCAGCTAATTTTTGTATTTTTAGTAGAGACAGGGTTTCACCGTGTTGGCCAGGCTGGTCTCGAACTCCTGACCTCAAGTGATCCACCTGCCTTTGCCTCCCAAAGTACTGGGATTACAGGTGTGAACCACCACGTCTGGCGACAGTAACTCTTAAAATCAAAATTAGCCGGGTACAGTGGCTCACACGCATAGCCCCAGCTACTTGGGAGGCTGAGGTGGGAGGATCACTTGAGCCTAGGAATTTGAGACCAGCCTGGGCAACATAGCAAGACTCTCTCTCAAAAAACAAAACAAACAACAACAACAAAAATACGCTCCCCCCACCAAAATCCATGACGAAAAAAATGCCAAAATTGTAAATACAGTGAGGATCCCTTTTCCCTGTCCCTCTATCCTCACTGTCTGGCCCTCCTGCCCACAGCCCACACTTGGGAAATATGGCTGAATGAATTAGAAGAGCAGGGGAAGAAACTGAACGTAAGTCAGGCGGAGGCAAAGAGCAAGAAGCAAGTGGGGTGGCTCATGGGGACTGCTCAATGAGACCTCCCACCCGGGGATCAGGCTGGGGTCCTGAGGAGCCCCCTTCCCCTTCCTGGCTAGCAGGTCCTGAAAGAAGTGAAGGAAGAGACCGGCTGTGGGCCCCATGATGGGGCAGGGACCTGGGGGTTCTGCCTCCAGGAGAGCCGGGAGCGCAGGCCAGAAAAGCCTGTTACAACTATAATCCCAGCCTTTGGGAGGCTGAGGCAGGTGGATCACCTGAGGTCAGGTGTTTGAGACCAGCCTGGCCAACATGGCAAAACCCTGTCTCTAATAAAAATACAAAAATTAGCTGTGCATGGTGATGGGTGCCTATAATCTCAGCTATTTAGGAGGTTGAGGCAGGAGAATTGCTTGAACCCAAGAGGCAGAGGTTGCAGTGAGCCAAGATTATGCCACTGCACTCCAGCCTGGGCGGCGAGCAGACTCCATTTCAAAAAAAAAAAAAAAAACCAGCAGAAATTGATTATCTCAGGGTGCTGGAGGCCACAGGTCTGAAGTCAAGGTGGGGGCCAGGGCCACGCTCCCTCCGAAGCCTCTGGGAAGGATCCTTCCTCACCTCTGCCAGCCTTTGGTGGCCCCAGGAGCTCTTGGCCCGGGCCAGCGTCACTCCAGCCTCTGTCTCCGCAGTCATGTGGCCTTCTCTGTGTATTGCTCTCGTCTCAAGTCTCTCTCTTTGTGTTTCTCTTCTAAGGACACATGTCACTGGATTTAGGGCTCACCCTCAATCTGGAATGATCTCATCTTGAGACCCTCAGCTTAGTCACATCTGCAATGACCTTTTTCCAAAAAGGTCACATGCACAGGTTCCTGGGACTTATATCTCTGGGGGCCACCATTTAGCCCACTACCCTTGTGGACTGGGAGGAAGGAGCCAGGGAAGAGGCAGGGATCTGCCACCCAGAGTCCCTTCCTCCTCCTCCTCTTGAGCCCTTTGGGAGCTGGGCCCTTCTGATCTGGGTGCCAGAGCAGACAGGTAGGGCCTGCCCGAGGAAGCATCCATCCCCAAGGACGAAGAACATAGTAAGCAAACATGTGAACAGTGGATTGAGTTCAGACGAGCAAGGACAGAGTCCCCGAGGTAGGGGGGGCTGTTCTGGATGGGCCTCATCTGTTCTCCTCCATCATCCTCTGAGATGCACCTCATGACCCCATCTTACAGCCAAACAGCTGGGCTCATCAACAAGCCGCCCATGGCCATGGAGCAAGGCAGGAGCCACAGGCTGACCCCAAAGTCCCAGCCTCTCCCACAGTCCCCACCATTACAGAGAAGCAGAGAGGAGACAGCAGGGCAGGAAGCCATTGCTCTGGCCCGGGCTCCCCGTGGCCTCTCTGGTGGTCTCCAAGGTCACCCCCGCCAGCAAAGCTTTCTTCAGGAAAATCGACCTCCTCAGCCCCTGCTCAAACCTTCCAAAGGCCCCACACCAGCAGCAGCTGACGGTGAAGGATGATGAGGGTGGTGAGAGCAGCTGGGATCTGAGGCTGGAAGAGCACAGGGGTGTGATCGAGGGGGACCAGTGACAAGAGACTTCTGTTCCCAGCTTCTTACCCCGGAGTGACATCTGGGCCAAGGGAGAAAGGGAGGGCCCAGACGTCGGTGGCAGCTTGGGAGATGAGATGGGACCCAGCCTCTGCCTCCCCTACCCTCTGAGGGCCTTGGGAGAGAAGAGCTCCTTGGAAGAGCCTCTTCTATTTCTCCTTGGTGACGGTGGAGCCAGCAAAGCAGTGTCTAAGGCTGCTTGGTTTTAGACTGGTCCCGAGAGACCCAGACGGGCTCCAATCTCCCTGGACTTGCTGTGCAACCGGGAGCCAGCCTCTCACCATCTCTGTGAAAGCTTGGTTACCTGCTGGCTTTGGGTTACCTGCTGTTCCTTCTGCTGAACCCAGTGCCCCCACGCACGACTCCCGGGCAGTTAGGATGAGGGATCCCAGGGAGCAGAAAGCCCAGGAGGCCAGCACCCCCCACCCAGGCTGTTGCCCAGGCTGGTCTCCAACTCCTGGGTTCAAGTAATCCTCCTGCCTCAGCTTTCCAAGTAGCTGGGATGACAATGTCATTTATTTTAAAATACAAATTTAAATTATTAGCATGAATTTTACTGTTCATCTTTATATTGCGCAATGCCAGTTTTTACACACAAATAGAAGAACATTGAATTCTTAATGCAGAATCAGCAGAATTACACAATTGGTATTTCATAGCTCGTACATGCATCTGTTGTTCTTACCACAGCAGTGGAAACGCTGCACAAAACTAACTCACCTGTTTTTATTTCACTTTTGTTTTTGTTTTTGAGACGGAGTCTCACTCTATTGCCCAGGCTGGAGTGCAGTGGCACAATCTCAGCTCACTGCAACCTCCACCTCCTGGGTTCAAGCGATTCTCCTGCCTCAGCCTCCAGAGTAGCTGGGACTACAGGCATACACCACCACACCCAGCTAGTTTTTGTATTTTCAGTGGAGACAGGGTGTTGCCATGTTGGCCAGGCTGGTCTCAAACTCCTGACCTCAGGCGATCTGCCCACCTTGGCCTCCCAAAGTGCTGGGATTACAGGCGTGAGCCACCGCGCCCTGCCTTTATTTCACTTCTTGATTCTTCCAACACTCCAGGGAAGCCAGTGGCTTCCTTAACTCCCTTACCTTGTATGCACGTTGAATCTTGCTAGACTCCCACCCAACCTAGGTCCGCCAGACCACTGTGCCATGGGCATGGAGAACGCTGTACGAAAGTCCAGTGGATGTCGGCTGTGGGTAGGGTGCATGCTCCACTGTCCAGCTGGACTTCACTATAAGACACAAGTTCAAAGAAAAAATGATTACGAATTCCAATATGGCGATAGCAGAGCATTAAACCAAGCACAGAGGCTTCTGAGCCCGGAGTCCTGTGCTACTGCCCAGCTGACACTCCCATATAGCGTCCCTGTCTCTGGACAGCTGCCCGTAGGGAAAGAAAACCTCAATCCAACAGGCCAGAGAGACATTGAATCCTGTCACGGCGCGAGTGTCCCCCAGTCAAGTCTCCAGATGACTGTAGACTCAGCCGACACCTCGTTGACAGACAGCCTATGAGAGACCCTGAGCCCAAGGACCCAGCTAAGCCACGCCCAGTTTCCTGGACCCACAGGAACTGTGTGATAATAAACGTGTGTGCTGGCCGGGCGCGGTGGCTCAAGCCTGTAATCCTAGCACTTTGGGAGGCCGAGACGGGCGGATCACAAGGTCAGGAGATCGAGACCATCCTGGCTAACACGGTGAAACCCCATCTCTACTAAAAAGTACAAAAAACTAGCCGGGCGAGGTGGCGAGCGCCTGTAGTCCCAGCTACTCGGGAGGCTGAGCCAGGAGAATGGCGTAAACCCGGGAGGCGGAGCTTGCAGTGAGCAGAGATCCGGCCACTGCACTCCAGCCTGGGTGACAGAGCGAGACTCTGTCTCAAAAAAAAAAAAAAAAAACGTGTGTGCTGTTTCAAGCAGCTAAGTTTTGGGATGCATTGTTTTGCAGCCAGAAATACCTAATACCTCTGGCATTCTTCTGTAAAGCAAGCATTCCTTCCTCAACCCGGACTATTCCGCTGCTTCGAAAGAGTTTCTACTGGAAAGGCCGGATAGATGCTAAATTTTTTTCCCTCTTTGGGCCTGATAATTTTTTTTTTTTTTTTAAGAGGTAGGATCTTGCTGTCTGGCTTGGGCTAGAATGCAGTGGCACAATCATGCTCGTTGCAGCCTCAAACTCCTGGGCTCAAGTGATCCTCCTGCCTCAGCCTCCTGAGTAGCTAGGACAATGGATGCACGTTACCATCTTCGACTAATTTCTCTTTCTTTCTTTCTTTGTCTCTTTCTCTTTCTTTCTCCTCCCTTCCTTCCTTCCCTCATTCCCTCCCTCCCTCCCTCCCCCCCCTCTCTCTTTCTCTCTTTCTCTCTTTCTGTCTTTCTTTCTTTCTTTCAGAAACTGAGTCTTGCTATGCTGCCCAGGCTGGTCTCAAGCTCCTGGGCTCAAGTGATCCTCCCACCTCAGCCTCCTGAGTAGCTAGGACAACGGATGCACATCACCATCTTCGGCTTATTTATTTATTTATTGCTCTCTTTCTTTCTTTCATTCAGAAACTGAGTCTTGCTATGCTGCCCAGGCTGGTCTCAAACTCCTGAGCACAAGTGATCCTCCCACCTCAGCTTCCCTAAGTGCTGGGATTACCTGCCACTGTGTCTGGCCAAGACTTTGGTTGAATAAATGCTTCGGTGGGGTCCCAAGAGTTTCTCTGGATTTCTCCAGTTTGAGTGTCTCAGGAACAAATGAATTTTATTTTTATTTTATTTTACTATTTATTGTTATTATTTTTTTGAGATAGAGTCTCGCTGCTCTGTCGCCCAGGCTGGAGTGCAGTGGGGCAATCTTGGCTCTCTGCAAGCTCTGCCTCCCAGGTTCATGCCATTCTCCTGCCTCAGCATCCTGAGTAGCTGGGACTCCAGGTGCCCACCACCTCGCCCAGCTAATTTTTTTGCATTTTTAGTAGAGACGGGATTTCATCGTGTTAGCCAGGATGGTCTTAATCTCCTGACCTTGTGATTCGCCTGCCTCGGAATCCCAAAGTGCTGGGATTACAGGCGTGAGCCACCACGCCCGGCCAGTCATTTTTCTTTTTGATGTTCAAATTGTTACAACTTGGTCAGTGGGAGTCCCTTCCAGCTGGTTCCTGTGTCTTTTTGACATGGCCCCATTAATCTTTTAAAGCTTCCTTCTTTCTACTGCAAACAGTATATGCCAGGCTCCCCATGCACTTGCCTGGCCCTGGCCCTGGCCCTGACCTTGGAGCCAGCCACTTCCCCAGGGAGCCACTTCCCCAGGGTTCCTTGAGTGGCACCTGCCATTCAGACATGGAGATCTGGTTGCTAGGGATCATCACAGATTTAATTTACATCTCCCTAATTACTAGTGAGGTTGGATATCTTCTATATTCATTGATCATTTTTACTTATTCTTCTGTGAATGGTCTGTTCTTACCCTTTCTACCAAATTTCTATTAGATTTTTTTGTAATTTTTTTTTTTTTTTTTTTTTGAGACAGAGTTTCACTCTTGTTGCCCAGGCTGAAATGCAATGGTGTGATCTCGGCTCACTGCAACCTCCGCCTCCTGGGTTCAAGCGATTCTTCTGCCTCAGCGTCCCGAGTAGCTGGGATTATAGGCACCCACCACCACACTCGGCTAATTTTTTTGTATTTTTAGTAGAGATAGGATTTCACTATCCAGGCTGGTCTTGAACTCCTGACCTCAGGTGATCCACTTGCCTCAGACTCCCAAAGTGTTGGGATTATAGGCGTGAACCACCACACCAGGCCTTATTTTGTAATTTTTATTTTTATTTTATTTTATTTTTTGAGACAGGGTCTTGCTTAGTAGCCCAGGCTGGAATGCAGTAGCTCGATCTCAGCTCAATGCCACCTCCCCCTTCCTAATCCTCCCTCCCTGCATCCTCCCTCTCCCTGGTCCCTTTATTCTGGCCTCAAAGCTGATGGCTCCAGGGCTCTGTCCTCGCCCCTCTTCTCTTCCCACACTCTTTTCTTAGTGAGCTCATCCAAATTTAAATCCCAGCCCTGACATCTCTGTCCTGATTCAGGCTGAAGCCTCCAGTTGCTTCCTGGACCCCTCACGCTTCGTGTGGACAAAGCGGAACCTCTGCCAAAGCCTCCTCTCCTCTGGCTATTTCCCCTCGAAAGTGGTGACTCCGTTTGCCAATTTAAACAAGCCAGAAGCCGTGGAGTCCTCCTCAACTGTCCTCTCTTCCACCCCTCGCACCCCATCCATCAGTAAATCATGTTAGGCAGGGCATGGTGGCTCCTGTCTGTATTCCCAGCTACTTGAGAGGTGGAGGCAGGAGGATTGTTTAAGCCCAGGAATTTGAGGCCAGCCTGGGCAACAGAGCGAGACCCCATCACTATTATTTTTTTTAGAGACTACGGCCGGGCGCGGTGGCTCACGCCTGTAATCCCAGCACTTTGGGAGGCCGAGGCAAGTGGATCACGAGATCAGGAGATCGAGACCATCCTGGCTAACACGGTGAAACCCTGTCTCTATTAAAAATACAAAAAATTGCCGGGCGCGGTGGCTCACGCCTGTAATCCTAGCACTTTGGGAGAGCAGGCATGAAGGCGGATCACAAGGTCAGGAGATGGGCTCATGGTGAAACCGTCTCTACTAAAAATAAAAAAAAGTAACTGAGGCGCCCAGTGAGTGAAGCCTGTAGTCCCCAGCTGCTGAGCTGAGGCGGGGAGGCGGGCACAGTGTGAGCAGTCCTGCCTCCAGCCTGTTGACGAACTCCCGTCTCAAAACAAAAAGTGTAAGCGTGGGCGGGCACCTGTAGTCCCAGCACTTGGGAGGCCGAGGCAGGAGAATGTGGTGTGAACCTAGGAAGGCAGACGCTTGCAGTAAGCCAAGATTGCACCACTGCGCCAGCCTGGGAGACAGAGCAGACTCGTCTCAAAAAGAACTAAATGAGGTCCTGTTTCTCCTCAAACCTCTCCATGAGAGGAGGGATTCTTGTCTATAAAGTGTGGACACCACAGAGGGCTTGTCCAGAAGGGAGGGCTTCAAGGAAGGTTCTGAGAGAGGCATGAAGCTGAAGTCGATGAGGCAGGAGACCATGTCAGTGGTGGGAGACCCTGGGGGCAAATGAGCAGGAGCCGGGGAGCTAGAAAGTCGTCTGTATGTGATGAACAAGCCAGAGTAAGACCAGGGAGGTGTGTGTTGGCGCCAGGTCTTGGGGCCCTCGATGGCTGAGGCGCTCGGACTGTCTTTGGGAGGTGACCTGGAGCCAGTGGAGATCCTGGAACAGGAGCAGTAGTGGCCACAGAGCTGGCGGCCTATGCAGGATGGACTGGGGAAGGCACAGAGGCCACCCCGGGCTTACACCTGAAGCAACCAGGGCAACTGAAGAAACAGAAGGAGTCGGGCGGACGGGCCAGTAGGACTGCAGCTGGTTGCTGTGGCAGGGGGACAGAGGGTCCTATGATGAATAAGTTAAAACTGTCAGCGCCGCGGCTCACACCTGTAATCCCAGCACTTTGGGAGGCCAAGAAGGGTAGATCACTTGAGCCTAAAAGTTCAAGACCAACCTGGGTAACATAGTAAGACCCCATCTCTACAAAAATATGAAAATTAGACGGCCTTTTTTTTTTTTTTTTTGTAGAGATGGCGTCTGCCCACATTGCCCAGGCTGATCTGGAACTCCTGGCCTCAAGTGATCCTCCCGCCTCAGCCTCCCAAAGTACTGGGATTATAGGCATGGGCCACCTCGCCCAGCTGTTTGGATTTTAACGTTGTCTGCGGTGCTTTTTGTGGCACGGAAGTTGGTGGCATTTATGTTAATCTGTCGATCTTCTGGTTTATGGCTTCTGGGTGGCATGTTTCTAGGACAGCCTCAGTATTCCAAAGTTAAGTAACTTGCTTAACCTCACGAGCTAATTATTGATGAGTTGGGTGTACCTGAGCATTTGTGTGCCCCCGAGGCCAGCACCATTCTCCTGGGCCTCGCTCTCCTCCCAGGGTGACCGAGGCCTCCAAGGTTGGGGAGGGAGATACAGCAGTGATGGGTGCCTGAAAGATGAGCATAGCTGGGCTGAGCAGGTGACAGGGGCTCTGAAATAGCTCTCAAAGTCCATTCCCAAGGGCTGGTGGGAATGACCGAGCCCTGGCTGAGACTAGGATGACCCAGTGGAGGGCTGATGGTGGGGTGAGAATACTGGTGAGGAGCAATCTGCTGGCAGGCAGGTGGAGATGGATTTCAAGGGCACCATGAGGGAAGGAATAGCACCAGGAGGAAACAGCTGAAAAGTATCTCTGGGCCTAAGGAGTCCGACCACATACACCTCCTCCCCAGCACCTGGGAATGACAGGCATCCTGGCTTCTCCCCTGGTGGCAGGCAGCTCCCAGCGTGCCTAAGGGTCTGGTGGCCCATGGACCCCTGGAGAGAGAAGGTCACTCACTGGTGCCCTCCCGGGCATGATGTCGTAAAGGCAAGCAGGGTGGCAAGGAGAAGCGTTACAGAGGCTTTGGCATCTTGCTAACCACTGATGAGTCCTGTTAAGAGTGAGCCTGTGCCCCTGTGCCCTTAACCTTTGGGCTGGACTGCCAGGATATCTGGTGAGAAAAGAGGTGCGGGGAGCACTAAGACTGCAGCTTCCCCAGGTTCCCCAGACCAGGTGGGTTCCTCGGTGCAGTACCTCTTCTCGCCACCAGATGGCAACGCCGCACCATCAATCGCTGTGGCCCTGCCGGCAAGATCCTGTGGTTCCTTTTCTCTGGGGCTCCCACCTGGTACCACTCCCGCCGCCGACTCTCCCTGCTGGAGGCCCAGGAGTAAGGGGAGGTAAATTCATATATGCATATGGAGAGGAAGCCTGGGGGCTTGTGTCAGCTAAATTCCGAAGGGAGGAGATGCTCTTCTCATCCCTCCCCCTACTCTGCTCCCCCAGCCACTCCCCTGGCCCCTCTCACCTGGTCTCCCCACTTTTGCCCAAACCCATCTGTTCTAAGCACAGCCAGAATGGGCCTTCGGAAAGATAGGAATGGTTCGCCGGGATGGCTGGAAAGAGTCTGGGTGTGGGGCCCAGCACTCAGCCCTGCTCTCTCTCACCACCTGTGCCGTCTTGGGCACAGTCCTACACTTCTCTGAACCTTGACAAGGAAGTCAGCATCCAGCATCCTTTCATTCAAAATATTCACTTTTTTTTTTTTTTTTTTTTGAGATGGTGTCTCGCTCTGTCACCCAGGCTGGAGTGCAGAGGCGTGATCTCGGCTCACTGCAGCCTCACCTCCCAGGTTCAAGCGATTCTCCTGCGTCAACCTCCCAAGTAGCTGGGATTACAGGCACACGCAATCATGCCCGGCTAATTTTGTATTTTTAGTAGAGATAGGGGTTCCACCATGTTGGCCAGGCGAGCCTCGAATTCCTGACGTCAAGTGATCCACTGGCTTGGCCTCCCAAAGTGCTGGGATTACAGGTGTGAGCCACCGCACCCAGCCCACTCACATTCTAAAAATGAAAAAAACTAACCATAGACCCCTAATATTTTATTCCCATGGACAAATACTAGGGCGTCTTTCATAGGTGTGTTGTCGGAGCTTTTCTGAGTTCGCCAACTCATGGCTTCCAAACCCTCTGCCGTTTTCTTCCGAGGATCACAAGGTGAGTCTTGAGGGAGTCTCAGGGTGTGCAGTTCCCAGGGTGGTTCCCTCTCTGGGGCACATTCTCCTACCTTCCTCTTAGGCAGTACTCACTGAGGACCAAAGCTTCTCAATGTCAAACTCCGAGTCGCTGCTCTTAATTCCAAAGCAGGCTCAGTGTCCTCATCTGTAAAGCCTGACCTGCCCATCTGCAGAATTGTTGTCAAGATTTAAAAAATAAAATAGGCTGGGCGTAGTGGCTCATGCCTATAAACCCGGCACCGTGGGAGGCCGAGGCCGAGGCAAGAAGATTGCTTGAGTCCAGGAGTTCAAGACTAGCCTGGGCAACACAGTGAGACCTCCATCTCTACAAATAATAAAGCAAAATTAGCCGGGTGTGGTGGCCTGTAGTCCCAACTACTCAGGAGGTTGAGGTGGGAGGATCACTTGAGCCCAGGAGGTCCAGGCTACAGTGATTCCCATTGTACCACTGCACTCCAGCCTGGGTAACAGAGCAAATAACTTCCTCAAAAATAATAATAGGTCAGCTGTGGCTCAAGCCCAACTTCAGCATTCTTTGGGAGCACCGGTACGGAAGCGGATCACCAGGGTCAGGAGATCGAGACCATCCTGGCTAACACGGTGAAACCCCGCCTCTACTAAGAAAATACAAAAAATAGCCACAGTGGGCGGGCTTCCTGTAGTCCCAGCTACTCGGGAGGCTGAGGCCGGAGAATGGCGTGAACTCCGGAGGCGGAGCCGCAGTGAGCTGAGATCCGCCACTGCACTCCAGCCTGGGTTGGGCGTGAGCCGCAGACCCCGCCCAGGGCCACACACACATAATAATAGGCTGGCACAGTGGGAGCCTACACTCTGTAATCCTAGACTTTGGGAGGCTGAGGTGGATCACCTGAGGCTGGGGGTTCGAGACCAGCCTCCGACCAACACATGGGAGAAACCCCCCATCTCTACTAAAAATACAAATTAGCCAGGTATAGGGAGTGTGATGTTTAATCCTAATCTACTGGAGGTTGAGGTAGAGTATGAAATCCCAGAGGGCGGAGGTGGTTGGTGAGTTTGAGGAGGCGATGATTTAGTTTAGAATGCCATATTAAAACCCACTCGCGCACCAGCTGCGTACGATGCCCATAACCCAGCCACCGGTCGAGGCAACAAGAACGCTGGAACCCGTTAACGGAGGTTGCAGTGAGTGGAGATCGTGCCACTGCACTCCAGCCTGATGACAGATCAAGACTCCGTTTTAAAAATAAATAAATAAATAATAATAATAAATGAAATAGTGTCTGTGAAAGCATGTTTCAAAGGAGGCTACACAAGCAGAAAATATGAGGGTGCAATTTCCTAGTTGAAAATGCCTCATGGCTCCCCGTTGCTTATAGAATAAAGGAAAACTCTTATCTGGACACACAGCAGCCTCCACCCTGAGGCCCGCCTGCCTCCCAGGCTTCTCCTGTCCTCCTCCTCACACAGCCTGCGATGTAGCCAAGCCGTAGCGCCAGAAGCTTCCCCACCACAGCCAGTTTCCTGGCTGTGTCTTTGTTCTTGTTCTTCCCACCAGAAATCCCTTTCCTCATCCCGATCTGTGAAGATCTTCCCTACACCTGTAGGTCTATAAAAATAAAAAAGCTTGGACAGTGTTTTACTTTTTTTTTTTTTTTTTTGAGACGGAGTTTTGCTCTGTCACCCAGGCTGGAGTGCAGTGGCACGATCTCGGCTCACTGCAAGCTCCACCTCCTGGGTTCACGCCATTCTCCTGCCTCAGCCTCCCGAGTAGCTGGAACTACAGGCTCCTGCCACCATGCCCGGCTAATTTTTTTTTGTATTTTTAGTAGAGACGGGGTTTCACCGTGTTAGCCAGGATGGTCTCGATCTCCTGACCTCGTGATCCGCCCGTCTCAGCCTCCCAAAGTGCTGGGATTACAGGCGTGAGCCACCGCGGCCGGCCAACAGTGTTTTTCACTTCTTTTCTTTTTCTTTGCTTTTTTTTTTTTTTTTTTTTTGGAGACAGAGTTTCCCTCTTGTTGCCCAGGCTGGAGTGCAGTGGCGCGATCTCAGCTCACTGCAACCTCTGCCTCCCGGGTTCAAGCGATTCTCCTGCCTCAGCCTCCCAAGTAACTGGGATTACAGGCATGTGCACCACGCCTGGCTAATTTTGTATTTTTAGTAGAGATGGGGTTTCTCCGTGTTGGTCAGGCTGGTCTCGAACTCCTGACCTCAGGTGATCTGCCTTGCCTTGGTCTCTTAAAGTTCTGGGATTACAGGCATGAGCCACTGAGCCCGGCCGACAGTGTTTTTCTTTAAGTTATAAAAGTAAAATATGCAAAGTGTATTCCCCCAACACTTTGGGAGGCCAAAGCAGGATCACTTGAATACAGGAGTTTGAGGCCAGCCTGAGCAACGTAGTGAAACTCCGCCACCATCACCCGCCCCCCATCTCTACAAAAAAAAAAAAAAAAAATTAGCCAGGAAGGATGGCATGCACCTATAGTCCCAGCTACTCAGAAGGCTGAAGTGGGAGGATCACTTGAGCCCCAGAGGTCGAGGCTGCAGTAAGCCGTGAGTATACTATACTTCAGCCTGGGTGACACCAAAACCCCGTCTCAAAACAAAAAAAACAAAGAGTTTAGACAGTGTTTCTCTTTAAGTTATATAAGTAATATATGCACATGATACAAAATGAAAAGCAAGTGCCTCTCTCCCCCTAACCCCTGCAGGGTTACCCCACAAATATCCTTCCAGAAAGTTTTTGTGGATCTACCAACATATATATGTCTGTTCTATTTAAATTTAGGTAAATGGGATTACACTAAACATGCAGCTTGCTTTTTTAAACTTACTATAAGTTGGAGATAATTCCTTTATCAGTACATGGATAGCTGCCTCATTGCTTTTAACAGCTGTGTCACATTATCACAAATATACCCCTGGCCTATTTAACACTCTTCCCTCTCTGGCCTCACAGGTGCGTGTTGCTGCAGCCAAGGCTGTGATCAGCATCCCTGCACCTATGTGGCCGGGCAGCATGCCATATTTGCATGGGACAAATCCCTGACACTAGCTTAAACACCACCATGAATCCCTCCCCTCCTGGGGACTCCTACAGAGCTTCCAGTAGAGCTCCAGGAGAGAGGACCCAGCTCAGGCGTTTGTAGCGTGTTTGTTAGTCTAAAGTCAGATCGTGACTGAGTTTAAACCCCAGCTGCTCCCCTCACATCAGCCTCTGCCTCAGTTTTCTCATCCCTAAAATGGGGATGATCATAATGGTGCCCACTTCATAGACCAGTACCGCAGATTATATAGACTAAAGCACTTTGGAATGGCTAGCTGCTGTCACCCCTCCTGTTACAGTATTGAGTTCCAACGTCTCCCTGTAGAATGCTGGCACTTTGTGGGCAGACCCTGGTTTTGTTCCTGTCTGCACATAAGCCTGGAATATGCTGGTCGCACAATAAATGGTCCCTTACATTTGTTATTAGGAGCAACCCGCAGCTTTGGCCCACCCCCCCTCCTTCCAGCCTGTGCCCTCCTTGTGGCCCCAAAGCTGGGGAGGAGAGATGCATCTCTCAGGATAATCCCCAGCAGCCAGGTGCTCCCCACCTCCACCTGGGTCAGCAGTAAACACCAGAGTCCTTGGGTTGGGGGGCAGGGTGGCTCAGGAGCTCTCTAGGGTCCAGAGGTTTTGCCTTGGCCCTGACACCCCCACCCCCGCCCCTCCAAGGCTGAGTCTCTTCAAACTCTGCTTCTCCTGGCCTGGCCTCCTGGAGCAGGACAGGCGAGATGATAAACAATGGGGCTGAGAACGGGGCATCCAGACCTTGGAGTTCGGTCCTAGCTGCCCTGGCCAAGGTTTTGTTTGTCTAGTCCCAAGAGTCAGGCCCTTGGAGTCCAGGGAAGAGAGAAGGAACCACCTGGGCAGATAGACCCAAGTCAAGGGGCCAGGTGTCACCAGCGTCCCCAGTCTCCAGTCTGGCTCTGGCCCACATGGCAGCTGGAAGGGCCACAGCTGGGTGGGTTCTGTCAATGCTTCTACGGGGCGTTTGCGGGGGTGGGGGCGGCAGGAGTCAAAAATGTTGGCCTTAGCTACAGGGCAAAAGCAGATAGGACCTCCACGGAGAGCCTGTTCCCAACCCAAGGGCACAGCAGAGCTAGGGGAGAGGCCTCGGGGTCCAGGAGGGAGAGGTGTTCAGGCCCAGCTTCCCGGGTACAGTGTGACTAGAGACTAAAAAGGTCAAGGGAACAGGCCCACCTGGCCTGAGGATGAGGGCGCTGGAGGAAGGGGATGGGAGATTGGGTGCTTTTTCTTGAGGGGGAGGGGCGACTTAAAGACAGCAATCCAGACCTAGATGACGTGTTTGGTCTGGGGTGGAGTGAGGACGCTAAGAGAGAAAGGACGGCGCCCTGAAGAGACCAGCTCGGGCGAAAACAGGGCTCTGCCCAGGCGGGGACCCAGCTGGGTGGAGAGGCGGAGGCGCCGCCGCCCCGCCCCCGAGGAGCCACCGCCCAGCCGCTCGCAGGCGCCGCACGGAGCTGCGTCCCGGGGACTTGGGGCCGCAGGGAGGTGAGCGCGGGGCGACGAGCGGGGCAGGGCTCACGGCAGCCCAGCCACAGGCGCTGGAAGGGTCTCGAGGTTGTGCCCGAGCCTGCCCTGGAGCGGTGGTGCGCGGCCAGGGAGGGTGCCCTGTGCCCGGTGCCCGCCTTGCGGAGCGCCTGGGTCCCACGTGGGCTCGGCTGGAGGCCCGGGCTGGCTCGGAAGGCGCCGGCGGGGCCGCTGAACCCGGTCTGCTGGCCCCTAGGGCTCGGCTCGAACAGGACGCCTAAGGGGTCCTTGGGTAACGGGGCGCCAGATGTAGGGGCAAGACGATTGGGCAGAGGTTTAAACCTCCGGAGGAAGAGAGGGAACTGCGCAGGGCAGTGCCGCCTGCGTCCCAGAAGTGCCTGCAGTTCAGACCCTTCTCTCCCCTCCGTTTTCTCCCGGGAGAGCACCGGGCAATCTGAGGCCGAAGTTTGTTGGTTGAGTCGGCCAAGGTGGAAACAGGTGCGGGGATGGGGATGAGGGAGCCGGACTCACACAGCGGGGCTGGACCGGAGCTCAGAAATTGGGCCCAGGAGTCCTGACTTCTGGATGGAGGGGCTGGGGAAGGTTGGCTTGGGCTTGCCTTTTACCTATTTGACCCCTCGGATGTTCCCCCAGGGCATTGGGTTAGAGACGGATGAGTCCCCTAGGGTACAGACCCCGCCCCACTCCCACGCCAGGGCGCAAAGGAAGCCTAGGTTTTGGTCCTGCCCCATTCCATGAAAGATTAACGGAGGGGGCTCTAAGGTTGGAGCTACTGAGAGGGTGGCAGCGGGTGTGTCTGAGGAGCAGAAGGCGGGGGGAGCTGACCCCACATGGGGAGGGGCTGCTATTGCCTGGGCGGCTGGCATCAGGCCCCCAGTGTGTGCCATTTGCTGGTAAAATAATGAGACCAGCATCTGTCTTATTTGACCATCACTGTCTGTAGGGCAGGGAGTGGAGTGGAAAGGGAGGCGTGTTTTAGAGCAGTGGTTCTCAACCAGGGGCGACTTTGCTTGCCATGGGATATTTGGCAATGTTGGAGTGATTTTGGGTGTCACACACTTGGGAGGGGAAGTGAGTGTTGTTACTGGCAGGTAGTGGGTAGAGGCCAGGGACGCCACCAGACATCTTCAGGGCACAGGACAGTCCGCACAACGAGGAATTATCCAGCCCAAAGTGCTGTGCTGTGCTGTGCTGAGGCTGGGAAACCCTGCGCAGCACCTGGTCGGTCAGGTTCCTTCTCAATGATGCTCCCTCACTGGGGAAACTACCTCAGTTTTCCCGAGTGGTTAGAAGAGGAACTTGAAATAAACCTGAATGAGATAAGGGGTAAGGCAGTGTGAGGACACTTATTCCCCTTAAAAGAGTCCTCCTTTGGTGCCATGAGCCACCACTGTTCCCGATCTCCACCGGCCCTGCAGGAAGCTGGTCTGGGTGCTGTGGGGTAGAGGTTGGGAACAGGGGACCCCTTCGCAGCCCAGGCCTGGAGTGCTTAACCCCAGGGCAGCCTCCCAGGAAGGCTGGGCCGAGGCAGCCCTTGAACTCAAATATCCCTGGGCTGGAAGGGTGGGCAAAGGATGAACTCTGTTCCCATAGATTTTCCCAAAGCTGAATTGCTGAGGCTGGCATGGGTGCCTGATACCATGTGATCTGCTGGAATTTTCCCTTCTGAACTCACACCTAACTCCTCCAATGATGTACACCTTTTGAAAGCGACATCCAAGGAGTATCAGGGCTCCTAATTCCTGGAAGCTCCCCAGGCTGCTTTCCTCCTGCAATAAAGAGGGCACCCTGGGCTAGCGGACGAGCCCTGGAGTGGGCCCAGCTGCTGGCGGGGTGGGAGCACCCTGCCTGTGGTGTTAGCAGAGGTGAGAGATGGGAGACATCAAAGCACAGGCCAGGCGGCCCCCCAGTAGGGATGACTCAGAGTTGTTTGTGTTGAGCTGGAGGAATGTACTTCCAGTTTTCTGGCAACAAGGAGGGGTGGCTGGCACGGTGGGAGAGGATCGGATGAAGCAGCCGCGTCCGTGCCCAGGAGCCAGAGCCACTTCGCTGCCCTCCCGCCCCGTTTTCTTGCAGTAGCCATCACACCCATCTGTTCACTTCTGGACTCGGCCTTCTTGCCTGGGAACCCTGGTGGAAGTTTTTGAGCCTGGCTTCTTTTTGCTGGTGTTGGTGGGGTTTTGTTTGTTTTTGTTTTTATTTTTATTTTTATTTTTTTTGTCTCTCGACTGTAAAAGGCCAAAGTGAAACTCCCACCTTTTCATTTGCACAAAAAACAAAAGTGGCCTCCATTGCTGTGAGCCTCTTGAGGGACAGGGCTGAGCACCCAGACTTAGACAAAGTTGTTCAGAAAGTCAGCAGTGGAGCTCGGGTGTGAACCCACTTGCCCACCCTCAGGCCCAGCCCAAGAGCCCCACAAACAGACCCTCAGTGACTCCTACCTGTCTATATCTGGTGTAGACACACACACACACACACACACACACACACACACAGACACACACAGAAACACACACAGAGACACACAGACACACATACACACAGACTCACACAGAAACACACAGAAACACACACACACACACACACACAGACACTCTCTCTCTCTCCAGCCCAGGAGGGGGACTTTTGTTCCTGTAAGAGGAGGAAAAAATCACACTACAAATGCTTTGGGTGACTGGGACCCGAGTCCTGCTCTGGGGTCAGTGGTGCTGTTTTGGCTGTGACCTCAGCTCTGGATACTGTGGTGGCCTCTCCACCAAGGTTTCTGTCCTCCTTGCTGTGTAAACTCTGCCCCAGACAAGGTGACAGATGACAGCAGAAGTCAAGGAGCTGCGCACACCTACCTGTGAGTGTCCGAGTGGCATGGCTCAGCCGCCTGGTGCTTCCCTTTGGGCCTGGCCCCCGCCTGCCGCTGGCACAGCACAGGGAAGACGTGTGCCCTCCTGGCTGCCTCTCCCCCTCCACACTCTCCTCAGATCTCTGTGCCACGCACTCTAGAGCAGACCTCGGCACTGCCCTGTCTGCCCCGGGGGTTTCCAGAGTGAGCTCATGCATCTGCACCGGCTGCACTGGCTGTCGGAAGCGGCTCCCGGTTTCCTATCCAGCTGAGCCAGGCTGGGGGAGGAGTGGCGGGGACGTCTGCGCCTGCCCAAGTGCAGGCTGACCTCGGCAGTGGTGGTGGCTAGTCAGGGACAGCTCTCAGGGCACGGGCGGCTTCACAGGGAAACCAAGCCTGCCTGGAACATCGTTTTGCCTCCCAGGAGACCTGGATGGGTGTAAAGAAAAATACATTTTCTGGGAAGTACAAAGCGCCACCGTGTCCACGGCCCCTCCTTCGGCAAATGTATCCGGGCGCCCAGCTGGGAGTTGTTTGTGGTCCAAAAGCCACTGGAAGGCAGTTCCAGCCCCAATGCCCGGCTCCTCCAGGAAAGTGGTTTCAGCCTAGTGGGCAGCGCGGGAGGTGGGCCGGAGACACTGTTTGGAGTGTGAGGGGAACCTTGTGACCAGTGGAAAAGGATGGAGGAGGATTCCAAACTTCAGGAGCTGGGCCAAGGCCCAGGGGCTGCCGGGCACAGTCATCCATGTGTGTGCTCAATAGGATGGGGTCACTTAACTAGTCTGTGCCTCAGTTTCCCCAGCTGCACAGTGGAGTCACTAACAGTAATCTACCTGGAGGGTTGCGTGAGGTGAGGATTCCCGTGGTGAAGGTGTGCAGCCTTCAGTGCAGTGCCTGGCCATGGCAGGAGCACTGAGGGGAGCCGTCGTGATAATGGTGTTAGGGTGGCTTCAGGTAGGGGCATGGCTGCCAGTCCATAGCACAGCCTTGGGAGATGGCCAAGGCCCTGCCTCATGGGCTGTCAAGGACTAGACGGGAACATGCATATGGAGCAGTGGCACTGTTGTTGTTGTTATTGTTATTCCGTAGGAGTGTGTCTGGGGTAGGGGGACCTCAGTGCCTTGGTGACCAAGGGAAACGAGGGTGGGTTTCCATCTGGGCATGAACTGTTGACCCCTGCCCGGGGGTTTTCCTGGCCTGCCAGTGTGTGTGTCACTGACGGTGGGGTAGGGAGCAGATCATGGAGCTGGTGCCCCTCAGCTGTTCTTTCCCTGGCGTAGGTTCCTGGGGCTGGGAGCAGGGTAAAGCTACTTCAAGTCTTGGTTTTCTCCTCTGCCTCCACCATGTGGCCCCCAACCCTGTGCTAGCAGGTGGTGCGGGGATGGCTTCCTGCCCTGATCTCCGCCAAGGCTCCCCAGGTTGTCAGCTCCATGTAGCCATAAGAAGATCTGGGGCCGAGCGCAGTGGCTCATGCCTGTAATCCCAGCACTTTGGGAGGCCGAAGCGGGCGGTCACAAGGTCAGGAGATGGGGACCATCCTGGCTAACACGGTGAAACTCCATCTCTACTAAAAATACAAAAAATTAGCTGGGTGTGGTGGCAGGTACCTGTGGTCCCAGTTACTCGGGAGGCTGAGGCAGGAGAATCGCTTGAACTCAGAAGGCAGAGGTTGCAGTGAGCCAAGATCACACCACTGCACTCCAGCCTGGGCGGCAGGGCGAGACTCCGTCTCAAAAAAAAAAAAAAAAAGAGAGCGATCTGGAAGAGGAGGATTGAGGATGTGCTGTGGGGTTTGGAGTGGAAACAGGACTTTGAACCCTGGCCTAAGCCCCTTTTGACCTTGCCCGCCCGTGAGGATGATGACAGCTGCCTGTCACCCTCAGCCTCAACTAAATGAGCTCATGTTTGTAAAAGTCTTTTGCAAGCCGAGCAGTGCCACCCAGGCACTTAGGTGCTGTCCCTTCTTCATGAATTAAAGGCCTTTGCACACGGGACTCACTCCAGCACCCCAAACACTCAGAGTCCTCACCCGTTCTTTTTCCCCTGCCCCTCACCAGTTCCAGGGTGGCAGGAGGCTGCAGAGTGTGGAGGTTAAGAGCGTAGGGCCCTGGCTGGGGTTGTAGCCCCACCACTCCCTAACTGTGGGACCTTGGGTAGGTGACTTCATCTCTCTGAGCCTCAGTTTCCCCACCTGTCGAATAGAGATCTGTCCCCTGTGGGGCTCACGGCTCAGATAGAGACTAAGTGAGCGATGGTGGCAGAGCTCAGCCAGGAATAAAAGAAGCTTCCAACTGGGCGTTGGGTGTGTGCCAGGCAGCGTCCATTCATATCTGCTGTCATCTTCCCCGGCTCCCTCCATGGTGGGACGTCACCGCATCTCACAGCAGAGGAGGCAGGCTCCGCAGCACCCACTTGCCCAAAGTCTCCCAGCAGGTAGGTGGCCAAGGCAGGTTTGAGTCCTGTCTCTGGTCCTCTGTTCCTCCTCATTCCTCAGCAAGAGAGCCCCACGCTGCCCCAGAGCAAGGTGTGGGCCATGAGCGGTTGGCTTTGCAGGCCTGCTTGGGACGAGCAACCTGATGGGCTGGTGTCCAAGTGTCCTGAAACCCTGGCAGCCACTGGGGCTAGGGCCAGCCTCTTCCCTGGGAAGCAGGGAGCCCCAGGGCAAGGATCTGGGAAATTAGGTTTATTGGTTCCTTAATGACTGTTTACAAGCTCAGAAGTGTCTGCCTGGCATTTTCCTCCCTGCTGAGGGGCTCCATGCAGCCAGGGGCAGAACTGGATCTCCAGAAGTGCTCTGAGTGTGTCAAGGTGTGGGCCAGGGCCACCGTCAGCTCCCTGGGCTCTGCATGCTCACACCCAGCCAGCCCAGGCCTATTTCTGGCTGGGTGACACTGGGCAAGGTACTTACCTCTCTGTGCAGTAAGTGAGACCTCGCACCTCAACTGAGCTGCTCCTGGGGTAAGCCCGCATTCATGGTGATGTAGTCACCTAGATCTTAGACCCTGGGAGGATACTAGCATCCTATGCATACGCAGACTGAGGCTCAGAGATGTTCAGTGGCTTGCCCAAGATCACACAGCAGTTAGAGATGGGCCTATGACCCTGTCTTCCGCTATCAGGCCAGATTTTCACCATCTGGAGGCAGGTGGAAATCGGGCAGGCTCCTACTTTGTAAGCGCAGGACAGAGCCCTGTCTGTGTACATGGGGCAGTCACAAATGGAAATGGCCTGGTCACACCTTAGTGTCAAGGAGCTCCAGCAGGAGTGAACTGGACCTCTCACGCAGACCTCAGGCTGCATCCCATCCTGCCCCAACCGCTGGGCTTGTGCTGGACCGCCGCTGCTTCCAACGGCCATGAAAACTCGGCCGCCGGGATGCAGAGAGGCGGACTTTCATGAATGTTTGCAGCAAAGGGCAGTTCCCACCGTGCCTGTGTTGCTGTGGCACCGTGTGGTGCACACTCCACCCTGGAAACCCTCCAGTGTCCTGGTGTCTGACCCCAAATGGACAGGGCCTTTTGGGCCCCAGGGGCCACTTCTAACTCCTCCCCTTTACAACGATGCTGAGGGAGCAGGAGAACTGGGGTCCGGCGGCTGCGCGTGCCCCCTTCCCTTCATTGCCCCGAAGCCTGCAGTCCAGCCCCAGGCTCGAGAGCGGCTGCGTCTTCCCTGGGATGTGGAAGGCACCTGTATCCCTGCCCAGCTGCTGCCACTTGCCTGCCTCCACCAGCAGCTTTGTTATGTTTTGTTTTGTTTTGTTTGTGTGTTTTTTGAGATGGAGTCTTGCTCTGTCGCCCAGGCTGGAGGGCAGTGGCGTGATCTCAGCTAACTTCAACCTCCGCCTCCCAGGTTCAAGTGATTCTCCTGCCTCAGCCTCCTGAGTAGCTGAGATTACAGGCACCCGCCACCACGCTTGGCTAATTTTTGTATTTTTAGTAGAGATGGGGTTTTACCATGTTGGCCAGGCTAGTCTAGAACTCCTGACCTCGGGTGATCCGCCCACCTCAGTCTCCCAAAGTGCTGGGATTACAGGCGTGAGCCACTGTGCCCAGCCTCCACCAGCAGCTTTTGAAATCCAGAAATTTCCAGGGAAGGGCACTGTGGTGGGTGGGGCCTGGCACTGTGTCCAGCTCAAGAGGCCTGGCTGCACTGCCACCTCCTTTGATGCCCTCCTCTGTATCTTGCCAGCAACTGCTGCACCTTGGGCTTTGGGGATGCAGGGCTCGGGCGCCCCCAGCTCAGCCTGCTTCCTGGACCAGGAACCCCAGCAGAGGAGGGACGTTTGTATCTCTGCCATCCCTGCTGGCAACGGGTCCTGAGAAAACCCAGATGGTTGGTGCAGAGGGGGCATCAGGCTGCACCACCCTAAGAACATGACATGTCACCCCCCAGCCCCCCGCAACACACACACGCAGGTTCACACCCTCATACCCTGATCTTGGTGGCTCCCTGGAGCGCAGCGCCCGCTTCCCGTGTCTGTGGTTGGCTTATGACACCCCAGCCACTCTAACCAGGTTAAAGGGAGCCCAGAGCCTGGGGCCTGATGGGAAAAAGCCCAAAGAAGTCAGGGGATGGTCAAGCCCCTGAACCTGCCCGTGGGGGTTCTTGATCTTCTGAACTGAGTTTGGGGCAAGCCCTGGAGGGGTGAGGAGGAGAAAGAAACGGCTCTCTGGGCCAGGGCCCGCTGTTAGTGGGATGTCTGGGGAGGTGTGTGAACCCACAGGCCGTTTTGTTTCTCTCCATCAGCGGCTGTGGGCTGAAGCATGTACCGGCAGAGTGGGTTGAGATCGTGTCTGCGCCCACTTACCACCAGCTCCGGCCTCTGGGGAGGTGGTGCTGAGAGGGAGGGAGAGCAGCTCCTGTTTGGCTCCTGGAGACAGACAGCTAGGTGTCCCACCCTCAGAGTCCCCAGCCCCCTCTCCCCTCTGCTAACTCTGCCGGTGGAGCTCACGCCGCAGCTCCTGCCAGCCCTGCCCTCCTGTTCTGTCTCTCGTGACTCTCCCCAAATCCTGCCCCCAGGCCCCCAGCCAGCCTTCTTGCCACTTTCCTGCCCTTTACTCTTGCCCCTTCTACCTCTTGCCAGGGCAAGGAAGTGTGCAGGGCGGCGTCACTGGCTACGTGAGGCCCAGCTTGGGGATGCATGGGGAGATGTGAGGACAGCTGTCCCATGAGCTGTCCTTCCGGGCCTCTGGGGCTGGAGAAACCCCGGGGTCAGCAGAACTACGGGTTTTACTGGGGATTGCACACTGGGTGAGGCTCAGCTTCCTCTTTGCCGCTTTCTAAAAATGCCCTGGTTCCCAGCAGGGCCACAGGCAGGGAAAATGAGTTTCAGTTTCTATGGCAGGGAAGCTGGGGAGAGAAGCAGTTTCCTCGTCCCCAGCCCTCACCCTAGCATCCTGTGATTCAACCGGGAAGATGTGGCCCCATGCCTCCCACCGCCCTCCTTCTGTCCTGACTGCCCACTCCCAGGGACGCCAGGTGACTCGCTTCACCCACCCGCAGCTCCGGAGCCAGGCTGGAAGCAGCTTCCGGCCCAGGGGGTGGTTCCCCACTTCCTCTCTTCAGGTGGCTAGAGCCCCTCCCTTCAGGAGGTCCTCTAAACTTCCTGGTCATATCCAGTGGGTAATAGTGGTCTCCCTCTTTCTTGTCTGGAGGGGAAGAGGCTGCTTACTCCTTATCCAAGGGCCTGTCCCACCCCTTTGTCCCCATTTCTGGCCACATGCAGGCTAAGCCCTTGCATCAAGCCTCTGCCTGTTTCCCTCTGGGCTGCACCTGCCACGCTCTCCCTGCCCCGCCCCCTAAAGCCCATAGAGCCCAGGGCTTGTGGGGACTGCACCCTTCATTAGCGAGACTCGGAGCCTCTAGAAACCCACTTGTGTGGGGGTGGGGAGTGTAGGGAGGTTGGTGGCACCAGGTGGAGAGAGAAAGGGAACTGCACCTGGGGGAGGTGGGAGGGGCAGTAGGCTGGGCCTTCCTGAAGGAGTGTGGCTTGTACAGTCCGCATGGTGGGGGGACCCTTGTACCCTGCCTGGGCTGGCTGGTAGGGCTCTGTTGGGGACCTCCCTGGGGGTGGCCTTGCTTACCCAGCTGTGCAGGACAGGCTTGGTTGGGAGTGCCCAGCCCCACCCTTTGTGGGGAAACCGGATTCTCTGGGCAGCAGTGGTAAATGGTGTCTGAGTCTGCATTTCTGTTGGATGTGCCTGAGCTCCGCTGCTGCTAGCTGGGTTATGCTATCTCCAGAGCTATCTGCAGTGGGGGAGGCCCTGAGCCTGGGCAGGGGAGTGTGCAGAGGCCTCAACCCATGGGACCTAGGGGTGATCTGAACTCTGCACTTCACTTTGTCTCAGAATTTCCCCGCCCCACCCTAAAGGAGGAGGAAATAGAATCTGTCCCACCCTAAGCCCCAGTCCCTCTCCCCAGGTCCCTTTGGCATCTCCCAGCTGGGCTGGGGCTGAAGGCCCTTCTCTGGGGTTGGCCACAGTGAGGTCAGGATCTGGCTGGGCAGGTGGCAGTGCTCCGCCTGTGGGCTGGGTGCGGAGGTGGGCCTGGGGGTCTTAGAGAGACAGCGGCGGATGTGACTGCGGGCCAGGAGGAAGCCTGGTCCCAGGGTGTCACCATTTCCCCTGCAGTGAGCAAGCATTTCTAGGGCTCGGAGACAAGTGCCGTGTGGGGCGGCTCCAGCTCGCCAGGACTTTTTTTCTGTCTGGTTCCTGCCATCTGGACTTGAGCCATGCTGAAGGCCAGAGTGGGTCTAACAGTCCCCACTCCTTTCCCCGTTGAGCCCCAAGGAGGGGACTGGGCTTTTGCACCCCTACCCAACTTCTGCACGAGTTGGAGGCAGTTGATCTCAATGGTGGAAAGCGGCTGGTGCAATCATGCTTTCACACTCCGTGTTTAGGCTTCATAGGTGTCAAAGCTGGGCCATGACCTTATCCTATTCCCTCAGAGAAGGGAACTGAGGCCGGAGAGTGTAGCTGCTGTCGGGCCGCCGCCCAGGCCTCTTGTGCTCTGTGGTTCAGACAGTGCTCCTGATGCCAGGCTCCCGCCCAGGAAGACGTGCCCACCCGCCTTGGGCCTGTCTCTGCTCTCTGGTCTCAGACCACCTCTCTTTGGAACCCCCCCCCCCCCCCCCCCCACGGATTGCCCTGGGGCTGACCAGGCTCTCCTCTCCCTCAGTGTGGGTTTTGGGAGCCTCTGTCATCAGGAGGTTGGCACAGATGCCAGCAGTGCAGCGGATCCTGGGCGGGGGTCTCAGCTGGGATGGCCTGGCCTTGGGATAGGGAGGCTGGCTGGGCAGAACCCCAGAACCAAAAGCAGTGCCTGCGGCCGGCTAGGGAGCTAGGTGGGGAGTCTAGTGGGGTGGTCCACTGGACGCTCATCCTGGCACAGCGTGTAGCGTCCTCCATCCTGGCCCTGCTGAGGGGGCACAGCCAGCAGGGTAGGAGCTCTCCGTGGAGCCCTCCAGAGGGGGCGGCCTCCTGGAGCAGCTGCAGGATGGGGGAGACCACTTCTGTCCAGGGCTGCTATGGACTGACTGACCACCCCCAGCCCCACCCTCTCACTAGCTTCCGCTTCCCATTCAGTCAGCCATTGATGAGGGCCCCCTGGTTGCAGAATCCTGGGCTGCCCGGGGTTGGGTAGGGGACTCCCACACGTAGGTAAATCTGCGAGATGGCGGAGAGAGCAGGCAATAAAGTGACTGATTCTCTCTGGAGGTGACATTTCACTTTCCTAGTGGGGCTTGGCCAGGCAGGGAAGGTGGAGCCTTGTGTGCCAGGCGCAACACTTCAGATGACAGGAGGTGAGAGCTTGGGGATGGCACAGGGATGTGGTTTGTCTGGTGAGGGTGTGGCAGGGAGGGCCGGCCTGAAGGGACCTCCAGGGAGGTGTGATCAGATCTGAGTTCCAGAAAGCTCCTACCTGCTTGGCAACCTTAACTGAACTGGAGTCTGGAGGCCCCACCCTTGCACCCGGCTCCTTCCACTACTTGCCTCCCATCCCCCAGTGCCAGTTCCCCAGGGCAGTGCCCTCCCCATGCCCTCTTGGTGTACCCTGGTCCCAAAGGAGACCAAACTATGAACTTTTCCTGCAGAGGTCCCAGGTGAGGCTGTTGTCTTGGAGCTGTCCCCAGAGCAGGCTCAGGACGAGGGGACCTGGCCACAGCTTCAACCGAGTGGGGTCCCGGTGTGGCTGCCAGGGCTCCTTGGCACCAACCTAGCCCAGTGGATTGATCTCTGAGGACCTCGTCATACTCGGCCGGGCAGTCTGCCCGGAGGGGTGGGGTCAGGACTCCCTAGCACTTCGGGATGGAAGGAGGTGAAGCCAGCACTGCTAGCCTTAAAGAAGCGGGAGACACATCCTAGCTCTGCCTCAATAGTTCTCCTCTGCACCCAGCATTCTGCTCCCCAAATGTCCCAAATATGCAGGGGGTCAAGGAACATTGCTTGATGGAATCACTGGGGGGCCTGGGCTACTCCCCAGCCTCTGATTTGCCCCATAGCGGCCCCTTAGGCACCTCTGGAGACCCCCAGGCCTCTGAGGAGCTTTGTTTGGAAAGCACTGGAATGCTGGACCAAGTTCCCTCTCTGGCTCCCTGAGAGGGGGGTCTTCTAGCCCCAGTCTTAGGGCAGGAGGAAGCCCGTCCCCTAGGAGCCCCCAGGCCCCGGAGCCAGACATCGGGCATCCTAGCTGCACCCTTTCTTGGCTATGTGAGCTTGGGCAAGTTACTGAACCCCTCTGAGCCTCCATTCACCATCTACAGAATGGAAGAGACGCTAACGTCTCCCTGGAAGGTGTTTTGAAGGGCAATGCGTGTAAAAGGCCCAAACAAGGCCCAGCACAGTTAAGGACTTAATCCTGCCTGGCCTCCAGAGGGATTCTGGCACCTTGGGGTTCCCCTCAAAGGAGGACCTGGTCAGGACGTCTTAAAAACAAACAGGAATGCCCCTGGGTTTCGTGCTTTAAAATGGTTGATTTTATGTTGTATGGCTTTTAACTTCAATAAATGACTAATCAAAGCAACAAAACACTTCCAGATCATTTGAACTTTGCCTTAAGTATCAGTAGGCAGCTAGTAATTTCTGGACTTTGAAAGTTAAATATGTGGGGTTCTTTTGTTTTGTTTTGTTTTGTTTCAAGACTGAGTCTTGCTCTGTCACCCAGGCTGGAGTGCAGTGGTGGGATCTTAGCTCACTGCAACCTCTACCTCCCAGATTCAAGCAATTCTCTTGCTTCACCCTTCCTAGTAGCTGGGATTCCAGGCATGTGCCACCATGCCTGGCTAGTTATTTTGTTGGGTTTTTTTTTTGGTTTTGGTTTTGAGACAGTCTCGCACTGTTGCCTGGGCTGGAGTGCAATGGCACGATCTCAGCTCACTGCAACCTCTGCCTCCCATGTTTAAGTGATTCTCCTGCCTCAGCCTACTGAATAGCTGGGATTATAGGTGCCTGCCACCACACCTGGCTAATTTTTTGTATTTTTAGTAGAGATGGGGTTTCACTATGTTGGCCAGACTGGTCTGGAACTCTTGACCTCATGATCCACCCACCTTAGCCTCCCAAAGTGCTAGGATTACAGGCATGAGCCACTGCACCCAGCCCTGGCTAATTTTTGAATTCTTAGTAGAGATGGGGTTTCACCATATTGGCCAGGCTGGTCTCGAACTCTTGACCTCATAATCTGCCCACCTCGGCCTCCCAAAGTGCTGAGATTACAGGCGTGAGCCCCTGCACCCAGCCTGAAAATATGTGGTTTTGTTTGTTTGTTTTTTGAGACAGAGTCTCCTTGTCGCCCAGGCTGGAGTGCAATGGCACAATCTCGACTCACTGCAACCTCCACCTCCCAGGTTCAGGCAATTCTCCTGCCTCAACCTCCCGAGTAGCTGGTACTAAAGGTGTGCACCACCATGCCCAGCTAATTTTTGTATTTTTAGTAGAGATGGGTTTTCACCATGTTAGCCAGGCTGATCTCGAACTCCTGACCTCAGGTGATCTACCTGCCTCAGACTCCCAAAGTGCTGGGATTACAGGTGTGAGCTACTGCACCTGGCTGAAAGTTAAATGTTTCTGTACCATTCAAGTAATATTGAGAAAAACAACAGGGGCCATCTTGACTTTAATGTCCCATTCCAATCAGGTTCTCAGACCAGAGGACTGTTGTTAGGTGATTGGCTGTAAATACCCTGAGGCCAGTGCCCCTTGCTGCTTGGCACTTGGAGAAGCCTGATTAGCACCTTTAATCCCTCACCAGTAAGGCAGGTGGAATTGGCCCCATTTTACAGATGGGAAGACTGAGGTCAGGAAGGTTAAAGCACTCAGTGGTGGGCATGCTCCCTGGAACCGGCCCTCCTTTCTTCCAGCTGTGAGTGCCCAGGAAGCTGTACCACATGGCCTGGAGCTGTCTATCCGTCCTTGCAGCCACCTATCTGTCCGTCTGCCCTTCCACAGACTGAGGCTTGACGCCGGAGCATCTGTACAGAGCAAGGAGAAGACAAGAACATGCTCTAAAGCCCTTCACAGCAAGACCCAGGAAGCCGCAGGCAAACTCAGACTCAAAGGTAGGAAGCTGGGCGGCTGGGTGGCTGGACCCAGGGCACTGGCTGCTGTGGCCACATCCAGATGCCTCCTGCGGGGCCCACACTCTCTATCTGAACAGCGGTGGACAGTGAATGAAGCAAGTTAATTCAGGGAGCGATAGGGAGGAATAAGGGCAGGGAAGGGATGGGCGCAGTGGCTCACGGCTGTAATCCCAGCGTTTTGGGAGGCCGAGGTGAGTGGATCACCTGAGGTCAGGAGTTCAAGACTGGCCTGACCAACATGGCAAAACCCCATCTCTACTAAAAATACAAAAAAATTAGCTGGGCATGGTGGCATGCACCTGTAGTCCCAGCTGCTTGGGAGGCTGAGGCAGGAGAATCGCTCGAACCTGGGAGGCAGAGGTTGCAGTGAGCCGAGATCGTGCCACTGCACTCCAGCCTGGGCTACAGAGTGAGACTGCGTCTCAAAAAAAAAAAAAAAAAAATTGCCAGGCACGCTGGCTCACACCTGTAATCCGAGCACTTTGGGAGGCCGAGGCGGGTGGATCACCTGAGGTCGGGAGTTTGAGACCAGCCTGACCAACGTGGAGAAACCTGGTCTCTATTAAAATTATAAAATTAGCTGGGCATGGTGGTGCATGCGTGTAATCCCAGCTATTCGGGAGGCTGAGACAGGAGAATTGCTTGAACCCAGGAGGCAGGGGCTGCAGTGAGCCAAGATTGTGCCATTGCATGCCAGCCTGGGCAACAAGAACAAAACTCCATCTCAAAAAAAAGAAAAAAAAAACAGGAAGGGAGGTGAGGTGGGACCGGCACTGCTCAAGGTGGGGCAGGAGGGCACTTGAACTGCAACGCGGAGGCTAAGAAGAGCCAGCCCCTCCGCTGTGTGATGGTCTGGGACAGTGACTGGACTGGCTCATTCAGAGGCCCAACATTATGGAGCACCTGCTTCACTGAGAGAGAATTCACACACCAGTCGATTCACCCATTTAAAGTGTACCATCAGTGTTTTTATTTATTTATTTATTTTTTGAGACAGGGTCTCACTCTGTTGTCCAGGCTGGAGTGCAGTGGCGAGATCATGGCTCACTGCAGCCTCGACCTTCCAAGCTCAAGCCATCCCTCTGCCTCAGCCTCCTGAGTAGCTGGGACTATATGCATGCACCACCATATCTGGCTAATTTTTTAATTTTTTTGTACAGATGGAGTCTCACTATGTTGCCCAGGCTGGTCTCGAACTCCTGGGCTCAAGTGATCTTCCTGCCTCAAACTCTCAAATTGCTGGGATTACAGGCATGAACCACCGCTCCCAACCCTCCGTAGTTTTAATGTATTCACAGACGCTGGGCACGGTGGCTCACACTTGTAATCTCAGCACTTTGAGAGGCTGAAGCAAACTTGAGGTCAGGAGTTCCAGAATAGCCTGGCCAACATGGTGAAACCCCATCTCTACTAAAGATACAAAAATTACCCGGGCGTGGTGGCTTACACCTGTATTCCCAGCTACTCGGGAGGCCGAGGCAGGAGAATCGCTTGAACCTGGGAAGCGGAGGTTGGCAGTGAGTCAAAATCGCACCACTGCACTCTAGTCTGGGTGACAGAGCAAGACTCTGTCTCAAAAATATATATGTGTGTGTGTGTGTATATGTACATATTTATACATATTCACAGAATTGTGCCACCGTCACCACAGTTTTAGATTGCTTTCATCACCCCCTAATGAAAGCCTGCACCCTTTAGCTGTCACCCCCCACCCAGTCCCCACCTTCCCAGCCCTAAGAACCACTACCCTGCTTCTGTCTGTAGATTTCCCTATTCTATTCTGGGCTTTCATATGAATGGACTCATGCAGAGGTGGCCACCGTGACTGGCTCCTGTCCCTGGGCACAATGTTCTCAAGGCTCGCCCATGTTGTAGCTTTATTGGGACTTCCTTCCTTTCGTGGCTGAAGGATGCTCCATTGTGTGGCTCAATCACATTTTATATTTGTGCCTTCATCTGCTGACGAGCACTTGTGCTGTTTCCCTGCTCGGGCTCTGCAGAGCCGTGCTGCCGGGCACTTCCTGTCCAGGTTTCTGTGTGGACACAGTGCTTCAGTGTGTGAAGCCATCTGCTCTTTTTTTTTTTTTTTCCCTGAGACGGAGTCTCACTGTGTCACCTAGGCTGGAGTGCAGTGGTGAGATCTCGGCTCACCACTAACTCGGCCTCCCGGATTCAAGCGATGCTCCTGCCTCAGCCTCCAGAGTAGCTAGGATTACAGGGATGCACCACCACGCCCAGCTAATGTTTTTTGTATTTTTAGTAGAGATAGGCTTTCTCCATGTTGGTCAGGCTGGTATCGAACTCCCGACCTCAGGTGATCCGCCCACCTCTGCCTCCCAAAGTGCTGGGATTACAGGCGTGAGCCACTGCGCCCAGCCACAGCTGGGGGTTTTAACAAGAAGACGGTCATGGGGCAGAGCAAGAGATGAAAGGAAGGCAATGAAACAGGCAGAGGTGTTAATTCTGGTGGAGTCAGAGGGGAATTGGGGACTGGCGGCATATGCACAGGAAAGCCCCAGATGGAGTACTGGGCAAGAGCTCTGAAATTCGGTGTGCGCTTACCCTTCAATCCAGCCATTCTCCTTCCAGAACTTGATCTTGTAATACTAAAACAAGCACATGTGGTGTATGCAAGGGTGTTAGTTGCAACATCAGACCCATGTCTCAAATTCTGGAAACATCCTAAATAACCAGCAATCCAGACTTAAGTAAATCTTGGTGCATTCCACTCTATGAAATCTTTGCATTCATCAAAAAAGACAGAGGCCTAGGGCCAGGCATGGTGGCTCACACCTGTAATCCCAGCACTTTGGGAGGCCGAGACAGGTGGATCACCTGAGGTCAGGAGTTCAAGATCAGCCTGACCAACATGGAGAAACCCCATCTCTACTAAAAATACAAAGTTAGCCAGGCATGGTGGCCCATGCCTGTAATCCCAGCTACTCAGGAGGCGGAGGCAGGAGAATCACTTGAACCTGGGAGGCGGAGGTTGCGGTGAGCCGAGATCACGCCACTACACTCCAACCTGGGTGACAGAGTGAGACCCCATCTTAAAAAAAAAAAAAAAAGGTCTATCTGTATGTGTTAACAGAAAAATTTGTCTACAATGCAGATAAAATGATAGAGTGTGGGCAGGGCATGGTGGCTTACACCTGTAACCCCAGCTACTCGGGATGCTGAGGCGGGAGAATTGCTTGAACCTGAGAGGCGGAGGGTGCAATGAGCCAAGATCACACCACTGCACTCCAGCCTGGGCAACAGAGTGAGACCCTGTCTCAAAAAACAAGAAAAAAAGTTATGAGTATGTGTAAAATTTTGAAGTATGTAGTTTCCAGGCCCAGAGAGGCCTTCCAGAGGGTGGGGGGAAAGGTGGGTCACGTGCTCATGTTCTGCTTTATAGAATACTGAATTTTTTTTTCTTTTTGTTGAGATGGAGTCTCTCACTGTCACCAACTGGAGTGCGTAACACATCTTGGCTCACTGCATTACCATGCCTCCCTTCTCCAACCTCCCGAGTAGCTGAACTAGCCACGCCCTGCGCCTGGCTGAGCCACTTTTTGAGACTGAGTCTGGCTCTGTCGCCCAGGCTGGAGTGCAGTGGCGGATCTCAGCTCACTGCAAGCTCCGCCTCGGGTTCACGCCATTCTCCTACCTCAGCCTCGGGGTAGCTGAGACCACAGGCGCCCGCCACCTCGCCCGGCTAGGTTTTTGTATTTTTTAGTAGAGACGGGGTTTCACCGTGTTAGCCAGGATGGTCTCGATCTCCTGACCTTGTGATCCGCCCATCTCAGCCTCCCAAAGTGCTGGGATTACAGGCTTGAGCCACCGCGCCCGGCTAATTTTTTGTGTTTTTAGTAGAGAAGGGGTTTTACCATGTTGGCCAGGCTGGTCTCGAACTCCTGACCTCGTGATCTGCCCGCCTCAGCCTCCCAAAGTGTTGGGATTACAGGCGTGAACTAGCGTGCCCAGCTGGATTTTTTTTTTCTTTGAGACGGAGTCTTACTCTGTCGCCCAGGCTAGAATGCAGTGCTATGACCTTGGCTCACAGCAATCCCTGCCTCTCGTGTTCAAGCGATTCTCCTGCCTCAGCCTCCCGAGTAGTTGGAACTACAGGCATGAGGCAGTATGCCTGGCTGATTCTTGTATTTTGGTAGAGATGGAGTTTCACTATGTTGGCCAGGCTAGTCTCGAACTCTTGGCCTCAAGTGATCCATCCACCTCAGCCTCCCAAAGTGTTGGAATTATAGGTGTGAGCCACTGCACCCGGCTGTGTGATTTTTTTTTTTTTCAATAAGCATATGCCACTTTTATTGTTAAACAATGTTCTCACTATGGGGGAAAAAGTGCCAGACAGGTGGCAGTTTTAGTTATCTTTTTTTTTTTTTTTTTGAGACATTGTCTAGCTCTGTCGCCCAGGCTGGAGCGCAGTGGCATGATCTTGGCTTACTGCAACCTCTGCCTCCTGGGTTCAAGCAATTCTCATGCCTCAGCCTCCCAAGTAGCTGGGATTATAGGCATGTGCCACCACTCCTAGCTAATTTTGTATTTTTAGTAGAGACGTGGTTTTACCACATTGACCAGGCTGGTCTCAAACTCCTGACCTGAGGTGATCTACCTGCCTCGGCCTCCCAAAGTGCTAGGATTACAGGCAGGAGCCACACGCCCAGCCAGTTTTAGTTCTCTTTGAAAACTGAACTGGGGCTGGGCGCAGTGAGCTTGTACCTGTAATCCCAGCACTTGGGAGGCCGAGGCAGGCAGATGGCTTAAGCCCAGGAGTTCCCGACCAGCCTGGCTAACATGGAGAGACCCCACCTCTACAGAAAAAAGACAAGAAAAATAAACTGGGCGACCTTGGGGGACAGGGACCAGCACGGTAGGTTTCTCATCTCTTGGCCCACCTCGGCTGACCTGCCTACAAGGTACTGGCTGTACATTGAGCCACCGTCCCTAGCCTGCACCTTCGTGTTCTTTTCAGGCTTTGTTTCTTGCCTGGAGCGGAGAGATCAGAAAGTGGACCTGATGGCAGGTTTGAGACCTCCCAGACCCGCCCTTATGGTCCGGGATGCAAATGATGTTCAGAAATAGACTTCACTCCAACCACTGGGCATGAGGTTCAGCCTGGTTCAGGCTGGGTTTAGTCCCCAGGGATGTTTGGTTTGGTTTGTGTGTGTGTGTGTGTGTGTGTGTGTGTGTGTGTGTGTGTGTGTGTGTTGTTTTCAGACAGAGTCTTGCTCTGTTGCCAGGCTGGAGTGCAGTGGCACGATCTCAGCTCACTGCAACCTCTGCCTCCTGGGTTCAAGCCCTTCTGCCCCAGCCTTCCGAGTAGTTGGGATCACAGGCGTGAGCCACCACGCCTGGCCCCGAAGAGATGTTTGAACCAACTTTAGGCAGGTCGGTTCTCGGTCTGCTCTGCGTGCCCTGGCGTCAGGGTCCTGACACCCCGCCACCCCTTCCACCGCCCACCGCTGCTCTCTCGGTCTCCATTCCAGCCCTCCCACCGCCTGCCCACAATGGCCTCTGCTGACAAGAATGGCGGGAGCGTGTCCTCTGTGTCCAGCAGCCGCCTGCAGAGCCGGAAGCCACCCAACCTCTCCATCACCATCCCGCCACCCGAGAAAGAGAACCAGGCCCCTGGCGAGCAGGACAGCATGCTGCCTGAGGTAAGGGGGCTGGCCTGGGGGCTCACTGTCCTGCCACAGGCAACAGATGTGCCCATGTGACACCTTCTGGACAGTTTCACTTCCCAGAGGGGCTCCTTCCTGAGCCACAGCTGCTCCCTGTGCAGCCCTTGACTCAGGCCCCACCCCCTCCTTCCTGGGCCCGAAATATCACAGGGAGTAAGGCCAGGAACCGGGCTCACTCTCACCATGGTCAGAGGCACATGGGAAGGGCCAGCCCCAAGAAAGGGCTTGCTGGTAACCCTGGGGCCCTGGCTGTTTTCATTTCACCCCCTAGGCCTGGACTCTTGGTCTCTCTTCTGAGGGCTGGGGGCTTTCTTTGCCATGGGTGAGCAGGGGACAGTGTCTCCCTGGCATCAGCAGCCCGCCTAGGCAGTGCCCGCTTCCTGTGAGAGGATGAAAACGAATCAGTGTTTCCGACAGTCTGGTCTAGTGCCCCATAAAGAGCTCATTGAAAACAGGCTTGTAGCAGCGTGGGCTTCCTGCACAGCCTGGAGTATAAAGGGAAGCGATGTTAACGCCCCCCGCTCACCCGAGAGCTCTGCAGAACACACAGCAGCAGGCAGGAGCGTCATGGCGCAGAGGGGAGGGACTGGATGAGGAGTTGGGAAAACACTTGCTGGGATTGATGGAGAAACGTTAGACAATGGCGATTTTAAATTCAGAATGAGGCTGGGTGCGGTCGCCTCGTGCCTGTAATCTCATCACTTGGGGAGGCTGAGGCAGCCAGATCACTTGCGCCCAGGAGCTCAAGACCAGACTAGGCAACACAGCAAGACCCTGTCTCTGCAAAAAAACAAAAAACAAAAAAACAAAAAGAGCTGGGTGTGGTGGCACATGCCTGTAATCCCAGCTAGTTAGGACACTGAAGTAGAAGGCTTGCTTGAGCCTGGGAGGTCAAGGCTCCAGTGAGCTATGATGGTGCCACTGCCCTCCAACCTGGGCAACAGAGCAAGACTCTGTCCCAAAAATATATATATATAGGCCGGGCATGGTGGCTCATGCCTGTAATCCCAGCACTTTGGGAGGCTGAGGCAGGCGGATCACTTGAAGTCAGGAGTTCGAGACCAACCTGGCCAACATGGTGAAACCCTGTGTCTACTAAAAATACAAAAATTAGCCGGGTGTGGTGGCACATGCCTGTAGTCCCAGCTACTCAGGAGGCAGAAGAATCGCTTGAACCTGAGAGGCGGAGGTTGCAGTGAGTCGAGATCACACCACTGCACTCCAGCCTGGACAATAGAGCAAGACTCCATCTCAAAAAAAAACATGTATATACACACACACACACACACACACACACACACATATATACACACACACACATACATTTATATATATTTCCAAATGAAAGCAGATTGGGGCATAAATCGGGGTTGAGGTGTGTTCTCAGGGTTTTCAGAATGGGAGACTAAAGAAAAGCCAGCCCAGGACCTGGGCTGCACACACCACCACCTGCCCTCCCTCCTTCCTCCCCAAGAGGAAGAACCCAGCCTACTTGAAGAGCGTCAGCCTCCAGGAGCCACGCAGCCGATGGCAGGAGAGCTCAGAGAAGCGTCCCGGCTTCCGCCGCCAGGCCTCGCTGTCCCAGAGCATCCGCAAGTGAGCCCCCCTACACCCAAGCCCAGCACCCCCCACCCAGTGACCTATGGATTCTTGGTGCCTGGACGTTATTGGGCCCGGTCCCTGCGTCCCCTCTCTGGAAGGAGGAGGCGGGCATTAATGAGCAATGTCTCCCTGCGACCTAATATCATGGTATAGATGGGGAAGCGGGTATGTGCCTTGTGGAATGTCACGGTGTGGAGGCTGAGAGGCTTCGAGGAGCTGGGTGGATCAGTGTGGAGGTGCCTGGGGCCCTAGCCTGGCTCCTCATGCTCCACTCATCCCCTGCTTCTGCTCTTCTGGTCACTGGGCTCCAGCCAGGGGCCTCACAGGCAGATGCACCCCCCACCTCCCTGCAGGCATGTGGGCACACACGTGCCATCACCCCTTCTGCACACTCACATGCACAGGCTCAGACAGGCACATGCCCACCTGTCCCTTGTCTGCTTCCGCAGGGGCGCAGCCCAGTGGTTTGGAGTCAGTGGCGACTGGGAGGGGCAGCGGCAGCAGTGGCAGCGCCGTAGCCTGCACCACTGCAGTGTGCGCTACGGCCGCCTGAAGGCCTCGTGCCAGCGTGACCTGGAGCTCCCCAGCCAGGAGGCACCATCTTTCCAAGGCACTGAGTCCCCAAAGCCCTGCAAGATGCCCAAGGTGGGATCCATGGGAAAGGGGGCAGGGGTGGGGACCCTAGTGGCTCTGCTCACCACCCCGCTCCCTTCCAGATTGTGGATCCGCTGGCCCGGGGCCGGGCCTTCCGCCACCCAGAGGAGATGGACAGGCCCCACGCCCCACACCCGCCACTGACCCCCGGAGTCCTGTCCCTCACCTCCTTCACCAGCGTTCGCTCTGGCTACTCCCACCTGCCGCGCCGCAAGAGAATGTCTGTGGCCCACATGAGCTTTCAAGCTGCTGCTGCCCTCCTCAAGGTACAGGGCTCCCTGCAGGGCCCCCACCTCTGCCCAGCCTCCCTCCCTTGCCCCTCCCTTCCACTCCTCATAGTAGCATCCCCTAAAGCTCACCTGGGTATCTGCCTTCGGTGCCAAGGACAGTGGATGTGCTGGGATCCCTGGGCAAAGAGGGACCGTGAAGCCCAGCACCCAGGCGTCCATCCTTCTGTCTTAAATCTCGTGTGACCCCTTGCCACGTTTTGGAACCTGGTCTCTGTGCTGACTCTTAAGCTGGGGAGGTGGGAAGGGAGATATGCACTCGCTCCTCACCCACCCGGGTTTTCCGAGACCCTGTTATGTGCTGGGCACCGGGTGCAGAGCCATCGCTATCCTGGCTGAACTCGCAGCCCAGGGTGAGAGGGTCACCATTCAGGGTGGTCAGTTTGGGAGAGCGGCTGGTATCAGGGAAGACACTGAGTTAAGCCCAGAAAAAAACAAAGAGATGTTCACTAGGGAAGGAAGGGAACAGAATTCTCAGCAGAGGGAATGGCCTGTGCAAGGGCCAGGAGCCCAGAGGAAGTGCAGTGTTTTGAGGGAGCAGCAGGCGGTTTGATGCGGTTTTAGTGAGGCGTGGTTATGGGAGCTGTGGCAGGAGATGGGGTCAGAAAGGTGGGCAGGGGCCTGGTATTCCATGCCAAGAAACAGGACAAGGAGACATGGCCCAAGCCTCGGGAGTGAGGGTATAGAATGTGGGTTGCTTTGAGTGTTAGGGTACCAGCAGCCCAAGGCAGA